>NC_041404.2:111525770-111847437 GCF_900747795.2 Erpetoichthys calabaricus
ATTTATGGTCAGATGTAACACTGTCTGTGCTCACTTTCCCCAGTTCTGTAAGCGAATCCAAACCAGGATCTTTACAAATACTCAGCCTCCTCCATGCACCCAGGCCAATGGATTCTAGAAGCTCTGAAGCACCTATAAAATTATTTGTGGGTAAGTGCCCCTCTCTTTCCATTACTCTGCATCAGAGTAAATTCTCCCATGCTTTTGCACATGGAGAAAATCGATGCAGATGAGGTGAAAATGCATCTGGTAATGGCACAAATTTCACTGGTTGTAAAACAGTTTGATTAGCAATTTTTTTTCCAAAGCAAAGCTAAATGCAAATGTAATATCAGGAGAATTCCACCAGGCCTCAGTGAGACACAAAAATCTCATTCACTCATAGGGGATCATAGAATGTTAATGGCTGCCCAGCTCCAAGTCAAGTCACATTAGCTCCTTGAAGAAACTACTTTCCCCACTTATAATTAGGAGAAAACAATGGCAAGCAAAAGAGGATAATCTGTAACCATTGTAACCAAGTATATTATTAGAATTACTATGTTGACATTAATTCTAACCAGTAAAAGCTTACATTTAAATGTTGGCAGTATGACTAGAAAATGAAGAAAGTTAGCTGATATGATGGAGAGAAGGAGGGTTGATATATTGTGTGAGCAAGAGACCAGATGGAATGGGAATAAGGCCATGTGTATCGGAGGCAGGTTCAAATTGTTCTACCATGGTGTGGATCATAGGAGAAGTGGGGTAGGGGTTATCCTGAAGGAACAGTATGTCAAGAGTGTTTTGGAGGTGAAAACAGTGTCAGAAAGAGTGTTGATTATGAAGCTGGAAATTGAAGGTGTGATGATAAATGTTATTAGTGCATATGCCCTGCAAGTTGTGTGTGCGATGGGTAAGAAAGAAGATTTCTGTAGTGAGCTGGATGAAGTGGTGGAGAGTGTACTCAAGGGAGAGAGAGAGTGGTGATTGGAGCAGATTTCAATGGACATTATGGTGAGGGAAACCAAGGGGATGAGGAGGTGATGGGTAGGTATGGTGTCAAGGAAAGAAATGCAGAACTTTAGATGGTAGAGGCTTTTGCAAAAAGGTTGAACATGTCTATGGAGAATATGTATTTTAAGAAGAGGTAGAAACACAGGGTGATGTACTAGAGTGAGGAAGATGCGCACAGGTGGATTATATCCTATTCAGGAGGGTCAGGCTAAAGGAGACTGGAGACTGCAAAGTGGTGGCAGAGGAAAGCAAAGTTAGGCAGCATAGGATGGTTATCTGAAGGATGACGATGGAGAACAAGAAGAGGAGGAGAGTGAGGGCAGAGCCAAGGATCAAATGGTGGAAGTTAAAAATAGAATACTGTAAGGTGGAGTTCAGGGAAGAGGTTAGACAGGCACTAGATGGCAGTGAAGAGTTACCAGATAGCTGGGCAACTAATTAAGAAGGGAGGTGATGATTGGTGAGCAGCAGTATGGTTTCATGTCAGGAAAGAGCACTACAGATGTGATGTTTGCCCTGAGGGTGTTGATTGAGAAGTATAGAGAAGGCCAAAAGGAGTTGCATTCTTTCTTTGTGGACCTAAAGAAAGCATATGACAGGGTTCCTAGAGAGTAGTTGTGGTATTTGTATGAGAAAGTTGGGATTGGCAAAGAAGTATGTAGGAAAGGTACAGGATATGTACAAGGGAAATGAGACAGTGATGAGGTCTGTGGTAGGAGTGACAGATGCATTTAAGGCTTAGGTGGAATTACATCAGGCATTAACTCTGAGCCCTTTGTTATTTGCAGTGGTGATGGACAAGTTGACAGAGAAGATTAGACAGAAGTCCCCATGGACTCTAATGTTTGCAGATGACATTGTGATCTTTAATGAGAATAGGGAGCAGGTTGAGGTGACCCTGGAGAGGTGGTGATATTCTCTATAAAGGAGAGGAATGAAGGTCATTTGGAACAAGACAGAATACATGTGTGTAAATAAGGGGGAGGCCAGAAGAATGATGAGGATGGAGGTAGTAGAGTTGGCAAAGGTGGATCAGTTTAAATACTTGAGATAAACAGTACAGAATAATGGGGACTGTGGAAAAGAAGTGAAGAAGAGAGTGCAGGTGGGGTGGAGTTTGTGGAAAAGAGTGTCAGGAGTGTTTTGTGATAGACGGGTAATGGCAAGAGTGAAAGGGAAGGCTTACAAGATGGTAGTGAGACCAAGCTATGTTATATGGAATAGAGACGGTGGCACTAACAAAATGACTGGAGACAGAACTGGAGGTGGCAGAGTTAAAGATGTTAAGATTTGCACTGGGTGTGATGAGGATGGACAGGACAGGATAAGAACGAGTACATTAGAAGGTCAGCTCTGGTTGTACGGTTTAGAGACAAAACCAGAGAGGCAAGATTGTATTGGTTTGGAAATGTGCACAAGAAGCTGTTTATTTTGGGAGAAGGATGGTAGGAATGGAGCGGTCAGGCAAGAGGAAGGCCTATTTGTCTCTTTCTTTTTCGCCCGGTGCTGCGCTGACATTGTGCATCAAAAGGCGTGAGCTTATTCAATGCGAGCAGAAGCATGCGGGTGGCTGATTGCTGTGTGCTATAACACGCTTGACTTGGCAGCGATCAACGCACATATACTGTACAAGGCATGCATGGGGGCCACTGAGAAAAGAAGAGTGTTCTTTGCTCACCTTGCAGAGCAACTTCGTCGTTGCTTCTTACAAGAAAAGACGATGGATAAAGCAAAAGAGGATGCAACATCGACAAGCTTCTGTTCCAACACAGCTGTTTCCCCCAGCCCCTTCAGTATAATAGGAACCACAGCAGAGAGAGAAGTGTGTACATTGTAACAGGTACACATGTCGTAAATGAAGGAAGGACGGTCCTTGGGTGTATGTGAACTGTTAACATTTGAATCTGATGATTGCATATAGCGCAAAAGTGACCTCCCTGTACTATTCTTTCCTCTGCATGTCCTAGAGTACAAAAGAAACAGCACCATGCCCCAAAATGTAGAGGCTGTATGGGCAAGATTGAAAAAAAAAAACGCGGTCACTGATTACAAGCGCAAGAAGGTATGCGATTTTCCAGTTCCATTGTCTCAAAACACCACTTACATCTACAGTTATTCCCAGTTTCAAATAAAAAGTAACTGCGTCAGATCTGGGGCGGGGGTGAGTGTTGTATCGTGATTGTGACTAAGAGAATAAAAGTGAAAAAAAAATGCTAACTTTTACAAGTACTATAAATTTACACCGGCGTTTACAGACACAAATCAAATGTATGTTTTTATTGTATAATATGAACAATAAGTGTAGCTCACTACTCAAAACGGTAAATTTGCTGGGGAGCTGGTTTCGAACTCATGACTTCTGGATAATAAATCGTCAATTCTAACCGCTGTACCACAGATGCTGTTGTATTGCACTTGTACCTTTTGTGAAAGTGTTTATTTGATATTTGGCCATCAGCCTTCATACATTATACAGTTCATGTCTACATTTTGTCATTTATTACTAAAACATGAAAAACATTTCTGTTTTAACAATGTGTTTACATAGATTGTTGTAGACACAGAACAAACATCAAATTATTTTCCCTTACAATTCTGGGTATCTCACTCCCAGATAATCAATCAAGGCAGGAACTGGGGGAACTTCTTGCCGAGTTTTTTGTTGGTTGTGGTAATTCTAGTGTTAATTGATTTTGTACAATACCATGAACATTACAACTGCTATTTTTTTTCAAAAACTAAACGTCAGTAATATTTATTGAGGTGATATGAATCATGTTGGTATGTTGGTGATGTGGTGCAACATGGATCAAGTACTCTGTGTTTGAAATCAGTGCCTGGTTGTTTTCTACCCACAGATATCAGATATGTGTATTAAATCAATTGATCATTTTAAAATTGGCCCCATATCAGTGTGGGTGCGTGAATGAATGGAATCTAAAATGGACTGATGCTCCATGACCTGGCTTCTTTCAGGTTAAGTGGTAGCCCCATGACCCTTAATTTGATTTAAAGCAGGTTTAGGAATATTATGATTTGTTGTGATATTCACTAGCTATTTTTACACTACTAGGGTGGCACCAGCTACTGTCTAACCAGAAATTCTCACACAATTATTAGTTATCATTCACCCCAATGTGCTGCCAAATATATTCATACATCATTAGGAGTTACAACGTAGTTTGATAACCTCTGATCCGTAATAAAATAGACATTAATGGACAAAAAACTATTATAAGTTGTTATTTTGTAAGCATCAGAGGCAATTACATTTACAATAATTAAGGAATCACTCTGGGGAAAAAAGACCTTTTCAAATTTTTAGATGTCTTTCATGAGAAGCAATTAGAGTCACACAAGTGCTGTTATTATTTTAGAACATTAGGTAGAGGTCAAAATATAGATGGAACATTCATTTTAATATTATTAGATGGTTAGGAATTATAAATTGGCTTTTTTAATTCTGCTCTTTTCTCATGCCAAAGTCCTAGTAGTGTGATGATATTCTAAATACTGCAGTTTTATCTTGCGGGACACTTGAATACACCTTCCTTTCCTTATACTGCACAAATAATAGGTCATTATTAAAGACTTTTTATATGTTGAGAAATATTCCATTGTGCATAATTATGACAAATGATTTCACTTAACGAAGGGTAAATTTTGCACTGCTATCTACTAGAATTCCGCTGTTCACCTGGATAAATATGGCTGTGAGAAATCCAATTAGTAAAAATGTCACTTTTATTCGAAAGTGCCACTTTTCCACACATTAGTTTTTACTTTATCTTTTAGAATTAGATAGGTATTAATATGCAAGATTAATTAGGCACATGAATCCTTTAAATGAGCTAAAAATCAAGATTTCCTTGTTTTGACACATCTTTCACAACTTTTAATCTTTGCCTGTTGCCAAAAGGTCCTATAGCAAATTGTGCACAAGAATGGTTTTGCCTTTAAGAATGTAGTGATTTTTTGGAGGGGTTGGGTACTTGGGGAGTGTCTGTTTAGTGTTTAGAACTTTGAAATATTATGATAAATGCTAAATAAAGTACACATTTATCTTGCTGTGGTACTCTTTGGGTTTAGATTTGAGATCACTAATGTTTCTCACAGTCTGCTGGCTTTTCTTACCATCTGCCACCCTTTGTTTGTTTCATTCACTGAGGCAGGTAGGGTATCCTGAAATTTACTAAAAGTAAAGAAAAAACGTTTCATTATCTGTGCTAGAGCTCCAAAGTATAAGCCTATATAAGCCCACTCTTTGTGCATAGTGTTTGAAAATATTTTCTCATCCAAATCTGAAATCATATGATCTATATTGAATAAAAAAATAGTGCAAGGAAGAAATTATTTCATATTTTTTATATTGTAGATTATTTTATTACTGTTTCATTTTATTTTACACATATTTTTGGCAACCTGTTCATATTAACAAACTGCTTACTCCACCAGTGGGTTGTGGAAAAGCAGATGTCCTTGCATTAATGTGTGCAAAGCAGGAATTAACACCAGAGGAGACATTTGCTCACCATTTCACCTAAAAGCAAGGTAGCAAACTTTGTACTACCACTCATACCATACCAGCCCACAACTGCCAATTAAACTAAACTACATAACATCCTAAAACTTATTTAATCCAGTTGAGGGTCATGATGGGAGTTGGTGCTATCCTGGCAGCACTGGGTGCAGATGGATAACAGTCTGGGATGTGGCACCATTCCATTACAGGGCCCACTCACACATACTGTACAGAAGCCAATGTGCAATTATCAACCTAACCAGTATATTTAGGGAATGTTGCAAGAAAACCAAGGCAGACATGGGCAGAATATACAAACCCCACCTACACAAAAACTAGGCACAGAAGCCAGACCATGGATGCTGGATCCATGTGGCAGCAGCATTAATCACTGCATCATCACTTATAATGTGGAAAAAACAGAAAACACATAGAAAATCCCACATAGATGAAGGAAGAACAAGTGAACTCTGTGTATATTATTGTTATACAATATGAATTCACTTTGGATTTAATTTGGCTTTTTAGTCACTGATCAACACAAAAAGTCTGTTTAATGTCAAAGTGAAAACAAATCTCTGCAAAGTGGTCTAAATTAATTACAAGTATAAAAAATGCAATAATTGCTCACATAAGTATTCATTGACTTTTTAAATGACACTCCTAAATTATCACCGGTGCAGCCAATTGGTTTTAGAAGTCACATCATTAGTTACATGGAGAGCATCTGTCTGTAGTCAAGGTGTATCAACAGCATGTAGTGTTAATGCATCTATTCAATAAGATCCAACTTGTGGCAAGTCAGAATCATGGCCTAACCTAAACATTAAAGATAAAAGAACACTCTAAGCAAGTCAGTGAAGAGGTGATTGAAAAGCACAAGTAAATGAATATCCACTGGAGTCCAATTAAATCAGTCTTTAAGAACTGGAAGGAGTATAAAATAGTTGTAAATCTGCCTATAGCAGACCATCCTGAAAAAGTGAGTAATTGTGCAAGAATAAGACTAGTAAGGGAGGCCTATGATACCTCTGAAAGAGTTGCAATCTACAGAAGCTGAGACTGGAGAGACTGTGCAGACAATAAGTATTGCCTGAGTGCTTCACCAGTAACATGTTTATGGGAGAATGTTAAAGAGAAATGGTACTTCTAAAAAAACACACAGAGAGTTTGGCTAAAGGCATAAAGGAGATTCTGAAGTCAGCTGAAAGAAGGTTCTACAGTCTAATGATATTAACATTGAGGTTTTCCGCCATGTTTGGTATAAGCAAAACACTGCACATTACCAAATTACCATTACAACACCATCCCCATTGTGAAGCGTGGTGGTGGTAGCAGGCCCTGGAATGCTTGTGAGGATAGATAAAATGATGCAGCAAAATACAGGGAAATCCTGGAGAAAAACCTGATGCACTGTGCCAGAAATCTGTGCTTTGGGAGGTTTGTTTTTCACCAAGATGATTCCAAGAATAAAGCCAAAGCTACACAGGAATGGTTTAAAAATAAAATAAATGTCCTGGAGTCATTGAGTTCAGATCTTAATCCAGTAGAGACTCAAGGCTGAAATTGCTGCCAAATGTACCCTTACTAAATACTGACATGAAGGGAAGAATACTTCTGTGTTCAATTATTACAGATTTTGTGTTTGTAACTAATTTAGACCGCTTTGCAGAGATCTCATTTCAATTCAACATTAAATAGTCTTTTTCTGTTAATCAGTGTGAAAAAAGCCAAATTAAATACACTGTAATTCAATGCTGTACAGCAATGAAATGTGAAAACTTACAACATATCACTGTGTAACAAACCCCTATAGTAACAAGGTTTACCACTCAATAATAAACACCCATTTGAAAATTGTGCGAGTAAATAAATACAAGTAATTTGCTGACTAAGGCTTATTGCCACTTGTAACCAACACTAGCTCCCAGTTTCCCATATTTATAACCCATCTTGTCTTAAAAAAAAGAAATTAAAGACTGCTGAGGTACTAATAGGGTAGTATTAAGCATTATCTGATATATTATTCCAAATGCAGACATGACAAAAAAGACTGACACAAACACTGCTATACAGTATATAATACATCCATCCATTTTCCAACCCGCTGAATCCAAACACAGGGTCATGGGGGTCCGCTGGAGCCAATCCCAGCCAACACAGGGCACAAGGCAGGAAACAATCCTGGGCAGGGTGCCAACCCACCACAGGACACACACAAACACACCCACACACCAAGCACACACTAGGGCCAATTTAGAATCGCCAATCCACCTAACCTGCATGTCTTTGGAATGTGGGAGGAAACCGGAGCGCCCGGAGGAAACCCACGCAGACACAGGGAGAACATGCAAACTCCACGCAGGGAGGACCCGGGAATCGAACCCAGGTCCCCAGATCTCTCAACTGCGAGGCAGCAGCGCTACCCACTGCGCCACCGTGCCGCCCCCAAGGGTGTTTAGCTTCCGAGGTCAGGCGCATTCACAATGGTATGGCCGTAAGCAAAAGCCCCGTATATAATACATTAAACACAAAATGCTATTTCTTCCCTCTTTGAGTCTCTTATAAAGTCCCAGCAAAAGAAAGGATCCTAATACCTCCATGATAAAAGAAAATAGGCACCACAACCCCCATCATCAAGAATTTCATTTTTACCATTTACTTTTAAAGTGGAGCTTCAGATCAAGTAATTAGGATTGTCCCTATAGTTCACAGAGGCACAATTCTATATGCTTTTTAATCAACTGATGCTACGTACGTTTTCTTCTCCGAAACCTGGGTATAGAATAACTTCGGATTTGGTAGACACTCTTCATGGTGTTATCCTTTCTTCTTTTCATTCTCTTTAATGCTCTGTATTTCAAAAGGAATGATCTCAAGCCATGACTTTCATGTTACCAATGCATTCTGATCGGGTTAGGTCAATATCCTTTCTGGAGTAAAATCCCAGCCTAAGAGTATGCCAGCTAACTGGCAAATCAGTGTCACTATTCACAACATTCAGTGACAATATAACAAGGACATATTTATACAGACACTCAAATACCAAATGTGGCACCTCTACAATTGCACATGTATTTATGTTTATGTATATGTGTACTGTACAGTTTGTCTCATTTCATATTGAATGCTACTGTTTACCTTGGCAGATGCTGCTGCAATTAAGCACCACAGAGCAAACATGCTTACTAACCCAAGGGCTATTTAACTTTGCTAATTACCCAAGAAGCACACCTTTCAACTATGGGAAGGGATTAGCAGTCCTCTGTGCAGAGCTCACATGAGCAGCAGCAGAATGTGCAAACACTTGCCAGGGTGCATCTCAGGTCAACTTCACAATATTGACCATCTCTCTGTAGATTCTAGCTCTACCAATGCTGTTAAACAGAACATGGATATACATCTTTATAAAGCTTTCTCCAGTAACAATTTTCATTTTTTAAATAATTTTACACAACCTGCAAAAATAAATGTGCATAATGGTGTCATATGCCTATATGTATATGTTTTTCTTAACTCCTTAAACCCTAAGATATTGTTCACACTTTTTTATAGTTTGGATCTTCATTGTTACTTAATCAGAATCAGAATCAGAATCACCTTGCTCTCTGTGTGCTTAAAAAAAAAGGGATGAGATACTGGAATAAACACAGACTATGGAATATAGAATAATGGAATGGGTAAGCAGTTACATTATATACACATGGAGACCAGTTCAGTACAGTGGATGATTGTTGTTGACTGGTTTATTACACGAATTGTCTCTGATGCTGTAAGATTGACTCAAGTGTTCATGAAAGTGATGGCCTGAGGGAAGAAACTGTTCACATGTCTGGTAGTTTTGGCGTACAGTGCTCTGTAATGCCTACCAGAGGGAAGTAGTTGAAAAAGGTTATGACCAGGGTGTGATGGATCTGCAATGATGTTCTCTGCCCGTTTCCTGACTCGAGATCTCTATAAGTCCTGAATGGAGGGCAGATCAGCACCAATGATTTTTTCTGCAGTCCTGACTGTCCGTTGTAGTCTGTTTCTGTCCTGTGTGGTGGCTGAACCAAACCAGACTATGATAGATGAGCAGAGAACAGACTGGATTACTGCAGAGTAAAATTGGATGAATCAGCCTTCTGTCCATCCCAAGCAAAGTGTTCTGCAAAGAGTCCTCCTTAACAGAATGGAGACAGCTATTGCCTCTAAGCTAAGACAAGAACAAGCAGGCTTTAGGAAAAGAAGAGGATGTATAGACCAGATCTTTGAACTGCGAAACATCCTAGCGCAGTGCTTAGAATGGAACACACCCCTGTACATCAACTTTGTTGATTTTAAGAAAGCATTTGATAGTGTTCATCGTAACACTCTTTGGAAGATACTCCAGTACTATGGAATCCCGAATAAGATAATTACAATCATAAAAATCTTCTATGAAAAATTTGAGTGTAGTGTCCTTATGGGCAACACTCTCATTGAATGGTTCCCTGTACAGTCCAGAGTGAGACAAGGGTGCATCATCTCTCCTATCCTCTTCCTACTTGCAATAGACTGGATCACAACCAATACAATAGCAGACAAACCCAGAGGCATCCAATGGACCCTGTCCTCTCAATTGGAAGACCTGGACTTTGCAGACGACGTTGCTCTCCTTTCAATAAACCACTCCAACATGCAATCGAAAGCTGACAGGTTTTTCATAAATATGCCAGACAGGCTGGACTTAACATCAACACCTCCAAAACCCAAATGATGTGCATAAACTCCATCCCTACAGCACCCATCCAGGTAAATGGAGCACCACTCGAGTTTGTGGAGGACTTTACCTACTTTGGCAGCCTTATCAGCAAGGATAGCGCTGTCCATAAAGACATTAGAGCAAGGCTGGGAAAGGCTCAGGGTGCCTTTTCCCAACTCTGTTCCATCTGAAGGTCTAAACAATACAGCCTAAAAACAAAGATGCTCCTGTACAATAGCAAGTAAAGTCTGCCCTCCTGTATGGTTCAGAGTGTTGGCGTGTGGTCAGTACAGACATGAGGAGACTTGAGGTCTTCCACAACAGATGTCTCAGACGAATCTGCCAGATCCTTTGGCCCAACAAAATATCAAACCAACAATTATACAAGAAAACAAACAGTCATCACAGTCATCATCAATGCATCACCAAGGACATTACATTAAGATGCTTAAGATGGCTTGGACATGTGTTAAGGATGGAGCAACACCGCATCCCAAGAGTTGCCTTAAGATGGACACCACCTGGAAAAAGAAAAACTGGAAGACCAAAAACACCTGGCGTAGAACGGTGGTACAAGAGCTTCAAAAGATGAACCTGTCATGGGGAGATGCACAACATGCTGCAAAGGACCGCAGGCGATGGAGGGAGCTCATTGAAGCCTTATGTCCCTCCCACAAGGGACGAAGAGGATTGAGGTTTGAGGAAAATTGGATGAGCAGCTCCTGAGGCAGGTTGAACTTCCTGAGCTGATGCAGGAAGTACAACCTCTGCTGGGTCTTTTTGACAATTGTGTCTATGTTTGGTGCCCACTTCAGGTCCTGAGAAATTGTGGATCCCAGAAACCTAAAGTTTTCCACAGCAGACACAGTGCTGTTGAGTAGTGTGAGAGGGGGCAACACTGGGGTGCTCCTCCTGAAGTCCACTGTCATCTCCACAGTTTTAAGCTTGTTCAGCGCCAGGTTGTTTTGACCGCACCAGAGGGCCAGCTGTTCGACCTCTCGTCTATATACAGACTCATCACTGTCCTTGATGAGGCCAATGACTGTCATATCATCTGACTGTCTCTTGAGGTGCTGTCATTTGTGTAGAGGGAGAAGAGCAAAGGGGAGAGGACACATCCCTGGGGGGTGCCAGTACTGACTGTTCGTGTGCTGGATGTGATTTTTCCCAGTCTCACTTGCTGCTTCCTATCTGTCAGGAAGTTTGTGATCCACTGGCAGATGGGGGCTGGTACAATGAGCCAAGTGAGTTTGGTATGGAGGACTTCTGGAATGATAGTATTGAACGCCGAGCTGAAGTCCACAAACAGGATCCTAGCATATGTCCCTGGAGAGTCGAGATGTTGCAGGATGTAGTGCAGTCCCATGTTGATTGCATCATCCACTGACCTGTTTGCTTGGTAAGCAAACTGTAGGGGGTCAATCAGGGGGCCTGTGATGTCCTTCAGGTAGGCCAACACCAATCTTTCAAAGGATTTCATGACCACAGACGTCAGGGCGACAGGCCTGTAGTCATTTAACCCTGTGATGGAGGTTTTCTTGGGAACCGGAATAATTGTGGAGCACTTGAGGCAGGAGGGAACTTCACATAGCTCCAGGGATCTGTTGAAGATCTGTGTGAATATGGGGGCCAGCTGATCAGCACAGACTTTGAGACAGGAGGGTGACACACCATCTGGACCTAGTGCCTTCCTGATCTTCTGTCTCCTGAAGAACTGACTCACATCCCCTTCACGGATCCTGAATGTAGGTATGGTGCCAATGGGAAGGGGCATGGTAGTGGGTGCTGGGAGTGTACTGTGATCGGCGAGTGTGAGAGGTGTGAAAGAGGGATTATCAAACCTGCAATAGAACAAATTCAGTTCGTTGGCCAGTCGATGGTTCTCTTCAGTATGGGGGGATGGTTCCCTGTAGTTGGTGATGTCTTTCAGACCTCTTCACACTGATGCAGGGTCGTTGGTTGAAAACCTATTTTCCAGCTTTTCAGTGTAGCACCTCTTTGCTACTCTGATTTCCTTTCTCAATGTGTTTCTGGCCTGATTGTACAGGATTCTATCCCCACTTCTGTAGGCCTTCTCCTTAGTCTGACAAAGCTGCCTGAGTTTTGCTGTAAACCAGGGTTTGTTGTTGTTGTATGTCGGGAGAAGATGAATAAACGAGGAAAACTCCCGCGGTGAATAAAACGGTTTACAGTCAATGAAAATAGACTCTAAGTGGAGGGCTGCATGTTTTGATTAGCACTGTGACATCTGTACACCAACCTTCATTTATGTAGAAACAGATTCCACCTCCTTTCATTTTCCCCGAGAGCTCTGTGACGCGGTCCGCACGGAGAAGTTTGAAGCTCGGCAGGTATAATGCACTATCGGGGATGTGCTCACCAAGCCAAGTTTCAGTGAAGCACAGGGCGGCAGATCTGGAAAAATCCGTGTTTCTTCTGTTTAGCAGTGGCAGTTCGTCCATCTTGTTGGCTAAAGAGCGGACGTTCACCAGGTGTATTGAAGGGAGCGCGGTTCAAAATCCCCGCTGGCGCAGTTTAATAAGTGCTCCGGCTTGCTTCCCTCGTCGGCGTCTCCTGCTAATTCCGTAAAGAGCAGCTGCTCCCCCGACTAAAAGTTCTGTAAAGTACTCTGTTTGGGTGAAGGACAGTGAAAAAGTTTCACAAATGAATTGACCGATGTGTAAGAGTTCCTCTCTGCTGCATGTGATCAGAGGGGGAAAGCTTATCACTGAATAAACAAACAAAAACAGAGAAAGCACTAGGGAGCGCGATACCGAGGCTGCCATCTGCGGCGCCATGTATTAAAAAAAAAAAAAACTAAGAAGTGACTTCTTTGAATGATACCCAAGCCCCTGGTTCCAGGTTGTTCATAGCACCATGAAATTCTGCATTAGAAATCAGTTTTCTAATGTCTAATGCCCTCTTTCAATTTAGGCTCAGACACATCCAGAAACATTTGGTACCAATGCATAATACAGGCTCCATCTTTCAATAGGGCTGTGACAAACTGCTTCATTAAGCCAAGTTTAATATGGCAGACACACTTTATCTGGATCCACCAAGTTAGGTCTGATGAAATCTTTGGCACAAAGCTGTAGCTTTTTCCTAGCTAGCTCAATGTAAATTCTTGACTCTGCTGTACCACTCACAGAGAAAACATGACATGGGAAATATGTATGCCCTGGCTGACGACCCAGTAAGATACAAACTTCCTCATATATGTACCAATGAAGTTCACTGTAGTGAATATCTATTAAAAAATAGCTGTTATACTTTACACATCAATTTTAACATTTTTGAAAATATTAAATTCTAAAAAAATATAATTAAAATAATATTTAATTGTAGTGAGAAAATAGTAAAAAACTATAATTGACAGCTAAAAAATGTGCTTTGTGAAGAAATGTAACATGGTGGGAAAAATTTGTTTTTTTTTTATTCTGTTAAAGGTGAATTTTTGAAGTCATAACCCCATTTAGGCCAATGTAGGCCAAAACCAGCCAGTAGATTTTGGGGTAGGCTAGAGAAGGTCCATCTTATTTCTTTTGGGTCTTTTTTGGGCCTCACACCCTTTTCAACATATCTGTGATTCTGCATGAAAGCAATAACTAACATTTTTGTTCATTGTTACTCCAGTTGATTTATCCCTTCAGTGTCTCCTGCCTGGCTTTCAACAGATAAGACCAACACATTAAATAATCTAAAAAAGTTAATCAACATAATGCATCCTTGGACTGAGCCTTTATATACAATTCACAGTATGTGGTTAGTGTAAAAACAGACAGGCGCCGCTCCAAAACTGCACAAACTAGGTAGGCAATCTTGTTCTTATCCTTCTTAGTCTACCCTTCAGGGTTTTAGAACATTAGAAGACTATTTGGTAGTCTTGGATACTTCATGATCTTAGTGAGAATTACTACATTTCTATTGATTATTTATTATTTCTTATTTCAACTACAATGACTTGTCACTGGTTGGTAGGTGTTTTTGTAGGTGTTCACACTGTGTGGAATCAGCTGAATGAAGCAAACTCTTACAAGCTTGTTGTAGGGCTTATGTTTTTAATTTTGTTATAATAATGCCGAATATAGCTGCACAACTATTAAGACAATGAGTATGACACATATCAAAATAGTTCCACAGTTCAAGTGTCTTTGTTTCAAACGTTTTAGTAAAATTTAAAGCAAAAACAGTTCACACAAAAATAAAGAAACAAAAATGATAATACAAACAAGGAAAAGCTCTTGTATAAGATGTTTCTGTTTAAGGCTTACATATCTTGTTTTTTTTTCCATTCATTACCACATATGTTCTTATATATATGATGTGCCGTCATACATCAATATATATGGTAAGAAAACTATATGCTATATGTCCTATTTGTAAGCAACTCTAACAGTCCATGCTTTTACCAGGGAGACTATGTCCCTAACTGACTAATTATCATTTTGTTATTTCACATATAGGTGAGAAAGTTCTATTACAGTTTGTACAGGGGTAAAAGATTATACCATTACCTAACTATGTGAAACTTATATTCTATTCAAATTAAGCAAACACTTATTTGAATTCTAACATTAAAAATACATTTCTAAGATTAATTCTTACACCAAAGCAAGCAGGTCAAAACCTAAGGAAAAACCCTTCCCGACTTCAAATTGCCGAAAGATAATAGCATTGGTTAATTTATTTAATATTAATATTATTTAATAAATTAAATAAAGAATTCAACAATTAATGATCCAATAACACATGAAAGAAAAATATATTCACAGACCAAAAAGCCTATTTAACTAAAAATAAAATAAAAAGTACTTAATTATAAAAATAGTTTATAACCGCAGATAAAAGAAATAATAAAAAATAATAAGTAGAAAAAGAGAAGCTATTACATCAAAATATATTATCTTAGGGTGGCACGGTGGCACAGTGGGTAGCGCTGTTGCCTCACAGTTGGGAGACCTGGGGACCTGGGTTCGCTTCCCTGGTCCTCCCTGTGTGGAGTTTGCATGTTCTCCCCGTGTCTGCGTGGGTTTCCTCCGGGTGCTCCGGTTTCCTCCCACAGACCAAAAACATGCAGGTTAGGTGGATTGGCGATTCTAAATTGGCCCTAGTGTGTGCTTGGTGTGTGGGTGTGTTTGTGTGTGTCCTGTGATGGGTTGGCACCCTGCCCGGGATTGGTTCCTGCCTTGTGCCCTGTGTTGGCTGGGATTGACTCCAGCAGACCCCTGTGACCCTGTGTTCGGATTCAGCGGGTTGGAAAATGGATGGATATATGGACGTCTTTTTAACTCTAGGTGTTTAGTCTGTTTTATGTTTTTTTATAGAGAGAGTCCAGCCCCTCTCAAGGAGATTGGTTCCAGAGTCCAAGCTGTGCGTTGAGGTGAGCCCGACTATATCTAGCCGGAACCTCTCAACGTCACGCACAAGCTCAGGCTCCTTCCCCTTCAGAGAGGTGACATTCCACGTCCCAAGAGCCAGCTTCTGTAGCCGAGGATCGGACCGCCAAGGTCCCCGCCTTCGGCCACCACCCAACTATCAACTGATCACCACCTGGTGGTGAGTTGGCTTCGATGGTGGGGGAGGATGCCGGTCAGGCCTGGTAGGCCCAAACGTGTTGTGAGGGTCTGCTGGGAACGTCTGGCAGAGCCCCCTGTCAGAAGTAGCTTCAACTCCCACCTCCGGCAGAACTTCGACCATGTCCCGAGGGAGGTGGGGGACATTGAGTCCGAATGGGCCATGTTCCGTGCCTCTATTGTTGAGGCGGCTGACCGGAGCTGTGGCCGTAAGGTGGTCGATGCCTGTCGTGGCGGCAATCCCCGAACCCGTTGGTGGACACCGGCGGTGAGGGATGCCGTCAAGCTGAAGAAGGAGTCCTACTGGTCCCTTTTGTCCTGTGGAACTCTGGAGGCAGCTAATAGGTACCGGCAGGCCAAGCGGAATGCAGCTTCGGTGGTTGCTGAGGCAAAAACTCGGGCATGGGAGGAGTTTGGGGAGGCCATGGAGAATGACTTTCGGACGGCTTCGAGGAGATTCTGGTCCACCGTCCGGCGTCTCAGGAGGGGGAAGCAGTGCAGTGTCAACACTGTATATGGTGGAGATGGTGCGCTGCTGACCTCGACTCGGGACATTGTGGGTCGGTGGGGGGAGTACTTCGAAGACCTCCTCAATCCCAATAACATGCCTTCCAATGAGGAAGCAGAGCCTGGGGACTCGGAGGTGGGCTTCCCCATCTCTGGGACTGAGGTCACCGAGGTGGTCAAAAAACTCCTTGGTGGCAGGGCCCCCGGGGGTGGATGAGATACGCCCGGAGTTCCTCAAGGCTCTGGATGTTGTAGGGCTGTCTTGGTTGACACGTCTCTACAACATCGCATGGACATCAGGGACAGTGCCTCTGGATTGGCAGACCGGGGTGGTGGTCCCCCTCTTTAAGAAGGGGGACCGGAGGGTGTGTTCCAACTACAGAGGGATCACACTCCTCAGCCTCCCTGGAAAAGTCTATTCGGGGGTTCTGGAGAGGAGGGTCCGTCGGATAGTCGAACCTCGGATTCAGGAGGAACAGTGTGGTTTTCGTCCTGGTCGCGGAACAGTGGACCAGCTCTACACCCTTAGCAGAGTCCTGGAGGGTGCATGGGAGTTCGCCCAACCAGTCTACATGTGTTTTGTGGACTTGAAAAAGGCGTTCGACCGTGTTCCTCGGGGGATCCTGTGGGGGGTGCTCCGGGAGTATGGAGTACCGGACCCCCTGATAAGGGCGGTTCGGTCCCTGTACAACCGGTGTCAGAGCTTGGTCCGCATTGCCGGCAGTAAGTCGAACCCGTTTCCAGTGAGAGTTGGACTCCGCCAGGGCTGCCCTTTGTCACCGATTCTGTTCATAACTTTTATGGACAGAATTTCTAGGCGCAGCCAGGGTGTTGAGGGGGTCCGGTTTGGTGGACTCAGGATTGGGTCACTGCTTTTTGCAGATGATGTTGTCCTGTTTGCTTCATCAGGCCGTGATCTTCAGCTCTCTCTGGATCGGTTCGCAGCTGAGTGTGAAGCGGCTGGGATGGGAATCAGCACCTCCAAATCCGAGACCATGGTCCTCAGCCGGAGAAGGGTGGAGTGCCCTCTCAGGGTTCGGAGCGAGATCCTGCCTCAAGTGGAGGAGTTCAAGTATCTCGGGGTCTTGTTCACGAGTGAGGGAAGAATGGAGCGTGAGATCGACAGGCGGATCGGTGCGCCATCCGCAGTGATGCGGGCGCTGCATTGGTCTGTCGTGGTGAAAAAGGAGCTGAGCCATAAGGCAAAGCTCTCAATTTACCGGTCGATCTATGTTCCTACCCTCACCTATGGTCATGAGCTATGGGTAGTGACCGAAAGAACGAGATCGCGAATACAAGCGGCTGAAATGAGTTTCCTCCGCAGGGTGTCTGGGCTCTCCCTTAAAGATAGGGTGAGAAGCTCAGTCATCCGGGAGGGACTCAGAGTAGAGCCGCTGCTCCTCCGCATCGAGAGGAGTCAGATGAGGTGGCTCGGGCATCTGATCAGGATGCCTCCTGGACGCCTCCCTGGGGAGGTGTTCCGGGCACGTCCAACCGGGAGGAGGCCCCGGGGAAGACCCAGGACACGCTGGAGGGACTATGTCTCCCGGCTGGCCTGGGAACGCCTCGGGATTCTCCCGGAAGAGCTAGAAGAAGTGGCCGGGGAGAGGGAAGTCTGGGCATCTCTGCTCAAGCTGCTGTCCCCGCGACCCGACCTCGGATAAGCGGAAGAGAATGGATGGATGGATGGATGTTTTTTTATGTATATTTTAAATTCTCTTTAGGTGTTTAGTCTGTTTTATGTTTTTTTTATGTATATTTTAAATTCTCTTTAAGATAATATATCCATCCATCCATTTTCCAACCTGCTGAACCCGAACACAGGGTCACGGGGGTCTGCTGGAGTCAATCCCAGCCAACACAGGGCACAAGGCAGGAACCAATCCCGGGCAGGGTGCCAACCCACCACAGGACACACACAAACACACCACTACCACTGTGCCGCCCAGTCCATATATGAAAACTAAAATAATCTTAAACCTAAATATCTCTAACATACTTGAATATAGCTAAGTAAGCAGAAAGGAATAAGCAAAAAGAAAGGCAAAGAACACAGCAGCTAACATTTAACTGTTGAGGTAAGTGAGGGACTCGTTTAGCTCTCTCAGGTAACTAGTCCTAAATGGCGGTAGCCAATGAGAGTCCTAACTGCAGATACTACAACAGACATGATTTAAGTTAAGGGAGCTGGGTAAAACTACAAACACGAAACAAAACAAAAGCAGAACAATAACAACACTTATGGTGCCTTATCAGTATTTTAATTTTTTGCATTTCTCTAATGCACACACAGTTAACAGGACAACAAATTTTATGAAAACAATAAATAAGAACAAAGTCCTGGAAAGTGGCTGGTAGAACTAATTAACACTAGAATTCCTGAAGCCTACGAAAAACTCATATCGACACGGGCATGCTCACAGAGTACATGTGTAATGAAATGACTTTAGTTGCAGGTGGAAGCTCCACACAACTGTTGTTACTGTCCTGCCTTTGTCCAGAAACAGTTTCATAAACTTTATGACCTTAGTCTCAGAAAGTATTTCTCTCGTGTGGTGATTGGGATCTTTTCCTGAACAAGATCAAACACAGTTGCGTAGGGTGCGACAGGAGCTTCAACTTGCAGCTAAAGTCACTTCAGTACACATGTACTCTGTGAGCATGCCTGTGTCGATCAAACAGAGGAAGCTCTGCAGTTTACTTGTAACTTTATGCTGTAGGAAGATACGTAAATAAATCAAGGTAAATAACATTCGATCTGACCTTTAAATAAGTAACATATAAATGGTTTTATATAAAGACCATCACAAAACATAATCACAAACTGGACTTTGCAAGATACCTTGGCGAGCTCTGTAAGCTATGCTGTTTCGTTGAAGGACAGGTGTGAGGCAAACTGACTGGCAGGATGACGCCTGTCCTTTTGCTGCATCCAAACGGTGCCATCTTTCGCCTTTATGCCTGGTGCAGCTATGTTGTCCTCATCTGAGTTCACCTCTGTTATAGCACATCTTTATTTGAAAACAGCAGTGTCAGATCATGGGGTGCATGAAGAAGACTGGAAGAATAAAACTGAATTAAAAAAAAAAACAAAACGCTAACCTTTACAAGTACCATACATTTACACCGGCTGTTACAGATTCAAATCAAATGTGTGTTTTTATTATATAAAAGTAACAATAAGAGCAGCTCACTATTCAAAATGTTAATTCTGAGAAGCAACCAGGATCAAACCTGTTGATTATGAGTCAGCAGTTCTTACTGCTGTACTACCAAAGCAGTCATGTCAATGAACTACACTAACCTGATTTCTTTTTCTTCGATTATATTCCTGAATAAAAGCATACTTGTTTTGTTATACTTGTACCTTTTGTGAAAGTGCTTACTTGATATTTGGACTTCAGTCTTCACACATTTTAAACTTTATAAACATGAAAAAAGTTTGTCTTTTAGGTATGTGTTCAACATTTCTTGCATTTCCTGAAATCCCACACTTACATAGGTCTTTGTAGACACGGAACACACATGAAATGCATGTTTTCCAAAAAACAATATATTATTTACCCTATACAGCCCCAAGTACCTCACTCCCAGATAAACAAGGCTTCAGCTGGGAGAGCTTTTTGCCCTTTCTGCAGCGTTGGGGGGATGGGATAGCAGGCTGCTTGCTGCTTGTGCTTATCGACACATTTACAACACAAAAGAGGCTGAATGGAGAGGTGCAAAGGGATTTAAGGTGGGCTGGGATTAAGAGTTCTTTCATAGGCTTCAGGAATTCTAGTGTTAAATCAAGCATCCCAGTGTAGGCAATCAACTTTTCAGACATTACCAATAAACCCTTTTCACCCCTAAATCATACACAATCTTCACCCTTCCTATGATGCACTTAAAATCTTGATTTACATTTCATCCCTAAGTGAGGAACAGCTGGCACCCTGAACTTTTTCTTTGTGTTTTCTTTTAAAAGCCATGGCAGTTTTTTTTTTTTTTTTGCTGTTAATCACATGGGTTTTGGGGCTCCCGCAATCACAAATGTTGAAGTAGCATCAAGGCTTTGGGTAATAAAACATTACTAGTATATCACTGTGCCCTCACAAGTTAGTAATTAAAATTACAAAAACTAAACCAGTTTTGCCCATTCAAAAGAAGTACTTCTAATTTTAACATTGCAAAATGGATAAAATTATCCACTTATCCAAAATCAAACCATCCATCTATGCATCGCCTAAATCTATACATTCCAATGCAGACGCAAAGAGGACTGAAGAATGTCCCTGTAGCAATATCAAAAAAATGATTAGTCTAAGGCAAGTTAGGACTATCAGTCAGCCTCACCTGCTTGTGTTTGTGTTGTGGAATTACATCAAAGCACCCAAAGAGTACAAACTTAAACAGGTCGTGGACACGCAAACTCCCATGTATCCAGCTCATTCAAAATTCCGTTTTTTTTTTACCAGTAGTCAACAAAGTAAAATAAAACACTGCAGAAATGTATGCTTAGTTTATTTTAATGTGATGGACAGAAAGTACTGCTTAGAAAGAAGCTCAAAATTCTATTCAGCACAACAAAGGGTGCTTCATGTTTCATCTGTTGGTTGGGTTCCAATTTTCTTCAGGATTTACACTCTGTTCTACATTTTTTAGAGTGTTTTATTTCAGAATCAATCAAAAGGATAAAGACATATTTTAACAATCTCAAAAATATGTCTTTTTTTATTAAGTAAGTGTTCCCAGTTCCTCTTCTCCAAAAAAAAGTCCTTATTCCACAGATGTTGTTCTGCCATTTCTCAGCTTGTTGAAATCATATGAATGTTTCTGGGAAAATCTTCCAAACAAACTACAATGAGTGCAGTAATCCAAAGTGGCTGCAGTGGGGACTGCCTTTTCTTTACTTTGTTTTAATATACGTTTCTCCTGAGCGGGAAATAGATGTAGATATGTCCATAACCAAATGATGTTTTATTATATATCAATTCTGCTTTCTTCATTTTGCTTCTTTTTTTTATTCTATTTCATTTCTTTTATACAAAATAGAGCACTGGGATGGTAACTTTTAATTGCAGTCCATTTATTCATCCATCCATTGGTAAAATGACAATTTGTTGCATGTTTATTGTCCTGTTATTCTCAATCAAATTTATTCTGAGTTAAGACACTATGTTTAAATTCTATATTCAGGATTAATCATATTCATTAAATTTCTAGATGCACTCAATTAAAGAAGGAGAAAGGAAAAATGAAAAATACATGAATGCTCGGAGAGTTACTTAGATTTGAGAAAAAAGAATGATCACATTTTTATAGCAGCAATGAAAAAGAAAATACTAAAGGCAGCTTGGGGACATTCAAGGGAACCAAAAAATCCGGCTGTCATAGGAGCCTGTTGTTTCATTAATATGCAACATCCTACAGACTTGTGCTTTTGTGACTGATGCATTAGCTACCCACAAGACAGGAATTTAGTCAGAGCACCTGACAAGACCCAATTTAATGTTTATGCATTTGTGTTCTCTTAAAGCATTACTAGAAGTAACCCAATTTTTGCGGATCTTGTAAAAGCCAGAATCAATGTCATATTTAACTCTTTGAAATAATGGAACCACAAATGAGGAGATTTCTTATGAGCAAAACATGTTACTGTTTAGAAAGAGGGTAAAAAGGGCTAGTCCCTGTTGTACTCTTGTGGGTTCAATGTGGAGTTATTTACAGTGGACTAGTGCAAGTAGCTAAACCTCAATTAAGGAGATTTTGAAACAATATTGTTATGACTGAATAAATCCAAGGTAAACAATAAGAACAAAGTGATTTGGTTCCCTTGGGTCACATTTTGAAGTGAAAACTTTTTTTTCATTTTTCATTGATTGACCAAGATTGATTAAGAAATATACATGTTAATATGTTGGGACCCATAACCCTAAACAGTGCAGTATGGGCTTTTCATGCTGCACTAAAGTGTCTTGTAAAGCAGACTGAGCAAATGCAGCCTCACAGCTCTCAATCTCACATAGAGCCAAAGCTGCTGATAGCTGCTCAAAATCAAACAAGCACATTTTCTGGACTGGATTTTGGTATGCCCTACAAGAGATTATTTCCTCTACAGATTCTCTAATTTTCTTTTAGGGACCAGTTAGATGATTAAGGGAAAGCTAATAGAAAGGCCAAAGACGAGAGTGAATTCTGACTCCCATTCAAGCCCAGGGGGGTTATGAACTGACTATTCAGATTTTTGCTGTGTTGCAGTCACCAAGTCAAGTATTAAATTTGAAAGAAATGTTTTTTTTTAAGTTCCTTTAACATTGAAACTGTGTCAAGCACCACAGAACCCATACTTAACATCGATATTTTATTGGCAACATGAACCTTTTTGAAATGTGGTTGCTCATCTTGAATTGTGGACAAAAATACCCCATAAAAATATGAAAATCCTTTAAAAGTTATCAAATGTTACTAGTGTCATGAATGGACTAGCATCCCAGCTGGTATGGACCCTGTTCCTTTACTGGTCAGGAGGCCAGTATAATGGATGGTCAGGAATATAGGCATGGTAATCCATATCCCAGCCAGGAGCCTTGCATGGAGGACCATTGTGTTCCAGCAAGAATGGATGGAAGTCCCTTACCCAGCTGGGAGGTCAGTGTAGTGGATGGACAGCATGGATGGAGTAGCATCCTGACCAGGATGGTTAGCATTTCTTTTACTAGTGAAGATGCCAGAAAAAATGAGGGACAGTGGGAGACTGCCTCCCATGCTCATGTCATTCCCCGGTACTCTTGGTGGCAGTGTCCCTTTTGTTAAACCCCTGTTTAGATGACAGTTGTGGTTTAATGGGGTTGCTGTCTTGGGTCCCATAGTTGTCACCAGTGGAGCTATTGGGAGGTAAATCACCTGTGTCAGAGAGGTTCCCCCTGCCATGGGACTGCTTCCTAGAGACAATGGTTTGGTATCAGGAGTACTCCTGGGTCGTGAGTTGGAATTAGATCTTGCCTGGGAGGAGTTGAGAAGAGAGCGTAATTATGGTTATTGTGAAGAAGCAGGATGAGAGGTATTTTCTTTAACATATAAAATCCTGTGAAGGCAGACTGAAGTCAGAGTGGTTGGATTGGGGGTCTGCAACGCCCCCTCATGGCCACAGTAGATTATAAATAATACATATACAGTATATCTTTTTCCAATCAATTGCAAGCGTACATGCTCAAAAAAAAAAGGTCTTAAAGACAAACATTTGTGACATGTACATGTCCGTTTTGGCACAGGCTATTGTAAACATGGTGAACATAATAAAAGCACCAGGGGCCTCATGCATAACGCCATGCATAGAATTCGCACTATAACATGATGTAAGAACAAAAGCCGAAATGTGCTTATGCACAGAAAAATCCAGATGCAGGAATCTGTGCGTACGCAAACTTCCATGTTCTTCCACTACATAAGAAAAGTAATGCTCGTGCATGCACCTGCTGTCCTGCCCCAGCTCCTTCCAGAATTACGCCTCTTTGAATATGCAAAGCAATATAAATAGCCCTTAAGCTCAGTGTTCTGTGAAAAGGCAATGGCAAAAGTACGTGGAAAAATAGAAGAATTTCAGCGAATACCAAATGGAGGCAAAGAAAAACGTATTATTTGTTGGTTTAAACAGTTATATAAGCAACAAAAGGAAGTTGATCGAGTGACATAGCATGTCAGAGAAACTCGAAAGCTCAAGTTCACAAAGTCGCCACAGTGCCCGAAATAAAAAAGAAGTTGTCACATATCAAAGTCGGCGTGAAAAGGCGACTCGTAGCCCACTGTCTGAGTGTCATATGAAAGCTTAATAGGGTACAGTGAAAAAAAAAGGCACAGTGTGAAAAAAACATGAAATGTCAACTTTAATCTCGAAATTTCCACTTTAATCACGTAGTTTATTTTGTCATTAAAGTAGAACATCATAAACTTCATCTTAAAATTGTTTAATTTACTAGTTTCTCATATCCCATTGTAACTAAAGTAGCACGTTAAATGCTTTGTTGTGTATTTGATCTTATATGTGCTCTATGTGCCTGAATCACTACATGGTCTTCCTCTGACAGGATACAGAATCCATTTCATTCGTAATATCACAGCTCTCTGAATAATTAAAATACTGAGAAGCATACGTGATATCATTTTCATGATGGTATGAGTTAAAGCATGTTATTAAGCATGGGAACTCGGTGGCGCAGTGATTGTTCATGTCTTACGCAAGATGCTTGCTGTGCCTTGCACGACCTTAGATGAAATGCTTTATTACAGAAGTACTGTCTTTTTCAAACGTACTAACCCCTAATTCCTGTCCTTACTTTTCTTTCTCCAAATACCCAATTGCCACACAATCAAATCTGTAATAGACATTAAGCCATCTGTAAGCTTAGAATGCCGATTCTTCAAAACTTTTAAGGAACATCGAAATATCTTCGTAATGTTTAATTATTCTATCCATCTATCCTTCCAGTGTCGTGCCAGCCACAGCATGAATACAGCACGAGGCAGGAATAAACCGTGAACGAAGCTCAAGCTCGCTAGCGCTGCGGCACCGTGTAGTTAAAGTTAAAGTTTTATCTGTATAATTGATGCTGTATACCGATAATTCTCTTTCCAATCGCTGTAGATCTGTGATTCACACTCAGATACAGTGATATAAAAACTCTGAGTGGTGCAGTGAGAGTAATATGGAAAAAGATGATCCGCTGTGGCAACCCCTAACGGGAGCAGCTAACAGAAGAAGAAGAAGGTGCAGTGAGAGTAACAACGCTAAAGTAGTTATGGTATTTAGAATAGTTTGACCATTCTGTCGAAAATTATATTGTTACAGGTTAATTATAATCAGATGCGTTAAACTTATAAACAATATGCGGTTAATTTCAGTGTATTTATAAAGCCGCATCAGGGATGTGGATCTAAAAAAGAAAGGGTAATCACACAGGAACAGTGGCACTGCTTTGGCGCTGGGTGCCACCAGTCTGCAAAACCAAGCAGAGAACTTGTGTATGACAGGGTATGAGCTACCGTGGAAATGTGCGTGGCTTTACGCCTTGTTTAGGTTTTATACATCATGATTTGAACGTCTGCAGTGGGTTGGCACCCTGCCCGGGATTGTTTCCTGCCTTGTGCCCTGTGTTGGCTGGGATTGGCTCCAGCAGACCCCCGTGACCCTGTGTTCGGATTCAGCGGGTTGGAAAATGGATGGATGGATGGATGGATTTGAACGTAGAAACGTTCTTACGCAACATTTCTGTGTGTACGCACCGTTTATACATGAGGCCCCAGGTCTTGTGATGAAGAACAGTAGCTCCAACAATTTTTGGTTTGTCTCATGCTCTAGATCAGTGATTTCTGAACAAATCTAAGGTCTGTCAGAGAATTTATTTGAGATCTCTAGTTGGTTTAATACATACAATTTCTAATGCACAAACAGTACTATATAATGTCTAAGTAGTGGCATGATGAACTTAGCTATTGTTTATTTATATCATGTCTGTCTGGCTTTGACCTTGGCTCACTAGTAGGCCTACTATAATGTTATGTTTCCTGATTTCATTCTACTTTAAACTGCTGCTGCTCTGAGCAGTCATTAAAGGTTTGTTTCCCAATGGTTGTTTTCTTCTCTAAAGCCCAAATATCTGAATTTACCATATCTAAACTGGCATAGAGTTAGTGTGGTTGTGCTTCAGTAGGTCCTACAATTTCCTGGTGATTTGTGGCAGATGCTGCTGGAATAGGCTCCGGTCCCCAACACCATAAACTGGATTGAGCTGGTTCCATAATATTGTCTATGTTTTTCTATCAGATTGGAATTAAATTTTTTTCCTACCCTCCTTCTTGGCAGCCCATTTTTGTTAGTTTTGAACCATTCAGTTTTTTAAAATCTGGTAATTATTGTGTAAACTAACATATATATTTTTGTAGATGTGTATGTTTTCAAATAACTCTTTATCTGATCTCCTGCTATCAGGATTGGATTTATCCTAAACATTTAATTTCTTTACGCACAACATTAGAAAAATGTAAAAGGTCTATAACTTTACAGCAGCAGTATAGTTAAAAAAATCTTCAACAATATGTGCATTAACATCCATATAAATGCCTGAAGGCTTTCTAATGTCACTGCGCTGTGGTATGTGCCTCACAATGCAAATGGCATTTTGGAAAAAGTAATAATAGAAATAATTTGGTTAGATCAGAAGAAATATGTCCTCAAATTTTTGTAAAATGAAAAAAGTCTCATGTGTCAAAAACACAATTTGTCGCTACTCTTCTTAACGTGTGCAAGGCTTCACTTAGATCTCTTAAACATTTTCTTTCTCTGAAGCATGGTAAACTAAATTTATATTCAACACAAATGATCCTTTAGTAAAGGAAAAAAATACATGCACACATTGTACTCAAATAACCTCATTTTTACACAATATACTTTGATTTAAAGTAATAGAGATCAAGTCTGCCCTTTTCCTTCAAAAACCCTAGAATTGCTCCCTATCAAAATCAGCTCCTATTTTACATGGTGTCATTCTTGATGAGCACCATCAGAAAGAACTTTAGCAGAACAGCATAATGAGACTTACAGAGATGCAAATTTTTACAATGGAGCATAAGCAGGTTAAATGACTTATTCAGTGAGCTAGTGATGGATCTGAACCCATGATCTGAACAACACTTTTTGCCAAAGGCACTCTCAGTTACTTTCTTGGGAGCACCAGTGCTGTTGTGCTCAGTGCCTTTGACAAGTCTTTCATTTATTTTAATTTTTATTAGTATTTTTTTCTATCCATCCATCTACAGTATCTATTGCTGGAAATCACTTTTACAATTACAGGGCCACTGGTAGCTGACATTGACTGTATCTTGTAGAAACTAACCATCAATTAAATACCAATCAACACAGGACATCTTTCTTTTTTATCAGGTAGAACTAATTGCTTTTATGTTTTAAGAGTTTCTTCCAGATAAAGTCACATAAGCATTTCTCATTTAATATAGTACCTGTCATAGCAAACATATTCTTAAAACTCACACCTCCATTTGTAAGTTTAGAGCTCTATGAGCATTTATAAATACAGTATATCTATTGTCATGCATGCTCTCTTAGGGACTTTTCAAAGGTCTCAGATAAGACGAGCAATACTGCTAATTGTGTCTTTGGTTTCCTCCACAGTGTTGGCCCATTGCCACCTAGCTACGCCCCTGCCAGGTGTCACAAGCACCATCCCTTCCTGGACCGGAAGAACGAAAGCACAGTACCGAGCCAATGAGGCAGTCTTTTGACCCTCTAAAAAACCTCAAGACCGAGAGCTCAGAAAGTGTTTTGCAAAAACAGGGACCTTTCATTACCGTGCAATTCTGCATGTCCTGTTAGACATAGTTTTTTAAACTTTGTTTTATTTTACTGTTAAACGGATGTGGCAAGATCGGCACTCCAGAGTTTTCTGAGTCTCCCGTATTCTTCGTTTTACACAGTCTTTTGTCTTGTTAACCAAATGAGGGTAAAAGGAAACCAAAACTAAGAAAATTAAAGTGCCTAAAGAATACCTCATGCAGACAGAGAAAACATGGAAATTCCACCCAGAAAATGAATGGGCCAAGACTCAACCCCAGGCTTTTCAAACAGCATCAGTAAAACCTCAAGCAATTTGTACTTTCTAGGGCATTTGGTAAAGTGGCAGGACTTACTGCCTCAGTTGTGTCCTTTTTCCTGTAATAACATTACAACATATTAGTGTCTGCCAGTGCACACTACCCTCTTCCTCTTTCCTGTGGTCTTTTTATCCATATTCCTCTCCCTCATCTTTGAGCTAATTGTTGAAACAGTCTATGCCACAATGTAGGAAGGTATTTTCTGAATCTCTGATGCTGGAATAGTGTGTGCAAGGATATTAAGTGAACAGATGGAGGTTGATTGCTTGAGGCTGTTATTTATTAGAAGCTCTAACAGGAAGTTCCAGTGGGAAAAGCCTGACAGACAAGAGGGTTCTTCCTCCAACAATTAAAACAGAAATATGCCCTATAATTTATTATTATTAATATAATACCACAATTTATTATAAGTACTATTTTTATATTAATATAAGTAAACACTGTATAGTAACTAGTGCTCTTGAGTTTGGTCTAATGCTGACTCTGTCACTGTTGATGGTAAAAGCTCTCATCCATCCTGTGGTCTAAATGGTACTGATACAGATTCAGTGCTCTCTAATGTTTTTGTGATTAGTTGTTTACTATTTCCAATAAAGCAAATTTAATAGAATCATATGAACATATTTAACAGAACCCATCCAATGAAGCCACATGTGGAACTCCCCACACCAACTTGAGTTGAAGGGGCAAAAGAATGAGAGTAATACATAATAAGAGAAGGGAGTAATTTGTGGTCAGGATTGCGAAATGTGGAAATTGTCTACAAAACTGTAATAAAAATGTGAAAAATACCAAAAACTTGCTACAATAAGGCACAAAGAAAGACACCAACTAGTCTGTAGAAGTGTGGAGAAAGTGCAATACAGTATGATGATGGGGATACAACAGTAAAGGTCATGGATTAGATGTAACCCAAAGGCTCCAGGAGAGGGTTCTACTGCTGCTGGTACAATCAGGTGCTAAAAGTTATAGTAGAGACTAGGCTGCACTGCTCAACAAAGCAGGCAATTGTCTTTGTTGAGGGCAGGAAGAAGTTGCAACCACAGTCAAAAGTGACAAGTGGGCTTCTCTTCACCCCACTGGAGTTGACCTGGGTTTAAAGGTATAACATCTTAAATAGGACCTCAGTCAGAGAGATCACCAGTGATGAGCAGCTAGCAGCGGTGCATACTGGCCGTTCTTTGCTCATGTTTAGAATATAAATAAATCAATAATTTATTTTCATTTGTCTTTATTATACAATCAGTGAACATAGGTTAAATAAGTAACATCATTCTTAAAAGATGAGTTCCAGGATCATGCTGCTTTATCTGTCCTCACAATTCCAACCTTTTTAGTAGACCCACCCATCCTTCCATTTTTGAATCTCGATTTCCAGGTACACATGGAACTAGTTCCTATCCAGGTAGAATTTGAGAAATTTGGGAATAAGCCTTGGACAGGATGACAGTTCTTCTCAGTGCATGATCAGACAGACCTACATTCACTCATACTGGGTTAGTTTCCAGTTGCTAATTAAGTGAACCTCCATATACAGTATTTAGGATCTGAGCAGGAAACTGGAATGTTATTGAAAAATTTGCTCAATCGTTTAAAGTTTTAGGTTACATTTTTCCCCATCTTTATCAAAGAGAGACACTTTAACGTCCACCGAGACAAGGCAGTGAGACAGAAGGACAGCTGCGGTACAGGCTTTTAAATGATTGACGCGCAGCGCAACAAGCAGAACATGCACCTCTGCAGCAAGAGAACAAAGTGAGTAGCTGATCCATCTGCATCTCCTTAGCGTGTGTTCAGCTCCTCCCCTTCACAATGCGAGTGGGAGAGACACGAAGTGGCAGGAGCATAGCGCACCTCCGGGGGAGGTGGGGGAGAGCAAAGCAAACGAGACCTGATCAACTTAGAGAGACACTTTGAAGACACGCGAGACTAGACATTACAACCTTAGGAAGCAACACCTGTGAGACGGTGACTTTTGCAAGTCTCACCCTAATTACAAACAATTTAAAAGAAGTTTATGGACATCTAACCTAGCAATTGTTGGAATGCTTTTTGCAGACACACATCATGTGCTCCCAGCTCTTAAAACAACGGCAGGCGACAAGCAAAACATGCAACTCACCAGCAGCAGGAAGCCAGCAGATGATCTGAGCGCATCTCCTTAGCATGCGTTCAGCTCCCCGTCCCCCAACATTCACAATGCGATCAGTGTTATACGTCCCGCAAGAAAAAGATTTAACCACGCCAGGGGCAGGAAATAAAGGACAAATATTGTTTTCACAAAAGTTTTAAAGTAAAAGTGAAAATAATGCATATGTAACAATTCCCATGAAAATAACAATCTCTTTAAATTGTTTATCTGATAAACCAAACCCAAGTGAATCGAGCAGTGGAGAGAAGCCCCCTACTTTAACAAATTATTAGTAGATCTGTCTATATGGGTTACAACTTCATTGCTGTGTGTTTCAATAGCCTCTCCATATATCAATCCATTTGTTTCACCAATTAATTTGAATTCATGGCTGCAGGATCCCCTTACTTTTCTCCTACTTACAGTATATCGCTCTTTACAAAGAAAGCAGAGTGAGGACAAGTAGTGTAACTAAAAACAGGCTCACATGTTGCAGTATATTATTTAAAAATTACCAAACAACATGAACTAAAAATGAAACAGAACTTCTGATAATTTGCATTTTCAGTGCACATATTAATAATATTTCTAACTTATTTATAACAGAACTCTTTTTAATTCATTTTCAATTGTACAAACATGAATGGAACTATTTTGATTATTTAGAAAAAAGAAAAAGAAAGCTAAGTTTTTGCCATCACGTTTAGCTCTTATAAAACAAAAAAAAATTACTTGTTTGAAAACTTTTGAGAGTGAGTTATTGAGAAGAAATTGCACAGGATTTAAATGAGCTAATTACTTTAAAGGTTAATTACACATTAAAAAAGACACAATTGAGAAACAAAGAGCTTCTGTCAGGGAGCATTCATTAGTGCGGCAGCGATCAGTGACTTGACCTGAGATGCTCTCTCCCCTCTCTCTCACTCTGTCTTTGCTGTTCACATCTTTTACATGTTCTGAACAACAACTGGATGCTGAGCCATACTGCAGCACATCTTGATTAAATATCAGCTTGTTTCTCTTTGAACTGATATTCATAACCAACATTAGGCCAATTTTTTTTCTTAATGAGCAATTCTTAATGAATAAATGTCAGCCAATATCCTTTATGAATATTTTAATTAAAAGGTACATACAGTGAATAATGTAATGTGACTGGGGTCAGGGTATTTTTGCAGATAAAACTAAAGACAAGAAATTTAATAACATATGACATTTTATTGTAACTCAGAAACAACAACAAATAACTGAATAATTTTCTTAATTTTCTGAATGCACTTTTCAATTACAGAGTTTAAGGAATTAGCCAAATCAGACAAAGACAGGCCTCAATCCTGAAATGAAAAGAAATAAATTGCAAAGCACATTAACACACATAGGGTGGCACGGTGGCGCAGTGGTAGTGCTGCTGCCTCGCAGTTAGGAGACCTGGGTTTACTTCCCGGGTCCTCCCTTTCATGGAGTTTGCATGTTCTCCCTGTGTCTGCGTGGGTTTCGTCCAAAGACATGCAGGTTAGGTGGATTGGCAATTCTAAATTGGCCCTAGTGTGTGCTTGGTGTGTTTGTGTGTGTCTTGCGGTGGGTTGGCACCCTGCCCGGGATTGGTTCCTGCCTTGTTGGCTGGGATTGGCTCCAGCAGACCCCCGTGACCCTGTGTTTGGATTCAGCAGGTTGGAAAATGGATGGATGGATGGATTAACACACATAAAACCATATTTGTTCAATCTCACTTACATCGAATTCTTTGGAATTACAACACAGGCAACGCAAACTGCACATGAAGTTTCGATGTCCATGGAATTACATTGGTCTCTTGTTGTTACTACTGCTTCATAGCATCAAGAAACTGAGTTTCACATGCTGGGTTGGTCTTTATCTTTGTACAGTTTGCACATTTTCCCCTTGTCTGTATGGGTTTTTCTCCTGGAGCTCCAGTTTTGCTCCTACAGATGTTTATATTTGCTTACCAGTAGCTCAGAACTGGTGTGATAAGAGGGAGTATAGCTATGTGCATGAGTCTACCCTGCAATGGATTGATGCCTCATATATATTTTTTATGTGTTGCACCCAGTTCTGGTGGTGTAGGTACAGTAACAGTGCGATTCAATCCCAAACTGGACAAAGCAGGTATATAGAATGTAGAATGATGGTATTAAGAGACAGCAGGACCAGCCTCTGACTGGAAACCATCCATCCATCCATCCATCCATTTTCCAACCCGCTGAATCCGAACACAGGGTCACGGGGGTCTGCTGGAGCCAATCCCAGCCAACACAAGGCACAAGGCAGGGAACCAATCCTGGGCAGGGTGCCAACCCACCGCAGGACACACACAAACACACACTAGGGCCAATTTAGAATCGCCAATCCACCTAACCTGCATGTCTTTGGACTGTGGGAGGAAACCGGAGCGCCCGGAGGAAACCCACGCAGACACGGGGAGAACATGCAAACTCCACGCAGGGAGGACCCGGGAAGCGAACCCAGGTCCCCAGATCTCCCAACTGCGAGGCAGCAGCGCTACCCACTGCGCCACCGTGCCGCCCGACTGGAAACCATTTTGAACAAATTAAAAAACACTCCTTAAGATTCTCTGCTCCATTTTGGAGCATTTTCTATTGTCTCTTAAATTTTACATGGACTCTATCATACTATGCTACATAGGGCTAATGTCCCATGTCCTGCAGACACAGATTTCTCACAACATCAATTTTACTGTGGTTTCATGTAAGAAAACTGAAAAGAAACAGCTTGCTTAAGTGCTTGGCCTTATACAGTGCATCCGGAAAGTATTCCCAGCGCATCACTTTTTCCACATTTTGTTATGTTACAGCCTTATTCCAAAATTGATGAAATTAATTTTTTTCCTCAGAATTCTACACACAGCACCTCATAATGACAACGTGAAAAAAGTTTACTTGAGATTTTTGCAAATTTATTAAAAATAAAAAAATTGAGAAAGCACATGTACATAAGTATTCACAGCCTTTGCCATGAAGCTCAAAATTGAGCTGAGGTGCATCCTGTTTCCCCTGATCATCATTTCTGCAGCTTCACCTGTCCACCTGTGGTAAATTCAGTTGATTGGACGTGATTTGGAAAGGCACACACCTGTCTATATAAGGTCCCACAGTTGACAGTTCATGTCAGAGCACAAACCAAGCATGAAGTCAAAGGAATTGTCTGTAGACCTCTGAGACAGGATTGTCTCGAGGCACATATCTGGGGAAGTTTACAGAAAAATTTCTGCAGCTTTGAAGGTCCCAATGAGCACAGTGGCCTCCATCATCCGTAAGTGGAAGAAGTTCGAAACCATCAGGACTCTTCCTACAGCTGGCCAGCCATCTAAACTGAGCGATTGGGGGAGGAGGGCCTTAGTCAGGGAGGTGACCAAGAACCCAATGGTCACTCTGTCAGAGCTCCAGAGGTCCTCTGTGGAGAGAGGAGAACCTTCCAGAAGGACAACCATCTCTGCAGCAATCCACCAATCAGGCCTGTATGGTAGAGTGGCCAGACAGAAGCCAATCCTTAGTAAAAGGCACATGGCAGCCCGCCTGGAGTTTGCCAAAAGGCACCTGAAGGACTCTCAGATGATGAGAAAGAAAATTCTCTGGTCTGATGAGACAAAGATTGAACTCTTTGGTGTGAATGCCAGGCATCACGTTTGGAGGAAACCAGGCACCGCTCATCACCAGGCCAATACCATCCCTACAGTGAAGCATGGTGGTGGCAGCATCATGCTGTGGGGATGTTTTTCAGCGGCAGGAACTGGGAGACTAGTCAGGATAAAGGGAAAGATGACTGCAGCAATGAACAGAGACATCCTGGATGAAAACCTGCTCCAGAGCGCTCTTGACCTCAGACTGGGGTGACGGTTCATCTTTCAGCAGGACAACGACCCTAAGCACACAGCCAAGATATCAAAGGAGTGGCTTCAGGACCACTCTGTGAATGTCCTTGAGTGGCCCAGCCAGAGCCCAGACTTGAATCTGATTGAACATCCCTGGAGAGATCTTAAAATGGCTGTGCACCGACGCTTCCCATCCAACCTGATGGAGCTTGAGAGGTGCTGCAAAGAGGAATGGGCGAAACTGGCCAAGGATAGGTGTGCCAAGCTTGTGGCATCATATTCAAAAAGACTTGAGGCTGTAATTGCTGCCAAAAGTGCATCGACAAAGTATTGAGAAAAGGCTGTGAATACTTATGTACATGGGATTTCTCAGTTTTTTTATTTTTAATAAATTTGCAAAAACCTCCAGTAAACTTTTTTCACGTTGTCATTATGGGGTGTTGTGTGTAGAATTCTGAGGAAAAAAATGAATTTAATCCATTTTGGAATAAGGCTGTAACATAACAAAATGTGGAAAAAGTGATGCACTGTGAATACTTTCCGGATGCACTGTACAAAGATGCACCAATTATTATTGTTATTATTATTAATAGCAGCAGTAGCAGTAGTAATTGTAGTAGTAATAGTAGTAGAATTACCATTATTATGTTTGTCCTATCACCAATTTACATGTCAGTGGTATCTGGTAAATCCATTTCTAAAAAAAAGATCAAAGAATGCAGAACATGTGGCATTTCCTTTAGTGTGATATTCTTCACTTTGTTGGCTGAATTATTATGATTTTTGTTATTATTACTATTATTAAGTAGTAATAGTACTTGTAGTAGTATTTACAATAATTTTTAGTATTAATCTCGATTTTTTCCCCTATAAGAAATGTCTTTTTTAGATTATGCATACTACAGTACTGTGAAGAAAAATTTAAATGCAATTCATTTCCAAATCTCTGTGTAGTCAGTGGTGCTTTCTTTTACGTTTTTCAAAGCCTAGTCCTGAAAAGCACACTAACAGAAGCTTCATATTAAACAAGTGCAAGTATTTTGTAACAGTATTCTTTGATTCTTTAGCTAAAAGCAGTCTTGTTTGATCAAGAAATAATTTTAGCATAAACAAATTGAAAATATATCTGGTTGAACAGCTGAAATAATAAAAAAAATATATGGCATCTGCATTATGTTAACATATAGTTTTAAACCGAGGCAAACTAAAATCCCTTGCTGTTTTTCCATCAGGTGAAATCTGCTCCAGTCTATGTAATGTCCGTTATGTTAATTTTTCCTGATTTTTGCTAATTGAATACAATGCTTTAAATTTGCTGTTAGCAACAGGCTGATGCTGTTATTATCATTGCAGCCTTTGTTTTGGCTACAAATCCTGTGATCTGTTACTGTCTGCACAGAATATTTCACATTGCCACAAGACTGCATGGATTTTTCTTCTGGCACTCTACTTTTCTCTCACATCCTGAAAATATGTATTACTGTCCTGCAATGAAATGGTCCATTATGCAGGATTGGTTCCTACATTGTGCTTGATGCAGCAAGACGTGACCCTTAATTAGACTGTTGGGACTTTGAGAAAGTTATGTTATTTAAAACTTGCTTTCCCATAAAGATCATCCTCATTTTAGTGAAACGTGAGATGGCTATAAAGCGCAAGTGACAGAAAATTTAAACAAGAAACATTCATAAAATAAGAGGTGACATGCACAAAATTAAAAAATATGGCACACACAAAATCAAGGGGGTTGAACATTAAGAGGTGGTGTCCACAAAATTCAAGCGGTACCAGGTGACATGTGCAAAATCAGAGTTGATGTATGGAAAGATAAGCTACATATTTAAAAGGAAATGAAAATGCTGGTTGGTGGAATGAATTGTCTATCACTCATGAGCAGACATTTGATGATAGTAGCTGCATGAAGATTGCCTGGAAAGTATCATCTTGCTTTTATTTTAAATATGTGGATATACTGTTGTGTTTGGGTTCACATTTGCACAAAGAACAGCCATAAACGTCCTTTAAACATATTTTATTCTTGAACTTGAGGAAACATTATTGAAGCCTTTATTAAACACACAGGAAACTTGTCATCTTCTTCAGTTGTTCAGTACTGTCAAATTGCATCAAGGCAGGACCAGCAACACCACAGACTGTCTGGAAAATACAAAAGCGAGCCAGGGAATGAACAGAAAGCATAGTAAACCAGTGAGACCTGCACAAGTCTGAAGGCTGATGCTGCATTTTTAAATCATTAACCAACTGAAAGTGTGTCTTCCCTTGTCATTAAATCAGCTCCAAAAATGAAAGTGCAACACAATTACAATACATTTAAAAATTATGTTAATATTCATAAGGTATGTTATCAGAGAATACATCCATGCAGCGAGAGTACCACTTTCATGGTTTCAGCTCCAATGCTGCCATTCCAGTTTAATAAAAGAAAAAATTCACAGTGAAATAATCAGTTAAGTTTTTTTGTACTCTGGGGCAGACTAGCTTCAATTGTGTATATTACAATTCCAGTTCCATTTCTGAATTATACAGATAAATTGATATTAATGTGGGGATAGCTGTATGTATCCAATAATCTATTTTCTGAGAGTAGGCAGGAGCAGTAGCATACATACCCACTTGTTTAAAATTTTGCAATGCTTGTTAATGCTACCACCTATCATATTTTGAGTACATTATCTTTCATTTTGCACTCCACTTTTTAAAATTTTATGCCATTTGAACTTCAGAGCAAATACATAATCTTACTTTATAAAAATAATACTCACTGCACAATTTTTATTTAAAATACTTACTGATGGCTTCTTCTAGTAGTTAGGCGCCGCCGTGAGTGGCAGCCTTTCCAGCAGCTCCGTGTAGGACTTTATCTTCTTTATCTTTCTACCTTTATCTCTATCTCTCTGATCACTCCTACCACTTTCTTTTATGTGGACTCATTTCCTGGACACTTTTTACTACGTGGACATGGATTTTTACACACCGAGACTCGTCTATTCAGGTAGTCAACTTCTAGCACTGAGGACAAAGGCCCGTGCTGGTGTGGTTCCCTATTTAACCGACGAGTTAAGAAGGCAGTATCGTGGCAGCAGAACCGGCACTAAGCTAAAGGCTAAGAGGCTAGCGAGGAAGTGGCGATACAAGCCTTCAGTGCCTTCTGTGATCCTGGGAAATGTGAACTCGCTACCAAATAAGATTGATGAACTGGCTGCGCTGGTGAAAAATGTCAGGACCTACAGAGAATGCAGTTTGTTGTGTTTGTGTGAAACGTAGCTAACAACTAGCATCCCAGATGCTAACGTGGAGCTACCCGGGTTTAGCACAGTTAGAGCGGACAGAGACGCAAATACCTGCAGGAAGCGAAAAGGAGGAGGACTCGCTCTGTATGTGAACACAAGGTGGTGCAACCCTGGACATGTAAACGTCAAAATCTCCACTTGCTGCAGGAACATCGAACTGTTGGCCATAAGTCTGCGTCCCTGTTACTTGCCCAGAGAGTTTGGACATGTCATTGTTGTTATTGTTTATATCCCTCCTCGCGCGGACGTGGAGATAGCGGGTGACATCATCCACTCTGCTGTTGCTAAACTTCAAACACAGCACCCCAAGGTGCTTGTGCTAATCTCTGGAGATTTTAACCATGTGACGCTGTACAAAACATTACCTGCCTTCTCCCAGTATGTGGATTGTAACACCCGAGGAAATAGGACTATTGACCTAATGTATGCAAACGTTAAGGACGCATACAGCGCCACCCCACTGCCTGCGCTTGGGAAAGCAGATCATAACCTGGTTCTGCTTCAGCCTCACTACAAATAAAGAGTGAGGGAGCTACCTACAACCACACGCTCATTCAGGAAGTGGTCCCCTGTGGCAGAACAGGCTCTGAGAGACTGCTTTGGAACTACTGACTGGGATATCCTGCTGGGGTCTCATAGTGAGAACATTGAGAAGGTTGTTGACTGCAGGGCGGCGAAGGAGCAGTACAGGAGAAAACTGGAGCAAAAGTTGCAGAATAACAGGATGAAGGAAGTGTGGGATGGGATGAAGATCATCACTGGCTGCAGCTCGAAGAGGGTGCCACCATTGAAAGAGATGTGGAGAGAGCAAACCAGATTAACAACTTCTTTAACAGGTTTGACCACCCTAACTCACTCTCACCTCAGAGTACTGCATCCTTCACCCATCCTTCTGCTGATACAAGCATAGGAGAGAGTTTTCCCCCATCCACAATTACAGCAGCCCAGGTAAGCAGAGAGCTGAGGAGGCTTCATGCCAGCAAAGCAGTGGGTCCAGATGGAGTATTGCCACGACTGTAGAAGGCCTGTGCATTGAAGCTGGGGAATCCTCTACAGCGCATCTTCAACCTGAACCTGGAACAGGGGAGAGTCCTGAGGCTTTGGAAAACATCTTGCATCACCCCAGTCCCAAAGGTATCACGTCCTGGTGAGATGAATGACTTCAGGCCTGTCGCCATGACGTCGCATGTGATGAAGACCATGGAGTGGCTGCTGCTTCACCACCTGAGCACACAGGTCCGCCATGCCCTAGACCCTCTGCAGTTTGCATACCAGGAGAAGGTGGGAGCGGAGAATGGCATCATCTACATGCTACACCGATCCCTCTCCCACTTGGACAGAGGCAGTGGTGCCGTAACAATTATGTTTCTGGACTTCTCTAGTGCCTTCAACACCATCCAACCTCTACGCCTTAGGGACAAGCTGACAGAGATGGGAGTAGATTCATATCTGGTGGCATGGATCGTGAACTATCTTACAGACAGACCTCAGTATGTGCATCTCGGGAACTGACATTGTGGTGAGCAGCACAGGAGCGCCGCAGGGGACTGTGCTTTCTCCAGTCCTGTTTAGCTTATATACATCGGACTTTCAATACAACTCGGAGTCCTGCCACGTGCAAAAGTTCGCTGAGGACACTGCTATCGTGGGCTGCATCAGGAGTGGGCAGGAGGAGGAGTATAGGAACCTAATCAAGGACTTTGTTAAATGGTGCGACTCAAACCACCTACAACTGAACACCAGCAAAACCAAAGAGCTGGTGGTGGATTTTAGGAAGCCCAGGTCCCTCACAGACCCTGTGATCATCAGAGGTGACTGTATGCAGAGGGTGCAGACCTATAAATACCTGGGAGTGCAGCTGGATGATAAATTGGACTGGACTGCCAATACTGATGCTCTGTGCAAGAGAGGACAGAGCCAACTATACTTCCTTAGAAGGCTGGCATCCTTCAACATCTGCAATAAGATGCTGCAGATGTTCTATCAGACGGTTGTGGCAAGCACCCTGTTCTATGCAGTGGTGTGCTGGGGTGGCAGCATAAAGAAGAGGGACACCTCACGTCTGGACAAACTGGTGAGGAAGGCAGGTTGTATTGTAGGCACGGAGCTGGACAGTTTGACATTTGTAGCAGAGTGACAGGCACTGAGCAGGCTCCTGTCAATCATGGAGAATCCATTGCATCCACTGAACAGTATCATCTCCAGACAGAGGAGCAGCTTCAGCGACAGACTGCTGTTACTGTCCTGCTCCACTGACAGACTGAGGAGATCGTTCCTCCCCCACACTATGCGACTCTTCAATTCCATGGGGGATAAACGTTAACATTATACAGTGTTATTGACTGTTATACCTGCCTCGCACTCTCCACCTTGCATTTTTTAACTTGCAGTGCATTTTTTATCACTCTTTAATTAATATTGTTTTTTATCAGTATGGTGCTGCTGCAGTATGTGAATTTCCCCTTTGGGATTAATAAAGTATCTATCTATCTATCTATCTATCTATCTATCTATCTATCTATCTATCTATCTATCTATCTATCTATCTATCTATCTATCTATCTATCTATCTATCTATCTATCTATCTATCTATCTATCTATCTATCTATCGAACTGATACTGTACATGGCTACAAATTCCAGTCTTCTTTAATTCTGGCTTGGGCATTCTCTGTGCGGAGTTCATTTACCACTCTTTAGTTTTTCTGATAGTGTCCTTTGAAATTTAAGAAGTGCTCTAGACAATCCTCATAAACAACACAACTACAGTATATTTTTGTGTCATGTAGTTTTTATTGCAAAATTTTAAATCAGACTAGATTCAACTGAGAAACCTTTCTCAGGCCAACTAAACATAATCTCATCAATGTTCCATGAAAATATGTAGTGTAAGAAGAACAGATATTGAAGAATAAGATCTTACTTGCCCCATTTTGGATCTGTGCCTGAAATTGGAGGGTTGCCGGTGCGAATCCTGTAAACTCCAGAAGTGACTCTACTTCGGTGGACCCTTGAGCAACGCCCTTAATCTGCAATTGCTTTGTCCTGCATCTGTTAATCTGCATGCAGCCCTGCAAACTGATCCTCCAACCTACAGGGAAAATGTGGGTTGTTGGTGGCAGGATTGGCACTCCAGCCACCATAAAAAACCTCACACTGTTCCAGTATGGTGCTGAGACGTCACCCATTCGCTGTACTCGGGACCCTATCCATGTGGTTCATGACATGGTGGGTGCAGCAACATACTATCAGTGCATGCCTCCAACCTCTTGCCCTACATCATACCTGAACCTGTCTAGGGTTCAGATGCTGCTTTTGTGTCTGCTTTGGTCAATGTATATTTTACCAAGTTTAGCTACTGTATGTTTGGGAATCTTTTATTATGTACTACGTGTTTTGTGGTTGGTCCCTCAAGAGGTATGGTACACCTGTCAATCACTATCAAGTACGACCCTCAGCCCTATAAAGGTAGGTAAAATCCACAGTCCATTAAACACTGAATAAGTATGTGAAGGTTTAATAAATCAGTTTCTGTGCAATATACACAGTATCATGTGAAACACATGTGTAGAAAAATCATTATATAACATTCTCAGCTCTGAGTAGATTAGATTATCCATCCATCCATTATCCAACCTGCTATAACCTAACTACAGGGTCACGGGAGTCTGCTGGAGACAATCCCAGCCAACACAGGGCGCAAGGCAGGAAACAAACCCAGGCAGGGTGCCAGCCCACCGCAGTAGATTAGATTGAATAAGCGTTATTAATCTCATGAAGATTAATCATATATCATGGTCTTGGGAGGTCAGAGCCTATTATGGCAGCACTTGGTGCAAGACAAGAACCTACCATAGAGAAACCAGAATATCAAGTCATATACACAGGTCAAATTTTGAATTGCCAACCCAGGCAGGGCGCCAGCCCACCACAGTAGATTAGATTGAATAAACTTTATTAATCTCATGAAGATTAATCATATATCATGGTCTTGGAAGGTCAGAGCCTATTATGGCAGCACTGGGTGCAAGGCAAGAACCTACCATAGAGAAACCAGAATATCAAGTCACATACACAGGTCAAATTTTGAATTGCCAAGGAACTTAGCATTGTATATCTTTGTGTCAGGAACAACTTCCCCACCCTAAAATAATAAGATATTACAAATGAAATTACCAGAAGAAATATTTAACTCAAATATCTAAATAACATTTTGATGACTGATTGTGAGGAGATTAGAGGCACCCTCTATTCAAAGTGAAAGAAGCAAATGAACACTCACTGCTCACCAAACAAAAAGTATGCCAACTCCCCTAATATGTACAGTATGGTGAGGAAGCAAAGACAACTACAGAGGTAATTTTTTTGGCTGAAATATATCTTTATATTAAGACACTGCAAGTATGATATTAAAAAATCATTGCCATTTGAGAGAAAATAATAATAATAATAATAATAATAATACAATTTATTTATTTATAAATGACCTTTCATACATGAAATACTACTCAAAGTGCTTTACAGATAAAATAAGAAATCAACCACAAGATATACAAATAAAGAAGTCATACAAAGTGAACAATAAAAAGGTACAATAGAACAATAAAATCAAAGGATATTAATGTCTCTGCAGTGAGAGCTGGGTCACGAGTAGGGCAGAATGTATAGCTATGTATGAATTACTATGGTTTTAGAGAAGAAAGATAGGATTCCATGGACTTCAAGAAGACCAAATCAACCTGTACTTGAAGAATAATACTCAAACTACTTTCAGGAGGTCCTAATAGTGAAAACAAAGCTTGAATATTTATTTTTTTTGTATAAAGTTATGGCTGGACATGCAAGAAAGACCTATGATATTAGGTAGTATTGAATGCAAGATGAAAATATATTAACTGAGGCTTAGGTGGACAGATAGCAACTGAGCCAATGAACATTATATTGCAAACAGTCAAATAAGCAGCTTTTGCCATGTTTGGCATGCTGATGTCCACACAATCAGAAAGAATGCACTTCAAATCAATACCCGAAAAGATTTTCTGATAGACTGGCTTCTTTTAACAGGATAACACTCAACATCACATGGGCAGGAAAGTCCTGGGATGGTTAAAGTAACAAAACAAATTAGACTTATTTCTGTAGTCATCTTATTGATAAATTCTCTATGTAGTAAAGCAACTATAGAATCAGAGAAGAGATTCAACTTCAGCTACTATGTATGAAGTGTAGTACACATTGTAGGTGACATGAGCTAGTGTCCCTATGTCACATTTTTAATATCTTAATGAGTCCAAGTCCAGACAAATGACAGATCAGCTTGATATTAGATAGCTGTACCTAATAAAATGGCCACAGACATAATAATAGAAATACTTTTTTGCATATGCCACAAAATTCTCCATCCCATCATTAGTGATTCTGATGTAACTGAGTTTGAACTTTTCTTTAGTGGGCTATCAAGAATGAAATATACAAATGATCTTTTATGGATCATTATTTTTTACACCCAACAACTGCATTGGTGAGAGAAATTCATGTGGAAAAGATGTTTCAGTGATTTTTTTTCAGTTTTAGAAAATACAGTGGGGCAGGTGGCTCTAACTGAAAGGACTACCCACTTCATTGAAAGGCTGCTGCTTTGACATATAAAAAACTGGAATTAGTTTAAAATGATTTCTCTATGAATACATACAGTATATGGTAAGTACTTCATACACTGCATAACCTCTATCTCTCTCATTATTTCCTTTAGTGAAGCAAGGAATAAGGCAGAGGTTGAGCTCTGACAGATATCTTTAGCTGAATAAGGCAAATCATAAGAAAGAAAATAGTCAAAATATTTGCCTTCTCATGGCCATGTATTGTACTGATTTATCTTCCCCCCTTGGCAGATGATAAACAATTAAAACAACAGTAAATGATAGCCACTATAACAATTTCACCCATGTAAAGTGTTGGTTCCAACAACGCACCAAGTCATTTTTTTGTTTTTCTGATTACTGAATGAATAAATGTTACTAAAGAAAATGCTTTATTTTTTAAATTTGAAGGTAATTAGCTTTGTTACAGATTATGCACACCAATTTGTACAGTGTTTTGAAAGCTGAAAATAATTAATTTCAATATCCTCCTAAGGCTATAGGTGCAAAAGTAGCAAGCAGCTAGCACCCTGACATGCAGATCCAAGGATCTGGGATTAAATTCCATCCTGGTTGTTGTTCATGTGGATTTATGTTGTAGTGCCTATGTCTGTATAGTTTTCCAACAAGGAATCTAATTTTCTTACAAATATACAGTATGTATACCAGTTTAACTGGTTTCTCAGCTGAAGTATAGGTTCTTGCCTTGGCTTTGGTGCTAATGGAATAAACCTAAATGCCTGAAAACACACATGACCTATCTAATACATTTATAACTAAAGTATATGTTAAACAAAACACTGTAACACCATAATGCCATAAAAATGAAGAAGAAAATCTTTAAACGTTTCTCATTAGCCCCATACATCTAAATGTGAGCACCATTCATAGCTCAGAAGAGATCAAAGCAATATTTAGTTTGTTAATATGCTCTGTAAGTCATATACTATGTTATTGTTCTCCAACAGTATTAAACTGGCAGACACTTGGGATACACAGAAAGAGTAATGGTTGAAACTATTAATCAGAAAAATAGAATGTGAAAACCCAATATGTAAATCAAAACTCAGAATCTTAAGAACCTATCAGGAATTATGAAATTTAATGTCAGGAAACCAAAAGATTTTTAAAGGAAAAGCCAGGAGAGAGTTGCCAAGAAGAGAGAGGTCAAAACTGAAAAATAAGTGCAGAAACAACGAATCCAAAGAACGAGGTGAAAATCGAGGTCAGAAGAACAAAATGAAAGAGAACCCCAAGAGATCAAATCAGAAGACAAAAAATTATTTGCGATAGGTTTAGCAAAGGATTTTTATTCACAGTCCAGATAAGTATATAACAAATGGGCTTGTAATTACCAGCAAGTGACAAACCTAGATGCCATGCGCACAAAGCACAGAAGGCAACAAACCAGAAGAAATAAAATTAAAAAATATAATGTGAAAAACTGCTGCACCTCATTATTTGCTCACAAAACATGGACAAGACTTAAATGGCAGCTAAAATAGATGACTTCACACTGTGTGACCTCTAGAACTGTGGACCATGACAACAACAGCAACATTTATTTACGGTATATAGCACATTTTCATTCAAATGATGTAGCTCAAAGTGCTTGAATGACACCTAGGAGTAGTATCATGGCAAAAGACACAAAAAACAAAATGTCTTTGCAGTAACTTCAAAATGTAGCAATAAAATAAAGTAACAAGTATCAAAACAAAACAAAAGTGAAAAACCAAAACAAAACTAAGTTCTGCACAGTTTAAAACCCAAGTGAAAATATAAGAGTCCCACAAGAAAATTTATTAAGCTTAGGAAAAATCAAAAGTTGCTAATATTCACTGACAGTTATGAACATACCAAATACCGAAGTAGTTCTTTCTAACAGATGTTAAATTTTATAAATGGGATTTTTTAAATGGTTTAACCACTGGGTCGTGACCCATTTCTGGATTGTGGGCTGCCACTGATGAGTTGCCTAAGCAATTGGCATTGCCACCCAATATATTTCTGCTCCCAGCTCTGACTTACTCAAATCACCAAAGGGGACCCCGACAGTGGAGGTTGCAGACACTTAAATGAGAAAAAGTGGGTCACAACATCTAAATGGTTGAGAAACATTGGTTTACAGGACCAGGTGGTGACAGAACTAGAGTCTTATAAAATTACACATATGCTGCATGCCAAGACAAATGTTGTATAGATCTGCAATGTTTGTGATTTGAAGTCTCAGACATGACTAAAAGGGCATGAGGCCTCTTAAATGTTCCTAAAAAGCAGTCCAGGACATTGACCAGCCTGACCAAATATGGCTTTACCCTTAGCCTCTAATTGACGCCTGCAGGCTTTGACCTAACCAGATCTAAATCAGGGCACTGACTTTTAAAGATCAAAATGGAACAAAAGTCCAAAATATGCTAAAACAAGGAAGGGAGAAACAGTAAAACTCCAGTTGTAGAGACAATACAAATAAGTTAACTTTATAACGTGACAATAATTTAACAAAAATCAGTTAAGAGCAAAAAATGCTCAAAAAGGGCAAAAAAGATTTGCCAAAAATCCAATCTGGGCTGAAGAAGTCTAAATATACTATCCAGAAAATGTCATCCCAAAACCAAGCAAAGAAACCGCAAAACCAGATAAATCAAATGAAAAGCAATACTAACAGTGAACTGCTGGGCCCCCCCTCTCTGACCTCAATATAAAGGCAGAGGGAGGACACAGCAGCAGAGACATCAGAATGGCTCCGCCTTCTTGGGGTTCAACTCATAAAACACAACAAATGGCTGCACACGTAAAAGATATAGAAGACAAATAATAAATTAGGAACAAATACAACAAAAATAACACAAAAGTCATGAAAAATACTAATTAAAAAATAACAAGAGCCATAACAAAACAGAAAATAAATAGATGATGGGGAAAAACCTTTCTTAAAACCTAACATGCATGATGGCATTTAGACAAATTGTTGTTGAAATAATACTCCAAGAGTTTAATGTGTGTGGATGTCAGAGGGGGACACTGTTACATTTTTTTTGTGCATTGGGTGGTTCCATTAGGCACCCACTGTTGGGACTGGGGGGGTGAGAAGTTAAAAGGCTGTCTGTACTTATTAATGGTATTTGCTGTCTTGCAAGGGAGTCACTGCTTTGAAGTCTGGCCTTGGAGGATGCCTGTATTTACCTGGCTTGGAAATATTGGTTCCTAATCAGCATATCTGTACTTATTAATGTTTGGTAACCATACATTTTGTTAACTTGTGTTTTCATTAATTGTTAAACCCAGGCAATTTAGATGTGTCATTGATTAAACTGTTTGTCCAGGACTGACAACAGCAAGGACTGAAGTAAATATAAACTCCTGGGCAGCAGAAGGCAGGAGGGGAGAGTCCACAGGAAACGCTGCCAAGACACTCGGACAGGGCACAGGGGCTCGCAGGCAGACAAGGGTACCTGGCTGGCAGGACGTGAGGCACAAGGACGGCAACACTTCCAGGGAGGAAGAGACAGCTCCACAAAGAGACGCCGGATGTGGGTTCAGCAAGAGAGGGAATCTACATGAAAGGACCCAGCAAAGTTGACAGACGAGAAATGAGGCGTGCCTAGGTCCCAGCAACACAAGGAGCCCAGAGTGGAAGAAAAAGGAACAACGAAGAGACGCTGACAGGGAGTCAACAATTTGACACAACTTCTGTAGGGGAACGAGTGTCAGGGGAACAGAGTGCATCCATGGACAGTTGAACGATTAAGTGTTGGGGTAACACAGTGAGCAACTTGGACTCTGCACCACTAAAGGTTGTATCCTCCAATTCTTGTTTTTATGGACTTTTAGAGTGTGGACTGTGTATTTTCCTTTTAAAAAAGGAAATTAATTCCTGATATGTTTAGGTTCTGTTATGTTCGTTTATCTTTTTAATGTACCTTATATTGTCTTGTACAATAGAACTTAATGTTTCTTTTTTTTCTGAAATTACTGTTGTGTCTTTCATTGTGTGTTTACTCACCGCCCAATTTAAAGAAACCTGTGTGCTATTATTGGTAAATTTCAGGAGTTCCCAGTCTCTTAATAAAACTGGGTGGCGTAGTCAGATATTTTAATGGTTTCTAAGTGAGATTACCTATAAGTGTGACCTGACACCTGTGACAGAATGTCAACAAAAATGGGAAAGGCTGAGTAACAATCAATTCTGAGTGTCACAACATACAGCGTCAACCATTTCATAGAACCAAGTAAGTAAAGGCCGATTAGAAACAGAATTAATGAAAAGTAGAATTTCATGTCGTCAGGTTTCTAATGATTTCTCCTAAAGGTAATGCTTTAAGAAAAATTAATGTTGGTCCTAGCATAAAGCCCCTTGAATACCTTTTAATTAAACTTCAATGCAATAGTAATGGAGTAGTTTCTTTTATTTATGTCCTACAAATTAAAATAATTGTATAAAAAAGAAAAAAAATACAAACTCATAAAAGCTCTGCTAAATAGTGATTATTTTCATGACTGTATAAAATAAAAGTGTGGTCACATGCAAAAAGTTGTGTTTAAGTCTTGAAACATTATATTTCTACGAAGCTCTACAAGAGCTGTACTAAAGTACCACCAACAAGGCAAGTGAAAGGTATTTGTGCACTGTGATCAAAGTAAAACACAGCTTGAATGTTTCAAGTAAATTAGACTTTTTTTTAGAAAAGGGATAGAGTTGGAAATGTATAGGTTTTTATCCTTTAACACACATGTGAAATTGGACTCTTGTCTCTTAAGAACATTGTCCCTTAAAAACATATGTCAATACGCATTTAGAAGGAATCTGGAGTGATCAGTAAAAATTCATCTGTTAAATATGAGCTCAACAACTGCTGCCAGTTAAATTTTCAATATTCTGTTCATATCAGACCCTAAGGGACAGACTGTGTTAGTTATACAATTCCTTGTTCTTCTATGAACTAAACTTACTAAAAAGGTATGTGGGATTAAATCTTATAGCACTGACATCTGTCAGTTCTTTAATTAAAAAAAATAACTTTCACTCTTTTTATAACAATATCAAATATATTATACTGTAAGAGACATTTCATAGTTACATAAAATTCATAAATATTTTACTAGATGACAATGCATAATCTATGGGAGGTTCCTATAACCCCCATAAATTGAGTAGAATTGGTATATTCTTGCCATTTCTAACAGCTCTGACTAAACATTATTATCAGTTAGTGACCAGCCTTGCCATGTGTAAGGTGTAATGGGCACATGGTTTTAAACCGTGCCTACGAGCCTTTTGAGTGTGTGAAGTAACTCGTAAGAAAACATGCTTATTTAAGTGCTGCGCCGTATGCTTATAGCATACAAAAGAAGAATTTAACAATCTTTAAGTGTAGAAGAAGTTAAGAATCTTTAAGTATAGAAGAAGAAGTAAAGAAATTTTAAGTACAGAAATAACTAAAGTTTCTCAAGAAAAGCTAAGTTTAGAGAAGATAAATTTTTCCTTTTTTTTGCCTTTTATTCTATGTGTGTAACTACTCTTTTCTTTATTCTTGTGTGGATTATTTGCTCTTAATTTTCACTAAATATTTTTTAAAATGAACTTTTGGACTGAGAGATTTCTTTCGGCACGTGTTTTACCCGTGCTTGAACTCGCCTTATACTTCGGTGGCTACACTAAAGTTTAAAACCTACTTAAGATTGAAAGCTTGAAAACTGCCTTGGATTAAAAGAAAGAAACCTACATGTTCTAAGCCTGAAACCAGACTGCGACGAAAGAAAACAACAACAACTTGAAAAAACTCAATAGGTATTTTTAATCTTTGTCTTTGATCGGAGTTGGACATTTGAGACTTGCTAGTACTCCTCGCGAGACAGTATAAATTATAAAGGAGTTTAAACACCTAATAAAATCGTCATGACACCTGATTCCGGCAGTAAGAGGAAATATCAAACGCCGAATGAAAGTCATAGTGGCGTGAGAGGAAGTCGTGATTAATATGACGTCACAAAGGACCATCTCCAAGACGACAGAAAGCCATTCAATTCAGTGACAACTAACCTTCAGTCGGAAATAGACAACAGATAGAATCAATTATCTATTCTGATGAAGGTTGTAAAGAATTTACAACAAAATGAATTGGACTATAAAACTATAGAATTAATTATCAAGAAAAGGTTCTTTAACCTGAGAATGGAATATAAAAGATTAAGCAACGAACGTTTATCCTTCCAGAGTAATAAAGATACACAGAAAATGTTACAAAAGGACTTTGATGCTTAAATGAAAACTTTTCGTACATTTTCGGGAAATACAATGGATTGGGTTATGGAAGTACGCCAAAATAAAAGCCTCAACCAGCAACCTGACTTTTCTGCTAACCAATTCAGGGATTACAAAAGATGGCATTTCTCCTACAGTTAATGACTCCCAAGTTTCCGCAAAAACTAAAAGATGTGCAAGTACAGTGGCTACTTCAGTTAGTGCTCTCAGATCTCAAGAGGCAGCACATGCTGTGCTGTTGATTAAAGCACAAAACCAAAGAAGGCAACAGGCTCTAGATATGGAAGAATTACAGTTGAAAGCACAGTTGAAGGCTAAAAGAGATCAATTGGCTTTGGAAACAGCTATAGCAGAATCCGAAGCAACATTGAGAGCTCTTAAAGGATGCAATCGCAGTCCAAGTAAACCAAATCCCCATAATGTTCCTCGGAAACCAGATGTGAGAAATGTAAAACCACATGATACAAGTATTTGTGACTTTCAGTATAAAGATGAAAGTAAAAACAATCCTCAGCAATCACTTTATGATCAACAAAATAAAGCACCAGCACCTCTTCAACAACTACATTATGAACAGTGTCATGATCATTGAAAGAACAACAAAATAAGGCACAAGCACCTAATATACCCCATAGAAAGGTTGTAATATTTGATGGCGATCCATTGACTTATATGAACTTTATAAGGGCATTTGATCAAGCTATCGATCAGGTGGTGAATGATCCTGGAGACAAACGAGAGTCCTAGTACAATTTACCAAAGGCATGCCCAAAGACATTGCACAGAACTGTGCATATCTGCTGCCAGCAGAAGGGTACAGAAAGGCCAGAGAACTGATCGAGACTTTTTATGGAAACCACTTACAAATAGGGGACGCCTACATGAAGAAAGTCAAGAAGTGGTCACAAATAAGAACAGGTGATGGAGAGAGCTTAAAGGCATACACAATCTTTCTTGGTAACTGTATGTGTTATGCCGGGTTTAAAAAATGGAAACGAATTTGATAACAATTTAAATATCCGCACTATGTCATCAAAGCTTCCTCAAGAATTATGAGAGTTTTGGAAAAATAAAGCTGCAAAGATTGAAAGTAAAGAAAGAAGAAGACCAGGACTTATATGGTTGTCTAGAGGAACAGACAACATCTGCTTTGGATCTCAAGTATAGCACCTCCTACCAAAGCCATACCTTCAAAAAAGAAATAGAAAAGACTGATCAAGAGAAGTATCCTTCGAAGGTGTTCCGAGCAGCTTTGCTATAAACTTTTCTGCTGCTGACGAAAAAGGCGATAAAGACACCACAGTCAAAAAAGCGGAGACTGCTGGACGTATAAGCGGTAAGTTCTGTCTTTTTTGCAATGAAAATCACCATCTTAATGAATGCAGTGAAATTCAGAAACTATCTTATGAAAGTAAAATTGACTTTTTGAAATCCAAAGGCTTATGCTTTAAGTGCCTTAAACAAGAACATATTAGTAAAGACTGTGAAGAAATGATTAAATGCCAAATATGCACTCGTTTACATCCAGTAATTCTGCATATGAATAAGGAAATAGATACCGATGTTAAAGCCACACCTCCTAAAAAGGACAATGCTAAGTCGGAAGAGAAGAACATTTCTACTGCCCATATTTCTGTGGAACCACTAGAGACTTGTACTGATACCGAGGCCGGTAAAGAGTGTGTCTTAGCTGTGACTCCAGTTAAAGTTAAATCTGAAATGAGTGAAAAATATGTAGAAATATATGCCCTAAAAGACTCTGGCAACTCAGTTACGTTCTGCACAGAACATCTGCAAGAGCAGTTAAATCTTTCTGGAAGAAAGTCTCACATCTACATCAGCACTGTAGAAAGAGACAAAGTAAATTGACAGAAATTAGTAAAGTGCACAGTTTTAACAGAGTTACAAGTCTGGGGGATAGAGGAAAAAACATTTTTTGATTTACCAAAAGTGTACACAGTGAACTCTATACCTGTGAATAAGAAGAACATCCCTACACAAGAAGATGTCAAGAAATTGTCTTATCTAAAAGACATGCATATACCCCAGACAAAATGCTGACCAAAGCAATAATATTGTTATCTCAATTCTATTATTAGTTGTGTTAGCGAATTAAAGGAGTGGATGAATGAGAACTGCTTGTCTTTAAATACAGATAAAACAGAGATGTTAATTGTTGGAGGGAATGATGCTGATCACAACAGTATTTTGTCATCATTTAACTCAGTTGGAATCCCAATTAATTTTACTGAATCAGCCCGCAATCTAGGAGTTATCTTTGACTCTAGCATGTCATTTAAAGCACATATTACAAAGTTGTCCAATACATGTTTCTTCCATCTTAAAAATGTTAGGAAATTAAGGCGCTTTTTAAATAAACAGGATTCTGAGAAACTAATTCATGCATTTATCTCTAGTAGGATTGACTACTGCAATGCGGTGTTCACTGGATGTTCAAACTATTCTTTACACAGCCTCCAGTTAATCCAAAATGCGGCTGCAAGAATTATTACAAGAACAAGAAAATACGAAACACATAACTCCAGTTCTTAAATCCTTACACTGGCTCCCGGTTAAGTTTAGGGCAGATTTCAAAATCCTTCTTTTAACATTTAAAGCATTAAATGGTCAAGGTCCAGCTTACTTGTCTGAACTTATCATGACTTACAAACCTGAGCGCACATTAAGATCTCAAGATGCCGGTCTGCTTATGATTCCAAGGATTAATAAAATAACAGTGGGAGGTCGAGCTTTTAGTTACAGGGCCCCTAAACTGTGTAATGGTCTGCTTGCTACTATAAGAGATGCCCCTTCGGTCTCAGCTTTTAAATCCCGGCTGAAGACTCACTACTTCAGTTTAGCATATCCTGATTAGAGCTGCTGATTAACTGTACAGACTGCATCTCTGTTGTTAGTCATTAGCACTTAACACTAGAATTACCAGAGCCTACAAAAAAACTCGTAAATCCGTCCCACCTTAAATCGCGTCTTAAATCCGTTTGCACCTCTCTGCCAGAGTCCTTTGTCATCTAAATGTGCTGATAAACAAAAGCTACTAGCAGCCAGCTATTCCATCCCCCCACCGACTTAGAATGAACTTCTCCTAGCTCATGCCTTGCCTTGATTTGATTATCTGGGATTGAAGTGGAGTTTTAGAGTGGAAATAATTCCAGCGTTATTTGGAATACAGGCATTTCATGTGTGTTCCGTTTCTATAGTAGTCTGTGCAAACACATTTTTAAAACAGAAACGTTTTTCATATTCTAATAGTAAATGACAAAATGTAGGCATAAACTATATAACGTATGAAGCCTGAAGTCCATATATCAAAGAAACACTTTCACAAAAAGTACAAATAAGAGAACACGTGCGCTTTCATTCTCTTATTTGTACCTTTTGTGAAAGTGTTTCTTTGATATATGGACTTCAGGCTTCATACGTTATATATAGTTTATGCCTACATTTTGTCATTTACTATTAGAATATGAAAAACGTTTCTGTTTTAAAAATGTGTTTGCACAGCCTACTATAGAAATGGAACACACATGAAATGCGTGTATTCCAAATAACGCTAGAATTATTTCCACTGTAAAACTCCACTTCAATCCCAGGTAATCAAATCAAGGCAAGGCTTGAGCTAGGAGAAGTTCATTCTAAGTCGGTGGGGGGATGGAATAGCTGGCTGCTAGTAGCTTTTGTTTATCAGCACATTTAGATGACAAAGGACTCTGGCGGAGAGGTGCAAACGGATTTAAGACGCGATTTAAGGTGGGACGGATTTACGAGTTTTTTCGTAGGCTCTGGTAATTCTGGTGTTAAACATAAGTAACATGACAGTTATAATTGTATACTAACCCTCACTTATTCTGTTTTTCTTCTTGGTACTCAAATGTGGCACTTGGTGCCACGGCCCACCTGCCAAGTTGTTTTGCCTGCCTAAGGAAAAGTCATCCCTGATGGAGGATCGCAGGAATCGTGGGAAAGAGGGGTCCTTTCATCGGATTGGCTGGCCCAGTGCTGTTTCAGCCGTGGAATGGCCAAATGGGGGAGGCAGCTTGAAGGATGAGGTCTCCAGGACTCTACACAAATCCAAATCTTATTATGGGATATATCATCTACTGTTAAATTCCGCTCTGTACTTCTAAAATTTATATTTTTTATTTCTTACTATATTGAGGAATTGTTCTGTTCTGTGTGCTGCATTATATTGTATTGACCCCCTTCTTCTGACACCCACTGCACGCCCAACCTACCTGGAAAGGGGTCTCTCTTTCAACTTCCTTTCCCAAGGTTTCTTCCATTTTTTCCCTACAAGGTTTTTTTGGGAGTTTTTCCTTGTCTTCTTAGAGAGTCAAGGCTGGGGGGCTGTCAAGAGGCAGGGCCTGTTAAAGCCCATTGCGGCACTTCCTGTGTGATTTTTGGCAGTACAAAAATAAACTGTATTGTATTGTATTGTATTATTAATATTATTGTTAATAGGAACAAATGCTCATGGAGCCATGGCAAATCATACATAGTGAAGGTGATGGTCTTTATGCTGCGAAAACATTCCATGGGTGGATTGTTAATGGATTGATACAGGGCTCAGACAAAGAGAGACCGCAAAGTTATTCAGTCAATCATGTGACAATAATGGAGGCAGAACAAATTTTTCTCCAACAGTACAATATAGACTTTCCAGAAAGCAGCTGTGAGGAAAAGGAGGAAATGTCACAGGAGGACATTAAATTCATGCGCTTAGCTTCAGATTCTGCCAGACTAGTGGATGGACACTATTGCAATAATCTGCCCTGTAAAGATGAAACACTTAAAGTGCCAAACAATCATTGCATTCCAGAACAACGTATTATTGGACTCAAAAGGAAACTTTCAAAGTATCCAACATTCCATGAGGATTACAAAATTTTCATGAAAGACATTTTAGACAAAGGATATGCCATTAAGATACCCACTGAACAGCTAACCCTTGAAAGGGAGAGAGTGTGGTACATACCTCATCATGGAGTATATCATCTAAAGAAAAATAAGATCAGAGTGGTTTTTGACTGTACAGCCACTTACCAAGGCTTTTCTCTAAATGAACAGTTGCTGAAAGGACCTGATTTAACTAATACACTCATTGGAGTTCTTAAAAGATTCAGAGAGGAACCAATTGCTCTCATGGCAGACATTAAATCAATGTTCTATCAAGTGAAAGTTCCAGAAGAAGACACAGATCTTCTTCGTTTCCTGTGGTGGCCTGAAGGTAATCTAAACAATGGACTTGAAGAATACAAAATGACAGTGCATCTTTTTGGTTCTACTTCATCATCCAGATATGCCTCTTATGCCTTACGAAGAACAGCAGAAGATGCAAGAGGCACAGCTCCAGAGGAAGCAGTTAACACCGTGCTGCAAAATTTCTGTGTCGATGACTGTTTAAAGTCAGTTGCTACAGAAGAATAAGCCATAAAATTGGCCAAAGATCTTCAAGCCCTGTGCTTAAAGGGAGGATTTTTATCTTACAAAATGGATAAGTAATAGCAGAGCAGTCTTGTTGCCCATCCCAGAAGAAGACAGGGCAATAGATCAAAAGGACTTAGACTTAAGCCATGATTTGTTACCAGTTGAAAGAGCCTCAATGGTGCACACAGACTGACAGTTTCAAGTTTCAGGTAAAGCTGCAAGATAAGCCTGCTACAAGACGTGGTATTCTGTCAGTGGTCAGTTCAATATATGATCCACTTGGATTTTTAGCACCAGTCATATTGCCAGCCAAACTTATTTTAAGAGAACTGTGTAAAGAGAAATATGCATTGGATCAAGAAGTGGAGGTTAAGTATGTCCGGCAATGGAAAAAATGGATGGACGATTTGCAGCTACTTGTGGATTACAATGTAAACAGGTGCATTAAACTGCCTGAATTTGGTCAAATAATGTCTGCACAAATGCATCATTTTGGAGATGCCTCAGAAAACGGGTATGGCACTATTTCCTACCTCCTTCTGACTAATAAAGAAAATAAGAGACATTGTTAATTTATAATGGGGAAATCAAGAGTGGCACCACTAAAACCTGTCACTATACCAAGGTTAGAACTTATTTCAGTGGTAGCAGTCAAAATGGACAAAATGTTAAAACAAAAACTACAGATCCCCCTGCAAGAGTCAATCTTTTGGACTAACAGTGTTATGTATTGTATTAAAGTACCTGTTTCACAATGCCGATAGTAACCAGTAGGTGGCACCAAGCAATGGATATGTGGTGCATACTAGAGAGTTTTTGTTAAGGCAATAAGGAAGTGAGTGGTCGGATACTCCGCACCATTACGGAAAAAGTCAGTGTCGGTGTGGTTGTGAAATTAGTAGCACGCAACATAACAGACAGTACCACAGTACTAAGGTGCATTGCAAATGAAAGTGCACGCTACAAAACAGCAGTAGTGTGGTTCCTTAGGTTCAAAGAAATGTTACTACGTCTGAAAGAAGAGAGAAAGGCAATTCAATATACAGTTAGTCAATCTGGACACAGCCCAGAAAAACAAAAAACAATAATCACAGAACATATGAAGGAATACAAATCAACAATGAGGCTGAAGCCACTGTCTCTAAATGACTTGTCTAAAGCAGAAGACGAACTTATTCACCTCAGTCAACTACAAGCTTACCCAGAGGAGGTTAAAGCCTCCCACAAAAATCAGCGTGTAAAGAAAGGGAGTAAAATCAACAAACTGGACCCAGTCCTGCCAGAAGGAATTTTGAGAGTTGGAGGAAGACTCAGCAAATATGCTATGCCAGAAGAGGCAAAACACCCTGCAATTATTCAGAAGAATTCACATATCGCTACTGTCATTATGCAACAAGTTCATAAAGAAATTGGACATTGTGGGCGTAATTATAAGATGCTACACCCTGTAACTCCTGGGTAAAGAGTCAAATCATTAAGACAATGCCAGATGCAAAGGGGGCAGTCAGAAGAGTTTGTGTGCAGACTAAGACCTGCACACTGGACAGACCTGTGTACAAACTGTGCCTGCTCCAGGAAGCAACAAATGATTGAAATGATTAATTTTTCTTTTTTGCATGCTTAAAGATTAATTTTGTTTGTGTTTTTATAATAGCATTTAAGTGCAGGCGTGACAATATTTATGGTAGCCATGGCAAGAAAAGGGCCTGGAAAAGAGACAAACGCTTGCACTAGCAAAGATAATGTATTTCATGATGAAAGTGCACTGTCAAAAGGTGGTTTTCACTGTATGTTTACAATATGCTCTGACACCTGGGATCAGAAAATGAAGTACAGCCTGGGGACTGGCCAGTGATGTTTCTCCAGGGTATTAAACTGAAAGAAGAAACTGGACTGAACTGGTTCACCCAGAGCAGTCATTCGAGCAGAGTTCTCTCGTCTTTGCATAACTTGAATACTGCCATCCCTACAGAACCTATATACAAAAAGGTTCACTGCCAAGGCAACTAGGATCATGTAGGACTACTCTTGCCCTTTGTACAGCTAGTTTAAATGGTTAAGATCTGGCAGGTGCTTGCATTTCTTCAAATCAAGAACAGAAAGACTATGAAACAGCTTCATTTCCCAGGTGATAATAAAATCAAAATAAATAATTGTTATCTTGTCAGACATTCCCCAAAACTGTAAAAATAGTTATCTATTATTTATATTTTAACTATTATTATTATTATTATTATTATTACCTCTATCTGAACCTTTTAATATTTTATGTCTATTTTTAATGTATACTACTTAATGTAATTACACAGTACAAGCTGCTCATTGAGTGTATACATCTGGCAAATAAATAAAATTCCTTAGAATCTAATTATTTGGACTAAGTTTATTTTACTAAAGTGCTTCCACCATGGACATTAAGGGAAAGAATTAAACCAGTTTTACTCAAATTTAAATATGCATTATACTAGTGTGTTTTTAAATAAAATCTATTCAAACTCTACTCCTAAAAATGTGCACTGAGTATTAATTAACTACTCATGTGCAAATAGTGAATTTTTTTAGTGAAATCTAAAACACCACTGAATAATTTTTTAGAGTGATATAAGATTCTACTAACATTAAACAATATTCCAAACAGACTGTCAATAGTTCATTGTTATTGTAACACAAAATTAACTCCATAATGTTTCTTTAACCATACCATAATTACTGAAACTAATATATATATATATATATATATATATATATATATATATATATATATATATATATATATATATATATATATATATACTAGCTGGGTGGTCTTGTATGTATGTTATCATCCAGTTTACGCTCGGAACCGGCCAACTCTATTTAATTTGAAAAGCAACAGGGGCGTGGTGATGCTTAAACATAAAGAATGCTGGTAGTCGTCTGCTATGCAGTATACTAACTGTGTAGATCCTAGAAAGTATTGAAATCATCAGAACTACTCTGGGCATCTCTCTGCTAGGAGGATTCATGATGCCGACATGCTCGCATTGTTTGTGCATTAGCAGCTAAGTGACTGTCTTTCTTAGGAGGTTTTGTTTTGCTGGTGTGCTGGCCTTGCTTCCGTATCCTCGGAGCTGGAGCCCTTACCCCCAACTCTACATCTCACTTCCGGGCCGGACAGAGACACACACACTTGCACACGTAGAACTCTATTTAATTCCAAAAGCAACAGGGGTGCGGTGGTGCTCAAACATAAAGAATGCTGACAGTCCCCTCCAGTTCACTCTCTGGTGGTTGTTCCGAGTGTCAACTGAATAATAACATGCATACAAGACCGCAAGATCACCTCCCACCCTACCCAGAAGGGTGTGGATTAGGGCTGATTTCACCCTACAGTAGTTTTAGTTGACCATTGAGAAACATGTGTACCAAGTTTCATGAAAATCGCTCCAGCCATTCGGATGTGATGCTGGAACATATATACATACACACATTGACTTTTATATATATACATCCATCCATCCATTTTCCAACCCGCTGAATCCGAACACAGGGTCACGGGGGTCTGCTGGAGCCAATCCCAGCCAACACAGGGCACAAGGCAGGAACCAATCCCAGGCAGGGTGTCAACCCACCGCAGGACACACACAAACACACCCACACACCAAGCACACACTAGGGCCAATTTAGAATCGCCAATCCACCTAACCTACATGTCTTTGGACTGTGGGAGGAAACTGGAGCACCCGGAGGAAACCCACGCAGACACGGGGAGAACATGCAAACTCCACGCAGGGTGGACCCGGGAAGCGAACCCAGGTCCCCAGGTCTCCCAACTGCGAGGCAGCAGCGCTACCCACTGCGCCACCGTGCCACCCATATATATACAGTACTAGCAAAATACCCGCGCTTCGCAGCGGAGAAGTAGTATGTTAAAGAGGTTATGAAAAAAAAAGGAAACATTTTAAAAATAACGTAACATGATTGTCAATGTAATTGTGTTGTCATTGTTATGAGTGTTGCTGTCTTTTATATATATAATATACACACACACACAAATAAACATATATATATACATATACATATATATACATATCTACATATACACATATCTACATATATATATACATATATACATCCACATATATATACATATATATATATATACACATATCAACATATATATACACACATATATAAACACACACATATACATACACACACACACACACACACATATATATATATATATATATATATATACATATATACATATATATATATACATATATATATATATATATATATAAATCTAGACATACATACATAGATAGATTGACACATATATATATACATATGTACATATATATATATGTAATTGTGTTGTCATTGTTATGAGTGTTGCTGTCATATATATATATATATATATATATATATATATATATATATATATATATATGTGTATATATATATATATATATATATATATATATATATATATATATATATACATATATATATATATATAGCAAAATACCCGCGCTTCGCAGCGGAGAAGTAGTGTGTTAAAGAGGTTATGTAACATATATATACATATCTACATATACACATATCTACATATACATACGTATATATACATATACACATCCACATATACATATATATATACATATACAAATTTACATATCTACATATATATATATATATAAATATAGACATACATATATACATACATACATTCACATATATATATATATATATATATATATATATATATATATATATATATATATATATATATATATACTGTATATATACATATCTACTTATTGGCTCCTGTATTTAGGATATAGCGGGTTGGATAATGGACGGATGGACATCTGTATGCATAGCCGTATTTGCCCGTTTTCGTTTTTTTTTCTTTCTTCAGTAATATTTCAGTAAACCCGGAGCTTGTCAGTTCAAATCCTGGTACTGACACCACTGTGTGACCCTGAGGAAGTCACTTCACCTGCCTGTGCTGCAAAAAAGAAAAGTAATGTAACAAATTGTACCTCAGATGTTGTAAGTTGCTGGAATAAAGGCATAAGTAAAATAGATAAATATGTATTATACACATAGGAACTATTCATTTATTTTCAGTTAAGTCATCTGCAGCAAACTTTTATAAATGAGGGTTTCTCATTTTTAGATAGTGCAAACTGTTTCTTCTTCATTGACGTTTTCTCTTGGAGAGCTTTTTTCATTTCATTGAAAATTAAAGCAGCAGCTGCCAAAATATGTAGCTTTCTTATTAATTTTTCAACATTGTGTAAAATAAATTTATAAAGTAACATAAAAGGTTTAAATACTGGTTATCCTTTTACACTAAAATTTTAGTAAAGAGATACAAAAAAAGTAAAATGGATATGTTCTTTTTCTTTAAGGAGATTAAATATTACTGAAGAAAGAAAAAAAAAATTAAACAGCCAAATGGGGCTATGCATACGAACTTAAAAGGTTTAAATAAAACAGAAATATATATTTTATTTTTACTTGCTTAACTTGTGGAGGGTGTATCCTGTAGCAAAGCCCTAACTTTTTTCGTGAAAGCCCGTTTCAGTCAATAAGTCTTAAAAAAATGTGTAAAGATATTGACAATAAGCTAAGCAAACCCAGGAAGACATGGAATCGTTTAAATCAAGTATCATTACATCTTCCTTTCTTAAAGAAAAGCAAGGCAGTACTTATAAGCTTACATATTTACATGCATACATATATATATATATATATATATCTATATCCGAAGCCGTGCAAGCACACTCTTGAGAATGCAACGTATAGTTGTACAGAAGAAAAGCAATCTTGCCTCAAATGAATGGCAACCTTTTGTAGGTCTATGAACTTAATTTAAACTTTAGGTTTACACGGTGCTTTCTTTCCGAAGTACCTGCACTCATGAATATTTCTGTATGAGTCAGTCGGTCAAATCCACGCGCTTCGCACCGGCGAAGTACCGCTTTTAAATTTTTATTAAGAAGAAAATAAAACCTTTTTAAATTGAGGGAAAATATACTAATAACAGTTTGTTAAGGATCTGTTTTTTTGTGAAGCTGCCTTTACTCGAGAGATCACTTTGACCTGACTTGGTGGCCAACTATAAGCGTTACCTGGTAGGTAACCACCCATACAATCAGATTGTGAATCAGACTACGAATGCCGTGAATGTAATTACACACTCACTACACTTGCTTACGGTAATCGAACCTCGGACATCAGCGCTAGAGGGGCTTAGCAGCGGTGAAGTATTGCTTTTAAATTTTAATTAAGAACAAAAGAAAACCTCAGAGGTTCGATTCCCGTAAGGGAGTGAAGTGAGTGGCTGGTTACCTACCAGGTAACGCTTATGGTTGGACAGCAAGTGACGTAACATCAGCCACGGTGCCTTCAGTTGTGAGAAGCAGATCATAGAATGATTGAAAATAGTTTTGCATTTACCTTTTTAGTAAAAGGCGAGCTTTTAAGCCTGAGAAATCACCCCGTAAATGCACACGTTTAATTGCACATGTGTTAATATGTATGGTTACACAGTATTAAAAGACAGTGAACAACGTCATTTACCTTTGTTCCCGCGTTTGATAAAAGGCGAGCTTTTAAGCTTGAGAAATCACCCCGTAAATGCACACATTTAATTGCACATGTGTTAATATGTATGCTTACACAGTATTAAAAGACACTCAAAAATTAACGTCATTTACCTTCGTTCCCGCGTTTGACTCGTGCTGTAAATCTCTTCCTTGTTTTTAGTTCACGTGATTACGTAGGAGGTGTGATGACGCGATACGTGACTCCGCCTCCTCCATTAGAGTATATGGACAAAAAACATGTTCCAGTTATGACCATTACGCGTAGAATTTCGAAATGAAACCTGCCTAACTTTTGTAAGTAAGCTGTAAGGAATGAGCCTGCCAAATTTCAGCCTTCCACCTACACGGGAAGTTTGAGAATTAGTGATGAGTCAGTCAGTCAGTCAGTCAGTCAGTCAGTCAGTCAGTCAGTGAGGGCTTTGCCTTTTATTAATATGTATAGATATATATTTTTTGGGACGCCAATGGAATGCAAGAACTGGGGGAGAAAGGATCGCTGAGGATATACCTCTTCTGAGACGCTAGACAGCAGACCTCCTGGGCAGTTGTGGCACCAAGGTTTCCCACAGGGCATGCTGAGAGCTGGAGGTTGGTGCAGCCCTTTTGGGTTCTGTGGGGGGCAGCAATGGGAGCTACAGAGCCATTCACTGGATTTCCACCACACCTGGGAGCGATTCCAGGTAATACTGATGAACCACCTGGAGCACTCTCAGGTGCTGAATAAAAGGAGCCACCTCACTCCATTCGGGGAGCCAGAGTCTGAAGAAGGTGAACAAAGCTTGTTGGGAGAGGAGTGGAGGTGGAGGATGAAGGAAAGGAAAAGAACTGTGTTTGATTTGTTTGCTTTGGACTGTATTGTGCTGAGGGGAGTGGAAGAAAAGCGCTCCCTGATTGTAAATAAAATGTGTGCTGTGTGACAAAATTGTGTCCTGTCTGTTTGTGTCGGGTTAGGGTGGCTGTATGCACCCCCGGGCTTCATAATATTATATATTATAAATAATTTCTCAACTGAAACCCTCCACCTGCATCCTTGACCCAATACCAACAAGTATCAGGCGTGCTAATTGATAACATTCTTGACATAGTAAATTTGTCATTAGATACGGGGGTCTTCCCAGACTGTCTTAAGACTGCTGTAGTTAAACCCCTGCTGAAGAAAAATAATCTTGACCCCTCTGCTCTTGAAAATTTTAGACCCATCTCTAACCTGCCTTTCTTAAGTAAAATTTTAGAGAAGGCAGTCATTATACAGTTAAATGACCACCTCAATAAACATTCTATTCTTGATAAATTTCAGTCAGGTTTTAGAACAAATCACAGCACAGAAACAGCACTCGTTAAAGTAGTAAATGACTTGCGGGTAATTGCAGACAGAGGCCATTTATCTGTTCTCATCCTTCTAGATCTGAGTGCCGCATTTGACACCATTGATCACAATATTCTTAGAAATCGCCTTAGTCAATGGGTGGGCCTCTCTGGCAGTGTCTTAAATTGGTTTGAATCTTACCTGGTAGGGAGAAAATTCTTTGTTAGTTGTGATAATTACAACTAAAAGACACATGATATCCTATATGGTGTTCCACAAGGCTCTATTCTGGGTCCGCTGCTTTTCTCAATCTACATGCTTCCGTTAGGTCAGATTATTTCAGGGCACAACGTGAGCTACCACAGCTATGCTGATGACACACAGCTGCATTTATCAATAGCACCTGATGACCCTGATTCTCTTGATTCACTAACACAATGTCTTACTTGTATTTATTAATGGATGAATAGTAATTTTCTAAAGCTAAATAAAGAGAAAACTGAAATTTTAGTGATTGGCAATAATGGATACAATGAGGCTATTAGAAACAAACTGGATGCATTAGGATTAAAAGTCAAGATGGAGGTAAAAAGCTTAGGGGTAACTGTTGACTGTAATCTGAATTTTAAATCGCATATTCATCAGACCACTAGGACAGTATTTTTTCACTTAAGAAACATAGCAAAAGTTAGACCTCTTATATCATTGAAAGATGCTGTGAAATTAATTCACGCGTTTGTTTTCAGTCGACTAGATTACTGTAACACACTCCTCTCAGGACTGCCCAAAAAAAGACATTAATCGTTTGCAACTAGTGCAGAATGCAGCTGCTAGAATCCTAACTAGGAAAAGAAAATCCGAGCACATTTCTCCAGTTTTGATGTCACTACACTGATTACCTGTGTCATTCAGGATTGACTTTAAAATTCTGCTTATGGTTTATAAAGCCTTAAATAATCTCGCTCCATCTTATATATTGGAATGTCTGACACCTTATATTCCAAATTGTAACCTTAGATCCTCAAATGAGTGTCTCCTTAGAATTCCAAGAGCAAAACTTAAAAGAAGTGGTGAGGCGGCCTTCTGCTGTTATGCACCTAAAATCTGGAATAGCCTACAAATAGGAATTCGCCAAGCTAATAGAGTGGAGCATTTTAAAAAACTGCTGAAAACACATTATTTTAACATGGCTTTTTCATAACTTCACTTTAATTTAATCCTGATACTCTGTATATCCAATTCATTATAATAACTATACCATAAGTGTAAAGGAGCCAAAGTAGTATTTCTTGACTCACTTCTGCTGAATAATTTGTTGATTGAAAGTGCTTAGTGCTAGTGTGTCAAAGAGAGTATGTTCAGCATTGTTTAAAATTGATTGTTTGCCCCATATCTTTGTATGCATTCTAAGACAGATTGTTGATTCAGACTGATAGACCACCATCCACATTTAAAGAGTGCAGCCTCCTTAGAAACAAGTGTCAGCTCTGCTCCTTCTTATATAGTTTTTTGTGTGTTACTAGATCAGTCCAGCTTGTCATTGATATGGACACACAAGTATCAGTAGCAGTGAAGCACCTCCACATTCACTCCCTTAATAGTGACCTGGCAAATTGGCTCTTTGATGTGGTAAAATTCAATAACCGGTTCCTTAGTTTTGCTGATATTAAGTTGCAGACACTGCCCTTTGCTACAAGAACCAAAATTCTCTACCTCACTTCTATACACTGTCACTCACATCTCTTTTGTCAATACACTCCATTAGTTGCTGAAGCATCTGAGATTTCTTTGAAGCAACATGACCTGGCATTATACTGTATTTCTAGTACAAGTTGTATAGAGTGAAGAGAAAAGAAGACAGGGCAGTTCATTGTGGTGCCCTGCATTGCTTACTTCCGTATCAGAGACACAGTCCTTTAGCCTCACAAAAAATGGTCTGTTGGACAGATAGTTCATTATCCAGGACATAGTAGGCTCATCCTCCATCATATCCCTGAGCTTAACCCTTAACAGAGATGGCTGCATGGTATTGAAAATCCTGGAGTAATCAAAAAACATTCAGATGGTAATAAACCTTGTAGATAGATAATTGTATCTGATCCTCCAATCCTTGTCCAATTGGCAAACTGTGGTGAATAAAAGTGGTCTTTCACAAAAGGACTCACAGTTCAGGACCAACCTTTCAGAAGTCTGCATGTTGTAGTATGTAAAAGTCACTGGTCTGTAGTCATTATGTGAAGAGGTATCTTAGTGACTGACTGAACATGTAAAAGAGGATGCCACATGGCACTGAGGGTTCAAAAGCAAAAGCAAATATTGGCAAAGTTTCTTTGGAGCCTTTGTCGATTTTTGTAAAGTGTTCGACTCAGTTGATCGAACTGCCCTGTGGGACATCCTGAGACTTCGTGAGATCCTCTTAAAGTTGCTGGATATCATGGCTGGTCTGTACACTGGTAGTGTGAGTGTTGTGCAGAGTGGAGGCAGAACCTCTGCATTTTTCCCAGTTGATTCTGGGGTTCATCAGGGGAGTGTCCTTGTTACTACTCTGTTCAATGCTTGTATGGACTGGGCTTTGAGTGGTGGGGTCCAGTGGCAGTGTAGCTTCTGTTTGTGAAGAGAGATTCACTGATCTTGATTTTGCCAACGATGCTGAGATGTTACCAGAGTCAATGGAGGCTCCGATGGGGTTCTTAAGAGACAGAGCAAGGAGTCTGAGCGTCTGGGCTTGTGAGTGTCGTGGATAAAAACCAACATCTAGGCCTTTAATGACCTCTTGGGCACAACCATTAGCAGTGTGTCTGTCAGTGGAGAGAGTGTCAACCTTGTAGAGAGGTTTACTTACCTCGGCAATGACATTCATGTCTCTGGTGACTCTTCCTTTTAAGACAGTAGACAGATTGGGAGATCATGGGGGGGGTCATGAGATTGCTGGAAAGGGGTGTGTGACACTCCTGATGTCTTTGCAAAAGGACGAAGGTCCACGTCCAGCGACCTGAGATGAAGACTGGACATCTTTCAGTACTGTGTTCCTTCGGACAACCCTTGGGTATTGCTGGCTTGACTTTGCCTCGCTATATCACGCTTCGACTTTTGTGGCTTCACTCTATCGCGGATTTTATATGTAAGCATATTTAAATATATATCACAGATTTTTCGCTGGTTCATGGGTTTCAGTGGACAATGGGTCTTTTACTGTCTGGTACATGCTTCCTCAGTTGGTTTTCCCATTTTATTTCATACAAGGGACGCTATTGGCAGATAGCTAAGAAGCTACCCAATCAGAGCACGTATTACGTATTAAATAAAACTCCTCAAATATATTGTGAGCAGGGAGGCTGTTCGCACCCCTAGAGGATACGGATGCTCCTCAAAAAATGCTGAAAGACTACCATTGCTTCCTTCCTTGCTGGGCTTACTTGTGGCTGCTTTGTTGCACGATATGCTTCCCGCACGGTGCTTCGCATACTTAAATGCCCAAACAGCACCAATTGATTTTTGATTGTTTGCTTTTCTCCCTCTCTCTCTCTTGCTCTGACATTCTCTGCTCCTGACAGAGGGGGTGTGAGCAGGGGGGCTGTTCGCACCCCTAGAGGATACGGACGTTCGTCTAAAAAATGCTGAAAGACTACCTTCACATTGCTCCCTTCCTTGCGGCTGCTTTGTCAAGCGATATGCTTCCTGCACAGTGCTTTGCATACTTAAAAGCTCGAACAGCACCTATTTATTTTTGATTGTTTTCTTTTCTCTCTCTCTCTCTCTCTCTGACATTCTCTGCTCCTGACACGCACTCCTTTGAACAGTTGGATATGTTTGCATGTTCTCACATTCTGTCATCTCTGTCTTGTCATGGAGCATGTTTAAACTTTTGAAAAAGAGACAAATGTTTGTTTGCAGTGTGAATAAAATTCCTGTCGCTCTACAACCTCCTGTGTTTCTGTGCAAATCTGTGAGCCAAGCGTGACAATATAAAAATAACCATATAAACATATGATTTTTACTTCGCGGTGAGGGATGACTGTATTCTGATAAAGTTTTCCATAGAGAGGGACAGCTACCAAAAAGCCCGGTCACCTCTCCATTTATACCTTGATCTAGGCACCACTAGGAGCAACTGGCTAGATGACCTAAGTGCCCTCTTTGGGGTGTAAAGTTTTAAAAGATCCAAGACATAAAAAGGTACCAGTCTGTTTACGCATTTAAAAACCAATAACAAAATTTTTAAATCAATTAAAAAACGAACTGGAAGCCAAAGAAAAGAGGTGAATACTGGAGAAATATGGGCATGTTTGCAAATGTGAGTTAAAAAAACTGCATCGAATTTAAAAGTTCTCTCAAAAATAACCCCCATGTTCTTGGTATAAGGCCTCTCATATGATCCCAGAGGACCAAGAACATTGTTAATAGGAGCCATCCAGGATTTTATTTCATTTAAACACTCATGTGACAGGTGCACAGAACCACCCTATAGTGTTTTAAGTGGCAAGTAAAGCTGTGTATCATCAGCATAATAGTGAAAAGAAATGGAACCTAGAGGCAGCATGTAAAGAGTAAATAGTACATGACTAAGAATGGAGCCTTGTGGAATACCAGAGCTAAGAGGGGCTGAGAAGGATGAATAATCAGCAAGGCATACAGAAAAACTATGGATTGTTAAATAGGACTTAAACCATTCAAGGGCAATACTTTGAACCCCCACATACTGCCTCAGATGTGATGAGAATTGTGTGATCAAATGCTGCAGTAAGATCCATTAGAATCAAGATTGCAACATCACCAGATTCAGTTATTAAAATAATCTTCAAGCTGGATAAGAACAACTTTTTCAAGAATCTTAGAAAGAAGCAATTTAGAAATAGGTCTATAATTGGACAGAGTAAAGGGATCCAGATTCTGCTTTTTTATCAGAGGCCACACCACAGCATATTTAAAAGCTGCTGGGACAGTAGTGAGACAAGTGCTATATAAATGCAAAGAATTATTATTATTATTACCTGAAGACAAGCTGGAATTTATCAAGGCAAGAATACTCGGGCTAGCAGTATTAAATACCTCCTTGAGTAAATGGGGAAATAATATTAGTAGGACAATTAGAGGGGCCACAGGCATTAAACCAGTTCCTTTAACTGTAGCAGTGTAATGGGCTGAAAGTGATCAAAAACACCCAAACACAGTGGAGGGCCTGAAGGATCATATACAGATGAAATAATGGATGACTGAATGACAGTGATCTTGTTTACAAAAAAGTTTAAAAAGTCTTCACAAACATTAGGAGATGCTGGAAAACTGCCTGAATCACTTGGGTTAACTACAGAGTTTATGGTATTGAATAAAGGCTGTGGCCTATGAGAATTATTTGAGACCAGGATGTGACTTTGTATCTTTGACTGCTTTCTGATATTCTCTTAAACAATCAAATAAAATGCCTCAAGAAACATATAAATTGTCTTTCTTCCACGTTCGTTCAACACGTCTACATGCATGTCTAATGGTATGAGTGCTTTCATTAAGCCAAGGCTCTGACTTAGGCTTATGGTGCTTACTCTTAAACAGAGCAACAGAGTCCAAAATTAACATGCATGTACATTCAAACTGGCTGAAGATTTCGTCTACACTAAAATTAGAAGATTGTAAATGTTAAATAAAAAATATTCTTTAAAAGCAGAAAAAAAAACTATTTGTAGTTATTGAGGTGATACAGCGTGCATGACGTGCAGTAATATGTGGTTTTACTTTAAAACAAGGCACAGTGATATTAAATAAAATAGGAGGATGGTCAGAAATAGGTAAATCACACACTTCAGTAATGGAAACTATGGGATAAAACCAAGTCCAGAATATGTCCCTGTTTATGAGTTGGAACAGTCACATATTGCACCAGGTTAAAAGACTGGTCTTTGGCCAGTGGCTTGTCTTCACAGCAAACTTGAATATTAAAATCTCCTACAATTAAAATGCTGTCATAACGTGGCATAACCCAGGCCAGAAAGTCATACAATTCGGTGATAAAATCCTTATTAAATTTCGATGGTCAGCAAATCACTGCATACAGCACTGGAGACAACAACATGATCTCAAACAGCTGCAGTTCAAAGCTGGTAGAGGCAACAGATGAAATACAATGACAGTTAAATCTGCTTCTAAACAGTGCTGCTAAACCTCCACCTCTGGATGATATCCAAGGGGAACTGAAGAACATACAGTCAGGAGGAGAGAGTTCAGAGAATTGAGCAAACTCACCTTCCTTCAATCATGTTTCAGTCATAAACATAACATCCAAATTACTAGATGTGAAGAAGTCATACAGAATAAAAGTTTTGTTTGCTAGCAATCTAGCATTGAGTAAAACCATGGTAATCTTTAACTTTCTGCTAGCCAGCTGGAATGCATGTTGTAGAGGGCAAATATTCCTTTGAACCACACCATGTTTACTTCGCCTCAGCCTTTGCAGGAAAGGATGCAGCACAGGGGATTCAGGAACAACTGACTGGAGGCACTGGAATCCAGGCTTTACGAAGTGTGAGGCAAGTCGACAGTTGTAGGCAACTCCAGAGACACCACAGGAGTCAGTCCCTCATAGGGTCGCAAGAAAGGCCTTTCATCTTATCCTCACACCACTTCACTTCCTGCATCTCCTTATGGTTCTTCCCACCAGGAGCAACGCAGGTAGACCGGCATAACCATGCTAGAATAACTGAGAGAGGTAGCAGGGGGAACGAGGGCCAGTCACCTAAGTCATTTTTCGACCACTTCTCCACAAAATCACGAATATCCAAAAGTGTTTCACAATCATACACCAGCAGAGACAAGATGTTATTAAAAAATGATGCCAAAATCAAGGCAATTTGGGTTGAATGAGTGGTTGCTCATGGAGTCCCGAATGAGGCACATTATTTGCATTGTGAGGGAGTGTCAGTTACACCACTATTGCCATGTGGTACAATTCGTTGAGGGCGATCCGGCTCACAGGATCCTCATTTTTGAGGACCTGAGCAGTTGAACCAGGTCAAGGGGACGGCCACGTAACACCTGGCTGCAGCAGATAGATGGTCATTTCCAAAGAGTGAGACTGGGCCTCATGTTTGCCTGGGGGGTTGCCAACCAGGATTCCGAGCTGTTTCGTTATGTGGTGAGTGTGGCAACGTGCTCTACCAGTCCATGCTCCCCAACCTGACCTGAGTGGCTTTCAATTAAAATTAATTTTTAAAAACTATTTTATGACATAGATAGATAGATAGATAGATAGATAGATAGATAGATAGATAGATAGATAGATAGATAGATAGATAGATAGATAGATAGATAGATAGATAGATAGATAGATAGATAGATAGATAGATAGATAGATAGATAGATACTTTATTAATCCCAAGGGGAAATTCACATACTCCAGCAGCAGCAAACTGATAAAGTAAATATTAAATTAAAGAGTGATAACAATGCAGGTATACAGATAGACAATAACTTTGAATAATGTTAACGTTTACCCCTCCTGGGTGATATTGAAGAGTCGCATAGTGTGGGGGAGGAACGATCTCCTCAGTCTGTCAGTGGAGCAGGAAAGTGACAGCAGTCTGTCGCTGAAGCTGCTCATCTGTCTGGAGATGATACTGTTTAGTGGATGCAGTGGATTCTCTATGATTGACAGGAGCCTGCTCAGCGCCCGTCGCTCTGGCCACAGATGTCAAACTGTCCAGCTCCATGCCTACAATAGAGCCTGCCTTCCTCACCAGTTTGTCCAGGCATGAGGCGTCCCTCTTCTTTATGCTGCCTCCCCAGCACACCACCACGTAGAAGAGGGCGCTCGCCACAAACGTCTGATAGAACATCTGTAGCATCTTATTGCAGATGTTGAAGGACGCCAGCCTTCTAAGGAAGTATAGTCAGCTCTGTCCTTTCTTACACAGAGCATCAATTTTGGCATTCATGTCCAATTTATCATCCAGCTGCACTCCTAGGTATTTATAGGTCTGTACCCTCTGCACACAGTCCCCTCTGATGATCACGGGGTCCATGAGGGGCCTGGGCCTCCTAAAATCCACCACCAGCTCCTTGGTTTTGGCTGGTGTTCAGGTGTAGGTGGTTTGAGTCACACCATTTAACAAAGTCCTTGATTAGGTCCCTATACTCCTCCTCCTGCCCACTCCTGATGCAGCCCACGATAGCAGTGTCGTCAGCGAACTTTTGCACATGGCAGGACTCCAAGTTGTATTGGAAGTCCAATGTACAGTATATAGGCTGAACAGGACTGGAGAAAGTACAGTCCCCTGCGGCGCTCCTGTGTTGCTGACCACAATGTCAGACCTGCAGTTCCCGAGACGCACATACTGAGGTCTGTCTTTAAGATAGTCCACAATCCATGCTACCAGGTATGAATCTACTCCCATCTCTGTCAGCTTGTCCCTAAGGAGCAGAGGTTGGATGGTGCTGAAGGCGCTAGAGAAGTCCAGAAACATAATTGTTACTGCACCACTGCCTCTGTCCAAGTGGGAGAGGGATCGGTGTAGCATGTAGATGATGGCATCCTCCACTCCCACCTTCTCCTGGTATGCGAACTGCAGAGGGTCGAGGGCATCACGGACCTGTGGCCTCAGGTGGTGAAGCAGCAGCCGCTCCATGGTCTTCATCACATGCAACGTCAGAGCGACAGGCTGGAAGTCATTCAGCTCACAAGGATGTGATACCTTTGGGACTGGGGTGATGCAAGATGTTTTTCAAAGCCTCGGGACTCTCCCCTGTTCCAGGCTCAGGTTGAAGATGCGTTGTAGAGGACTCCCCAGCTCCAATGCACAGTCCTTCAGCAGTCGTGGCGATACTCCATCTGGACCCGCTGCTTTGCTGGCACAAAGTCTACTCAGCTCTCTGCTTACCTGGGCTGCTGTAATTGTGGGTGGGGGTAAACTCTCTCCTATGCTGGTATCAGCAGAATGATGGGTGGAGGGTGCAGTACTTTGAAGTGAGAGTGGGTTAGGGTGGTCAAACCTGTTAAAAAAGTTGTTCATCTGGTTTGCTCTCTCCACATCTCTCTCAATGGTGGCACCCTCTTCGAGCTGCAGCCAGTGATGATCTTCATCCCATCCCACACTTCCTTCATGCTGTTATTCTGCAACTTCTGCTCCAGCTTTCTCCTGTACTGCTCCTTCGCCACCCTGAGCTGGACTCGGAGTTCCTTCTGCATGCGCTTCAGCTCATTATGATCACCACCTTTAAAAGCCCTTTTCTTCTGGTTCAAAAGGCCCTTGATGTCACTTGTAATCCATGGCTTGTTGTTAACATAGCAGCGTACTGTTCTTACTGGAACTACAATGTCCATACAGAAGTTGATTTAGTCAGTAGTGCAGTCAACAACCTCCTCAATGTTCTCACTATAAGGTCCCTGCAGGATATCCCAGTCTGTAGTTCCAAAGCAGTCTCTCAGAGCCTGCTCTGCCTCAGGGGACCACTTCCTGAATGAGTGTGCGGTTGTAGGTAGCTCCCTCACTCTTGGTTTGTAGTGAGGCTGAAGCAGAACCAGGTTATGATCTGCTTTCCCAAGCGCAGGCAACGGGATGGCGTTGTATGCGTCTTTAACGTTTGCATACAGTAGATCAATAGGTCTATTTCCCCGGGTGTTACAGTCCACATACTGGGAGAAGGCAGGTAATGTTTTGTCCAGCGTTACATGGTTGAAGTCTCTAACATCACTTTAACTATAGCTGTGCAGAAAAAAACACATACATTCCCCATTACTTCTCATATGTCAACTTTTTTAAGCTATTAAGTTCAGCCAAAAATGAATTTGAAGATATCAACTAAGAGTGCAGTCAGTGAAGAAATGTTGGGAATTGAAATAAATCAACTAGTCAGAGACACCATAGCTGCACAAATCGTAAAAACTGGTTGAGTCTAAGGAACTGCTGATTATAGCACAGTAGCACATCTCTAGGGGCATTCATGTTGCTGGCATTTAAATAACCAAAAGAAAAAGAGTGCTTAGTCACATAATCTTCGTGTTTATTAACATGAAAATGTTAAAAAATGTTTCAGATGTTTAATACATCCTACTTTTATAAGCTGCTCATTTATACATCTGAGTTCCTGTGTGCATGAATAGATATGCATATAGTGTAGCATCTGGAGTGGGACTGAAACCAGAAACCTTTTAAATTCAACAGCTTGGCTATACTGCCTGCAAGCTTCTTCAGGACAGCATGATAAACTAGGATATACAGACCAGCCTGTGCACTGCCTTTTGTTTTTCTCTCAAAACAATGGTGCATAGTTAGTTGAAATTGTTAATTCCTTTAATTTGACAGACAGTTTGGTATAATAGCTAAGACATGGGTCTTTAAACTACAGGATTGATATATTAATATCATCTTTAGCTTACCTGTCTTCTTATTGTAAAAACTGGATGTAAACATTTGAAATGTGTGCTAATTACATGTCAACTCGGATAAAGGTGTCTGTCAAACATAACATGACATACCCAAACCCAGAAGAATATCTCTACAGCACTGGACTCTCACGGAAAATGTGCAAAACCACATCCAGGTTCAGAGTTCAAACCCAGGATACTGGGGCAGCATTTCTAATCATGAGACACCATGTCAGCCGTATACCAAACATACAATAATAGTGATATTTTGAATGTTGTGGCATAATTTATTTCTATAAAAATACATGCAAAAATGTGCGGAATTGCCTTATTCAGAAGCATTTTTATAACTATGATAAGAATGACTGCCGACTTATGGAAGTTTGCCTGCTCTTCCTGTGAATGGCAGAAAACTGTTAGCAGTAGTGATTCAATTGTGGAAGTGTGAGTATTGATTTTTGTTTATCCAAGGTGTGCAAGTGTAGAATATGACGTAATTGTTTATGCTCTATTTTTGTGACTACAAAAACAAATCAGATGATGTGTTCAGTTTCTATACCTGGCTGTTGTCAGTTCATGTCACAATGCTGAAATGTCTGTGGTTACAATGTTAATAGGAATTATTACACTCTAATCGATGATTTAGGAATTAAATATTAATTGTTACAAAACAGACAATAATTTTTATTAAAGTAGTTATTTTGAAATGTATATACAAAGCACGGAAATGTTACTTAAAATCTTACTGGTTATTAATATGTTGCAATTAAAATAACAATAGTTCCTGTAAAATCATCTTACAATACAAAATTACCTTACTTAGCTTTTTCCTATTCAACCTACACGAAGTCCTTCTTTTAGAGAATTTTTGGATAATTTTAGCAGGTTCTTAAAAGTTAAGTTTCCATTCAACAAATAAGTTATGAGGAAAAGAACCACTTGTTGAATACTAATTACGTGCAGATGTTAGTGAATGTCCCATTCAAGGTTTCTTCATGCCTTTGACCTGTGCACCCATCTGTTGGTATAACCAGAATTTTCAAACCAGTGAATGGCTGTTAATTTTGATGAAATACTGTATGCTGTTATACAACATTGAATTCCAATAGATCTAATTTGTTTTTGATTTTTTTTTTGACAATAATCAACAGAAAAATTAGACTCTTTAATGTCAAAGTAAAAACACATCTTTGCCAAGTGGTCTAAATGAATTACAAATAATAAAACTAAATAATTGATTGCATAAATCATCAGTGGTCTAGTCAATAAGTTTTAGAAGTCGCAAAATTAGTTAACTGGAGGTCACCTGTCTGTATTCATGGTCATTGATTGTGTTATAAATGCACTTTATCTGGGAGGTCTAACTTATGGTGAATCAATATCATGGCCTAATCTACACAATGAAGACAAAAGAACACCCCATGCAAGGTGACTGAAAAGCACAAGTCAGGGGAAGAAGACATGAAAACGTTCAAGTCACATAATATCATTTGGAGTTTAGATAAATTAACCATAAAGAAATTAAATGAGTATTTATAGCAGAAAATGTGCCTAGAGTAGGCTCTCCACAAAAACATAGTATTTATACTATAAGAAGGCTAATGAGGGATGCCAAAAACAGACCTATAAGAACTATAAAGAAGTTATAACCTACACTGGATGAGATTACAGAGACTGTGCCTAAAACAACAGTTGCCTAGGTGCTACACCAGTCTCAGTTTTATGAAAGAGTGGCAAAGTGAAAGGCACTGTTAAAAAAAACACATATGACATCTCACTTAAGAGTTAGCCAGAATCAGATGGAAGATAGTTTTATGGTATAATGATACCAAAATTTAACTTTTTGGCCATCAGACTATACGCTATGTTTGGCATAAACCAAATGCTGCACATTACCAAAAACATACCATTCCCACCCCAAAGCATGGAGGTTGCAGCATTGTGCTATGGGCATGCTTCTCTGTAAAATTGTTTAGTCATGACCACCATGCAACCTGAAACAGAGCTTGAACAGTTTTGTAAAAAATAGGTAAAAACTGAAATGTTTCAGATGTGCAAAACTGATAGATACCTGTACACACAGACTCAAGGCTGTCATGGCTACAAAAGGTGCATTTACTAAATACTGACTTGAAGGAGTTGAATACTTAAGTTATCAAATATTTTGTGTTTTATATTTGTAATCAGTTTAGATCACTTTGCAGAAATCTGTTTTCACTTTGACTTTAATGTGTTCTTCTATTGATCAATTTAGAAGAAGCCTAATTAAATCCATTTTGATGCAATGTTATCTACTATTTATTAAAACACTGAGTTCTGTTTGTTCAGTCCCTCAGAGCAATCAGACTGGTCAATTTGGCTTTGGCAATATGATGCATGTGGAGGAATAACGGCATATGAACCAGGCTGAGAGAGTCACCTTCAAAGATGACGAGTATAAAAACAGAAAGGAGGAGAGAAAGGTACCTCAAAAACAATGAAAGAGTAGGAGACACAGGCTTTACAGGAACACGCTCAAGAAAGGTTCACACACACGGATTAGGAGGAAAGGTGCTGATGGTACAAGTAGGGAAAGAGATAGCAAATATTTTTTTTCAATTATTCTGTTATATGTCTATCACAGGTACCAAGGCTAGTATAGTAATTTAAAGGGTAAACGTCTAAGGGGGTGAATACTTTTTACAGGCACTGTAAATATGACCTTTATATTTCTTCAAGAGAATGTTTCTTAAAGCAAGTGATTAGTAAAATGAATATTTACTTATTCCCAAGCCAGTATTTGAAAATATTACTGATTCTTTTTAGTGATTCTTTTAGAGATTCCATTCTGTTTGTTGTGCAACACTCCTTCAGATTCTGACACCAGACTGGATTTCATGTTTCAGAAATTAGTCACTTTTTATTTCCTGAGCCATATGCTTTCATGGCATACTAATGACCCCAAATATATTTGTCATGTATACCTTTCTCCTTTTTCTTAGTCAGCATCACATAAATTGCATAGAAAGATATAAACACTGCAATACAGGCATAAAATGCCCCATTTTCATGCATCTCATTGCATTTAATTAATGAGACTCTTGGGTCTATGTTAAATAAACCACCCTCCTTGAACATACATCCCATAATAGTAAATAGAACAGCCGGCTCGAAGATCCCCCTGACCTTAAAAGATATCCTCCTCTGTGCCTCACAAGTGTGGCTGGCAACACTTTTTTCTTTTGTTATCCACTTCATTGCTTCTATAATAATATGGCATTCTGCCATTTACTTTCTGGTTGGTGCATTTGGGACACTTAGACATTTGATGATGGTATCAGACCGTATAAAAATATAATGTAACAAGATTATTTTTTGTTATTATCCTTTCCAAGGGAGGCAGCTGCTGCTGCACAAATCTTTGCTGATAGTATAAAGCAGGCTCGCTGTAAAGCTGGCAAAGCAGAGGAAGCGAGAAGGCTGCAGGCTCGACTCAAGTAGGCCTGTAGAGGAAAGGTTTCAGGATTAATAAGCAGTAATAGCAATTCCTGAGAATGTCAAAACAGACAGTTTGGGAAGCCTTGCTATAATTTGGGTATAGACGGGGAATTGCGTCAGGCTTGTCTTCAACACATCATTGAAGCCACTCTTCTGTGACACATAATTATTAGTTCGTCTCTCACTGGATTGCACATCAAGAACATTCAACACACACTTGCTGCTTTGTAGAGTCCTAATGGCTTTTTGACTAAAGGAGAATTTTTGTCATATTTTTTCAGGATGTTATCATAGAGCAGAAGAAAACACCTAACTGTAGCTGCAGTGCAGCCCCACTGTATAAGGGGTTTCTGTAGGAACTTGACTCACGTGGACATTGAGCTGAATTTAATAATGCCCTGTAGCTTCACTTAATGTGAATTTATAAATTATGGTGAGTGCTTTGTAACACTTGTTTTTTCATACTTTTTATGAAATCATCCATTCTTTACCTTAACCTACTGTTTATTTTACATGATTAAGGAGAGCAAGAGCTAGCAGCATCAGGCACTATAAAGGACCTACTAGTGTAGGGCACACACAGTCACATTAACTGACGCTTTACGGATTAACCAGAGGTGTTTTTTTGGCATTGAACTAAAGAACATGCACATAAAAATGGAGTCAATGTGTAAAGTCAGTACAGGTGGTGACTTTTTTCATGGGGCCAGATGTGATTCTCAACTGAAAATACACACCTGGAGAAAACCAGTAATGAATACTGGCAAAATCTGCTGCTACAAAGACTATGCCCATGGGGTTTTTATCCTAAATCATCTGCCCCCAATTCCTTCACGCCATGCACTAAGCTAAACTGTTGGGATTTAAAATTGACCTTACGGCAATGAACGCACATGTACTGTACAAGGCATGCACAGGGTCAACTGAGAAAAAAAGAGTGTTAATGGCTCACCTTGCACAGGATCTTCGTTGTTGCTTGTTACAAGAAAAGGCAATGAAAAAAGAAAAGAGGATGCAACATCAACAAGCTTCTGTTCCAAGACCTCTGCTTCCCCCAGGAAAGAAAGTTCAGGGTCAGGTAATCCTTCAGTGTAATAGGAATAGAGGTGTGTACATTGCAACAGGTACACATGTCGTAAATATAGGAAGGACGGTCATTGGGTGTGTGGAAACTGTTAACATTTGAATTTGATGATTGCATAGAGAGCAGAACTGACCTCTCTGTACTATTCTGTCCTCTGCATCTCCTGGAGTACAAAAGAAACACCACCAAGCACCAAAATATGGAGACTGGGCAAGATCCGGAAAAAAAACCAAACGCGGTCACTACAACCGCATGAAGGTATGCGAATGAATATAATGTTGCATTAGTGCAACAATGTTTTCAGAAATGTACTATACAGGTCATAAAATGAATTATTCCAAATGTCATATATACCTATGTCTCTCTTTTTTGTCAGTGCGACTTTGAAATCATGGACCAGAAGCTGCATACTAACTCAGCATGAGCAGGAACACTCAAGAATAAAACTAAATAAAAAAAAATTCACATCCACAATCATTCCCAGTCACGGACACCATTCACACCCACGTCCAGTTTTCCCAGTTCCATTCTCATTCACGCACAAGATCTGACACTGTTTTCAAATTACAAGGTGGTATAACAAAACAAGTTTGTTATACCACATCTTAGTCTGAAAACAGAGTCAGATCAGGGGTTGGGGGGGGGGGTATTTGTTGTGGGAGCGTGACTGTGACTGAGAGAATAAAACTGAAAAAAAAACGCTAACTTTTACAAGTACTATAAATTTACACTGGCTGTTAAAGACATTGTCACACACGTGTTCAGGGGACAACTAAAGGGTCTGAATAGATGTAATTCCACACCGGTCCAGGGGGTAGCGAAGTGTGCTAATTCTCTCAATCCCTTGCAGACCATTCTCGGGAAATCCCGCCCGGTTCTGGGGCAGCCAACGACATCACTTCCAGTTCCGGTCCTGATGACATCACTTCCTCTACTGGCCTTTAAAGCTGCCGTCTTGCTTCCAAATCAGTTCTGTTTTGGACTCGGTCGTGTGAACATGTCTGTTCTTATTAATCAGTTTTGCAGCCGTGAAAAATTATATGGGTGGCTGCCCCAAACCTTCCCAATGTCATTTGGTCGTTTTTGTGACAACATAATCAAATGCATGTTTTATTGTATAATATTAACAATAAGAGCAGCTCACTACTCAAAACACTAAATTTGGTAGGCACCTGGTATCAAACCGGCGACCTATTGATTACGAGTCAGCAATTATTACCACTGCACCACATAAGCTGTCGTATCAATAGCCTACCCTAACCTTGTATAAAAGTGCACTTGTTTTGTTATACTTGTACCTTTGTGAAAGTGTTTATTTGATATTTGGACTTCAGGCTTCACACATTGTACATTTCATGTCTACATTTTGTCAATTACAGTAATCCCTCGCTATATCGCGCTTCGACTTTCGCGGCTTCACTCTATCGTGGATTTTATATGTAAGCATATTTAAATATATATCGCGGATTTTTTGCTGGTTCGCGGATTTCTGCGGACAATGGGTCTTTTAATTTCTGGTACACGCTTCCTCAGTTGGTTTGTCCAGTTGATTTCATACATGGGACGCTATTGGCAGATGGCTGAGAAGCTACCCAACCACAGCGTGTATTATGTATTAAATAAAACTCCTCAAATATATTGTGAGCATGGGGGCTGTTCGCACCCCTAGAGGACACGGCCGCTCTTCAAAAAACGCTGAAAGATTACCTTCACAGTGCTCCCTTCTTTGCTGGGCTTACATGTGGCTGATTTGCAAGCGATATGCTTCCCGCATGGTGCTTCGCATACTTAAAAGATCAAACAGCACGTATTGATTTTTGATTGTTTGCTTTCCTCTCTCTCTCTCTCTCGCTCTGACGGAGGGGGTGTGAGCAGAGGGGCTCTTCGCATACTGTCCTAGAAGATACGGACGCTCCTCTAAAAAATGCTGAAAAATGCTTGCTCCCTTCCTCGCAGCTACTTTGTCCGGCGGTGCTTCGCATACTTAAAAGCCAAACAGCCCTATTGATTTTTGACTGTTTGCTTTTTTCTCTCTCTCTCTGATGCGCACTCCTTTGAAGAGGAAGATATGTTTGCATTCTTTTAATTGTGAGACGGAACTGTCATCTCTGTCTTGTCATGGAGCACAGTTTAAACTTTTGAAAAAGAGACAAATGTTTGTTTGCAGTGTTTGAATAACGTTCCTGTCTCTCTACAACTTCCTGTGTTTCTGTGCAAATCTGTGACCCAAGCATGACAATATAAAAAAAACCATATAAACATATGGTTTCTACTTCACAGATTTTCATCTTTCGCGGGGGGTCTGGAACGCAACCCCCGCGATGGAGGAGGGATTATTGAATTACTAAAACATGAAAAACGTTTCTGTTTTAATGATGTGTTTACATAGATTGTTGTAGACACGGAACACACATAAAATGTATGTATTCCAAATGACAATATATTATTTACCCTCTACAGGTCCAGGCACTTCACTCCAAGATAAACACTGAGCACTGAGAACCTTCTTTGCGAATTGAGCTGCCGCAGTGGGCGGGGGGATGGGATAGCAGGCTGCTTGTTGCTTGTGATGATAAAAACATTTACAACACAAAAGACGCTGATGGAGATGTGTGAAGGAATTCTAGTGTTAAGGATCTCAATACCAGAAGGTAACTGAAGCATAGTGATTAATTTGTACATTGCAACGTGTGCTGCAACAGAAGAGACAGACACATACACATGTAGACCACTGCAGCTACTTGACTCCACATATTTGAGAAGTGCTTCTGTCTGCTATAATGTCTTTCTGACATTTTGACTATTGCATCACTATGGGATATAACAACAGCAAATGCAGTTTAGGTAAACATTATGGTGTATGTATATACAACGTTTTAGAAGGCTGCGGCTATACTCTGGCAGGGCATGTTTGCATTTTTAATTAGACAGTAATGTTAACTTCCATGACTTATTCTTTTTGATGTGAAGTCAGAAGGTGAGTGTTGTGCCCCCTTGTCCTTGATTTTATTGGTGTCATTAGACATATTTGTTGATTTGGGTGCTATGAGTACTGAAATCTGCATTTCCTGTGGCTCTTCGTTTTGAGCCATCTTGACAGCAGTCTTTTTCACCTCCTTTTGATGGGGTGTGACACTCCATTTACTTCAAATGAATATTTGGCAATTAATTTTTTCACAAACGTAGCAGCCAATCTTACATCAGCTCCTGCACTATCACTGCAACTGAACAACAAAGAGCGCACAGAGTGCCTACAACAATGTATCATTCACTTCTCACACTAGTCCATTCATGTCTTTGAATACCAATGTATAACTGATGTTTTTTGCTTGCAACTTATGTTTATTTTGAACATGTGCAATATGTTTGTTTGTTTATTTGGGGACATTTTGGGAGATATTTTGAATGTAAATAGTTTGTCATAATCAAAAGATTATCATCTTTCAGATCAACCTAATAAGAGCACCACTGCTCATTGCACTTCAAAATCACTAATTTGAATGTCGCCTCCATGAGATGTTGGATTGGTTTAGAAATTGGCATTTAGTAAGCTGTTCAATTGCTCCCACACAATTTGTAGCAAAATTCACTCACGGTTGCCTCCAGGCATGTCTATTATCTGTCTGACTTGCTGAGATTAAGTGATGACAAACCTAGGCAAAGAACCCATTCCCTAAAGCTGTGATTTATAGCACTACCCTCTACCAACATGCAACCTATATCCATACCTCTATCTCTTCATTCATTTTAAGAACCTGATTATTTTAAATCAGGATTGTGCTGGGTAACAGTCAATCTCAGCAGAGCCAGAAGCAAGACAGAACCAAACTCCAGGCAAGATGCCAGTTCATTGCAGATCACACTTACACAAAAAAGCCCAGACTCACTTAAAGAGTATCAACTTGAAGTTGCCACTTAACATGTGCATCTTTAGGAAATGGGAGGACACCAAAGTACACAAAGAAAAGTTGATGAAGGCATGGAGAGATTGTGTAAATACCACAAATGCAGTGTTAGCTGTATAAACAGAACCCACATTATTGGAGTTATGAGGCAGCGGCCTTAATCCCTGCACCTGTGTCCAAGACTCACATGTACAGAACCTAGTGTGTATTCTTATTCACTTTTATATATATATATATATATATAAAATAAAAGTTAAAGTGACATGGGAGACATTAAGAAGAGATCACTCAGTGTATAAGGTTTCAATACAATATTTAAAATTTGTAGTCCTCACCAGCTGGTTGTTGATTAGCTATGACAAGGTTTATGTTGAGGTTAGAAAAAATGCCTCCAGTGTCCAACAACTTGCCTGAAGAAGGGGCATGTGCTGCTTCAAAAGCTTGCATATTATAATCTGTTCAGTTAGCCAATAAAATGTTGCTTCACTTCTCATTGCATCCATAACTGCTAACATGGTATAAAACCCTACTTTAAAAGTAAAAAATGATAGCACAATTCATGGTTAAAAATGCTTTAAAACAAAAAAAGGCCTATTTATTTACATTTTAAGCAGTGTTTTAGAGGTCAACATTAATTTGTTTCTATGTACAAGAATATTTCAAGGAACATTTCTGTTTTGGTATAAATTCAGTGATTCTGTATTAAAACACTAAATAATGTAGCAAAGAAGACAGAAATCTAAAAAAAACAACTGAAAATAAAGTGTTTATGAAAATATTAAATGTAATATGAAGATATTGTTTTTATAGTTTTTTTCTCATGCAAACTTATAAAAATACTAAATTCAAAAAGTAAATACTTTACAAAAATTTAATTCAATAGGCCTATAAATAAAAGAATGATGTTATAAATTGTTTATGAATGTTGTTAAAAGAAGACAAACAAAAACAGAGTCGGTGACCCCATATAATTAAAGGTTTTGTAAAATAAAAAAACTACACAACAATCATGGAGACGTCTTCTCAGACGTGAGGTCAAGACAGAACTTGAAACAAGGAAGGGTTGTGATCAGATAGACAGACAATTGAAATGATGTCATTAATAGAATGGCTGTCAATCTTCTGTTCTGCAGAGGGTGGAGAAGAGAACATATGTATTAAATCAATTATACAGACTTTCATGTCTTTTACAAATGGAGTTGATGTTTGATATTCACAAAAGCGTTTTTTGGCAGCGAATATGACAGTGACCTTGTTTGTCAAATATGTTCCTGAAAAATTCACTGTGTGCTCAGCTTAGACAAAGGATTTTCCCAGCACCCCATGATGTTTGCTTACCTTGAATGTAGGCTTGAGGTATTGACGTAGAAGGGAGACTGCATCTGGGGAATGTTTAGCCCAAAAAACGAGATGTGTGTTAGGCCTAACAAGAGCGTTGTAGTGTTCATGTTGACCTATTGTACATTCCTACTTCTTTCTTCTGTAAATACCTTGCTGCCATGTGGTACCTACCTTAAGATAAAAACTGTATTGGGAAACTGTTCTAATTATTGTTCTAATTTGGGGTTGCCTTCAAGTGGCCCCCATCAGGGCCATTCTTAGGCATGGGCGAGCAGGGCAGTCGCCCAGGGGCCCAGAGACAAAATGGGGACCCATCATTCGAGGGTTTTTTTTTTTTTTAAGATCGACGCAAGCTACGTATCTGTACTACAAAGTTTAATGCTAAGCTTACTGCCCTTTCCCGGGTGCGCAGACAATTTGAGTCAAATTTTGACTATGAAGTGCAAGATCAACCAATACTTGATTCAAAGGATAAATATCGCATTGAGTTTTTCAATGTATTGCTTGACCAAGCGATATCGTCAATGACTGAGCGCTTTGACCAAATGAAAGGTCATCATGATTACTTTGGTTTTCTTTATAATTATGAGAGAATAAAATGTCTAAGTGATGCAGATTTGATTAAATCCTGTCAGGATCTCAATGTGATATTAACAGATGAAATGACTGGTTCCGATATTGATGCTCAGTACGTGTTCTCTGAATTGCGTATTTTGGCAAATTTGGTGCCTCCTAATGCTTCTGCTCTTGAAACATTGCAGTTTATATACCAGAACAGCTTGCACGATTCTGTTCCAAATTTGCAATAGCGCTACTTATCGCCTTGACCATACCAGTTAGTGTCGCTGCTGGGGAACGCAGCTTTTATAAGCTAAAGATAATCAAGAATTACCTCAGGACAACCATGTTAAAAGAACGATTGAATGCTTTAGCATTAATGTCGATTGACCGAGACGTTGTCTAATCGCTTGATTACTCGGCATTAATTAAAGAAGTGTTAAAGCGCGAAAAGTTGATTTCATTTCTTGAGCTTTATTCTGGAATGTTCTTTAGCCCAAGTTTTAATTTGGTAGAAAAAAATGGAAAACGGTATAAATAACATACTTTTTAATTGTGACAAAAAAATAAATAAAATGCTCTAAAATTCATAAAAATATGCACCACTGCACTGCACATTTTGCACATGCTGGGCTTAGCTACATACCTCCACATGGTGCCCAGTGGAAACAGGTGAAATCTGGCTGAACTGTAGCTAAAAGTACTCGCATTAGGGCCCCCACAGTCTAATTATGCCCAGGGCCCCCAACGTCCTAAGAATGGCCTGCCCCCATAGATCACAATTGGTTAGAAAATGAATTGAAGAATATGTGGATTGTGGTAGAAATTAAATTTGGAAATATATTAAAGAAAGAAATCTTGTCTTCATACTAGGACCACTTTGAGTCAAGAAGCAGGCAGGAAGAAGCTTGTCCATTGTGTCTTTTATTTCTCTTCAGCAAATGCTAAAGAAGCAGCATTTATCACAGTAGTCTGTTACAGAATGATCATAAAAATAAGGGCAGAGTTCCTCTTTATAAACAACTGAATTTACATACTACCAGTGCTGATTTATGCATTTATTTACTCTGATTGTTCCGTTTGCATACCCCAAATAACTTATCCAAGTAAAAGTCTATTCTACTACACTCTTGTTCTGCTCATATGTCTTAGGTTCAACTATTACCCTTGAAATCTCGGTGTATGTGAAAATTGTCCAGTCTTGTTGTTTACAGGACATCTGTTCATTTTCTTAATCTTACTAAAACTTCCTGTGTATGACATCAACCTTGCCCTGGTACATCCTTGTCTTTGTTGTTCACATGAACTTTATCTGGTTTCCTGATATGCTTGAATAGGAGTCTGACATTTATTAACCCTTTACGCTAATTCTAAGATAGATGCTATATTTTAATGTGGAAAGTATGCAATAATTATATTACCCCAAAATGACCATTTGATCCCTAAGTCACATTTTTCTACATCAGGATGTAATACATTTTTATATATATATATATATATATATATATATATATATATATGTATATATATATATATATTCACGGCATTCGAAGTCTGTGTCACAATCTGATTGTATGGGTGGTTACCTACCAGGTAACGCTTGTGGTTGGCCAGCAATCTGCTAACATCCGCCATGGTGCCCTCAGTTTGTGAAGAGCAGATCATAGAATGGTTGAAATAGTTTACTGTCAAATAAATGCAAAGAGTACGCGACACGTGTTTCGCCCTCATTCTGGGCTCATCAGGTGTACACACTCCGCTGCACTCCCTCTCGGGAATCGAACCTCGGACGTCAGTGCCAGAGGCGATGCCCCTAACGTTGCGCCACGGCGTGTGGTTTGTTTATTTGACAGCATGTAGATCGGGGCCGTAATTACGGATGTTAGCAGATTGCTGGCCAACCACAAGTGTTACCTGGTAGGTAACCACCCATACAATCAGATTGTGACACAGACTTCGAATGCCGTGAATGTAATTACCCCGATCTACATGCTGTCAAATAAACGAACCACACGCCGTGGCACAACGTTAGGGGCATCGCCGCTGACGTCCGAGGTTCGATTCCTGAGAGGGAGTGCAGCGGAGTGTGTATGCCTGATGAGCCCAGAATGAGGGCGAAACACGTGTCGCGTACTCTTTGCATTTATTTGACAGTAAACTATTTCAACCATATATATATATATATTATATATATATAAAACATCCTCCATAGTAGATGACTTCTTAAAAACCAGAGAGAAGACATTTCCCAAAGCTTGTTTGTAGTAAATGTCATTGGATATATATTTATATATACAATACATATATTGTGTATGTTTACTGAGAGTCACAGACTTCTGGTGAAGACACAAGTTTATTAAAACACTAATTATTTGAAATTGCTTTCTCTGATTGAAACCTGTGATAGTACTTTCTTTCCATCTCTAACAAGACTAGAAACAGCTTGATTTGCTCTGTGTTAGCGATTCCTGATGCAATAAAATTAAAGGTGCATGTAACAGACTGCAAACTCCACTACTAAAGTAAAGTGATGGCGTGCGTGGAGCTCAGCTGCTATTTACCTTGAAGTGAGGAGAGTAGCAGTATTTTTTCTTTTCTCTTTTATTATTTTTTTGACTTTGAATCTTTTACGCTTGGTTTTTCGAATGAATTTCACTGTTCACACAAATGAGCTGCCTACTGCCAGGATGGCAAGAAAGTCTTGCCTGGTGTTGTTAGATATTTTTAAGTGGTCTACTGGGATGGCTGGATTTACTGTTCTTCTCCTCAGCACCCAGACAGAGCCCTTCATCGATGGACAATTCTGTCAGACATGTCTATCTGAGTGTCACAGCTGCAAGTTGTATCTTCTGTTACTATATCATTTAGTCTATGCAGAAAACATGGCAAAAAGAAATACATTCTCCAGAATCTGCAATAGTATAACCTCATGTGCAATGAAGCAACGTTCACCTACAATATACTGTATTTACTTTGGTAGTGTAAAGTGTTACTTATTAATTTATTTGAAAAACCAAAAATTGTTTTATTAAAATAAAAACTGATGCATCACTGTGTAAAGATATTGAGGGTGAGTATGAAAGCTCTATATAAAATATTTGTTTTTTGTAAAGGGCTTTGAGATATCACTTGCTCATATAAGGTGCTACAGTATATAAGAAGTCTTGAATTGATTAGTTAAAAAATGTTTTGCAGTAGTGTTTAATATGAATGTGTTATATAAACTAAACTATGATGGGCTAGTTTTGAAGTCCTTTGTGTTATTGTTCCTGAAAATTTGTTATGTAACATAAAGACAGTTTTGAATCTTTGATGTGGTTTCTCAAAGTACTTGCAGTGAAAATCACCATGAGATATGACAACTGGCTACTAGAAAATCCATTTTGTTGTAATACTTACACGAAAGATGCCATACATAGTAAATAGTAAGATGAACAATCAATGTAAGACTGCCTCATTTTGGGCATCAACATACACATGCTGTAATAAAATGGGTGGGTTTTTTATATACTTTGCAATAGAGCTCAGAATGAAAGACCTTTTCTGAAGACTAACTGTTTAATGTTTCATTAAATAAAGATTGACATTTCCATCAAGTAAAGACTAAGTAATTGTTCTGTAAAAGACATTTGAAACAACTCAGCATAAACCATTCCAAACAAATTTAAGACTGTTAGCTTTGTTATTTAATATTTTGCAATAGTCCTCTCCTTAAATGGGGCTACATAAAAGTCAAAGAGGTTTGTAAAGAGCTTTGTGTAAGTGGTCCCTATCAAATTGCTATGTAAACATGAATTGTGATGTTGTGATAGCACACACTGTCTTTTTTTAAAACATGCTTCATTGATGTTTTTACTTAGAAGGATTGTGTACATCACATATGTAACAGGGTGTTGCAGATTCTTTACTTCACTATGAATCAGGTTTTCTCTCATCTGTTTTAGTAGTCAAAACTTTTTGCAAGCTCTTAAGACTCATCTATAATCCTGAATCAATCTGATTTAAAATATGATGTAATCTTTGCAATAGCTCTAAGAATAGATTAAAAGAATTGCATTAACAAATTACATTCTAGGCATTCTTTAAATCATTGATCTGACACTCACTGTATTTTTTAATTTATGCTGAGGTGTCACACATAGCATGGCTGCACTCGGGTCCTAATTTGAGATCCTGAAGTGGTTCGTCGTGCAGTGGTGTGGTATTGCGGGTAAGGGAGGAAAATCAAAGAAAACAAAGGCAGAGGTTGCAGGGAAGGAGGCAGGAAGCAGCGAGGAGAAAGCTGGTGTGTGTGAGAGAGAGAGAGAGAAGGAGAGCGAGCAAGCACAGGCTCGCACGGTATACAAGCAACTGGGAGAGGCGAGCCAGAGTGGGGTGTTTGGCCAGCACCCAAGGGCTGACGGTAGTGGTTGCTCCTGCTGAGCTCTTGTTTAGAGCAGGAGTGACCAGGAGAAGGTTGGCTTGCTGCAGCAAAGGCAGCGGGAGTCAGGGACTTGGAATAGAAGCCCCAGTGTGAGTGTCCTGATCACTGGGGAGCCCAAGTCTCTGTCTGGGTGAGCAGAACCGGAGCCAGGGATCGGAAGGCCACCAGACCAGATCTGCAAAGAAGGTCAGCTGCAGGTAGGGTGACTCCCCTGTTGCGAAGCCCGATGGGAGAAGCAGGGGAGCCGCCAGATAAAAAGAAGGCACCAGGCTTTGTTTTTAAAGAGACTGCTTCCAGCCATTGTTTTAACCTCGTTGTTTTTAAAGGGATTTTTTTTTCTGATGGATTTTAACCTCCACTTTTCACCTCTGTTTTTATTGGATTACTAGGGGACTTTGCCCCCTGCTCGCTTCACTCGCCAACCCCTGTGTTTGGTTTTCCAGATACACACTTTTAAGATTTTCTTTTTCTTTGAATTGTTGCTATTTCATTAATTTCACTTTTATTTCTTATGTAAAACTTATGTAAAAACAATATTTGGAATCTTTCAAGTTCCAATATGCTGAATCTTTTAAATGAGGTCAGTAAGACATGTGTTTAACACTAGAATTACCAGAGCCTACGAAAAAATTCGTAAATCCGTCCCACCTTAAATCGCGTCTTAAATCCGTTTGCACATCTCCGCCAGAGTCTTTTGTCATCTAAATGTGCTGATAAACAAAAGCTACTAGCAGCCAGCTATTCCATCCCCCCACCGACTTAGAATGAACTTCTCCTAGCTCATGCCTTGCCTTGATTTGATTATCTGGGATTGAAGTGGAGTTTTAGAGTGGAAATAATTCCAGCGTTATTTGGAATACAGGCATTTCATGTGTGTTCCGTTTCTATAGTAGTCTGTGCAAACACATTTTTAAAACAGAAACGTTTTTCATATTCTAATAGTAAATGACAAAATGTAGGCATAAACTATATAACGTATGAAGCCTGAAGTCCATATATCAAAGAAACACTTTCACAAAAGGTACAAATAAGAGAACACGTGCGCTTTTATTCAAAAACATAACTGCACAAAAAAAAAAAAACCGCGTTAGCATGCCACATTGACACTCTTCCTATAACCACCTCGGTGGCGTAATGGTATCAGCCCCTAACTGGGAATCAGAGGGTGGTGAGTTCGATCCCGCACGGCTCCGCTTTGAGAAATGAACTGCTCTTACTTTTACAATTTTAGAATAACAACATAAATTTCATTTCAGTCTGTAACAGCCGGTGTAACTTATGATACTGGTAAAGGTTAGCTTTTTTTTTACATACTTCTGACATATCACCTCTGTCCATATATTCAATTCTGAGTAATAATTTCTCTTTTTTTGAGCTAATGCGATGTTTTCTTTCTTTTTTTGACACTGTCGTTTTTTTCTGCTTTTATATTCTGTATCTTGCTCTGCATGTGTTTCGCACCTACGTTTTCTTTGAGTCTTTTGAATTCCAGTTTTCATTATCTCTAACCTGCTCAGCATGTGTTTCGCCCCTTTGTTTTGTAACCAATTTATGATGTTTTACTTTGTTTTCTACTCTGTCTTTTATTTCTGACCTCGCTTTGTCCTGCTTTTTTTTCAATGACACCTGATTCGTGGTGATTATTTTCCCTTTTTCGAGTAATAGTTTCCATTTGTTTGCACTACTGCGATCTTTACTCTTTTTTTTATACTTTCTAATTGTCCTACTTTCATATTCTTTAACTTACTCCACATTTGTATCACGCATACTTGTTTTTTTATACTTTTGAATTCCACTGCTTTCATAATCTGCTCTGCATGCGTATAACGCCAACGTTTGTGAGCATGTTTATGAAGTTCTACTTTGTCTTTTATTCTGTCTTTTAATTCTGAGCCTGATTGGATGTGCTTTGTTTCAGTTCCACTTGTTACGGGCTGATAATTACTTTTCTTATTTTCTGAATTTGCACCTAGATTATTTTTTCTTTTTTGCTCTTTTTTCTCTCCAACTCTTTTGAGTCTCTTTTCTACGCGCTGCTTTCTTCTTCGCTTAGTCGACATTTTATTTATAACGTTTTGTCCGTATACGCTTTATATGCACTAAGACCCTGGATCTGTGTGTGCTCAAATCCTTCACAAGACTGAATGTTTTGCTGCCCTGTTGTCTTATTTCATATTGATTGCAAATAGGGCATGTCTTGCAAGAATCTCATGTTCTATGTCATCGCGAGACGGTCCTGGGTCAATCTCTTGGCACAATGTCTCATGTTTAAGGTCCTCGCGGGTCTTTTAACTGTCTTCTGTGATCTTAACGTAAAGATTATGTCTCGACACCAAACTGTTTCTCTCCAGTATTTTTTTTATAATAGACACATTTATTTAAAGATTGGATACACTGCACTATTTATTTGAACACTTTGTTTTTGATTGTTGTTTTGTTGGTGTTTTAATAAAAGCACTTTTGCACCATGCCCTTGCTCCATTTGTTGTGCCTCACTGCCAAGCTCATTGGTGACATTACCGACGGTGTCGGGTTCAGGGCTCCCAGAAGGACGATAGGAGCGTGGAGTGAACCTGCATCGTCACAAGTGGGTGCGGCAACATACTGTATCAGTGCATGCTTCCAACCTGTAAATTTAATAACAAATGGAACAATCTGTAAAGATTGATTAGACTGTGAAATTCGGCAGTTCACATAATACTTCTTGGATGGTTTGCCAATGGTCCACAGAAGATATGTGGTGCAACAATGCCTGGAAGGGATGGTAAAATAAACAAAGGCTGCTGAACTTGGGCTAAGGGTCTTCCAAGATAATGAAGAGGGAGCAGCAGGCCGATCCCATTGTACATTGGTATCTGGCAGGATTGCCTAGGACTGACAGTCTTCATAAACAACCCAAAGAACAGACATTTCATAGGCCATTGGAGGAAGCTCTACTGTCCTAACATACCTGTTTTAGTAAGGACCGGACTGACTCAGAACTGCTTGCCACAATGACGAAAAAGTACTCCTGGATCCAACCTCAAAAGGACCTCCTTGACCTAATCCAGGTGTGCATGGAGTTGGGTGTAAGTGTAGGCAATGGCTCCCCTTCATGCGGAGAACAAAGAGGAAAGTAGGCTTGTACCTGAAAGAAAAGTTTAAAAGTTCAGAAGTGTTTTGTAAGGGACTAGAGAGATTGGCGACCACACTAGGTGCCAATTAGGTTCACCTAATGTGTATTAATGCCAAAGGGGCATAGCATTTGATCATTTTGTTGTTTTTATTTTACCTGTTTTCCCCTCTTTCTTGCTAACCCGTGATTTTTTTTGTAAACCATACTCTTTTCTATTTCTGGTCTCTTTTAGTTGTGGTTTAAGGTTTAGGAATCTGATCATAAGAACCTCCTGAGGTCACAAAGGATCCACAGGTGTCGCCAGAGGGTGCTGCAGCAGGAGCTGCTGAGCCTTTATGGGCAATTCTTTCACCACACCCGGAAGTGCTGCCGGAAATGAGTAATCAAGCGCCTGGAGCACTTCCGGATGCCTGATAAAAGGAGCCAGCAGCCACTACTCAGGGAGCCAGAGTTGGGAGGAGGAAGACAAAGCTTGACCAGAGGAGTAGAAGAGAAGGAAAAGAATGAAAGAAAACTATTGTGTTTGTGCTGTGCTTGTGTTTTGGACTGTGTTGTGCCTGTGGGAAACAGGGAAGGTATTTCCCATGTCTGTGTCAGGTTAAGCTAGAGGTGCCAGCCTGGTGGGCCACAAGTGGCATAGTTGGCAGGATACCTGGCCATCTGCAAGGCAGCATTTAAGTCTTGTGGCATCCTGACACAACAGCATGAGGCACGCACACGAGGCAGCACAGCAGCACGTGCACACACGTGCATCTTTGGTAGCACGCACTGAAGAAGAGAGCCGCTGAAAAGGCTCACAGAGACACCGCTCCAGACTGATGGGAAAGAAGAGATCCAGGAGGGCTCCTAAAGCAGTGGGGTCACAAGTGAAGCCCGGATTGGCGTGCTGTGGAGAGAGGCCACCCAGAAGGCAGAAGCTCTGGGAGACAGGGTCTGCAAAAATGTAGGTCCCAGCCCCACGGATGATTTGCCCTGTAAGTGTTTTACATGTGTTCTGTATGCCTACCTCTTAAATGACGAAGTACCGGATCCACATTGGTACCCTAAGCATGTTGATCCATGGGACGACGGCGGGGAGAGCTCTGGGCCCGCTGCACACCGAGAGACAATGACTGGAGGAGGAGTGCCTGGAGTCTCACCCTGACGGCGTCATTCTGATGGAGGAGTGGACAGTGGAGGGCCAGGAAGGCCTTCACGAAGCAGGTACAAGGGGGGAGGGTTTGTGCCAGAGTCCAGCTGCTAAACGGGTAGAGGTGGGGACAGCGATCCTCCTCCCTAATCTCCGAATATACAATATTAGCCTGCTGTCTGCTGTATGTGAGCTGGAGGATATGCTCCAGCTCATACGGTCTTTCTTGCAGGTACTGGCTCTGCTGAAGCAGAGAATCAAGCGGCTAGAGGGGACGGCTGAGGCAGCCCTGAAGGAACAGTGGCTGAGGAGGCATGACGCTGAACTCTCCAGCCAATGTGATGCGGCTGTACAGATGAGTGTTTCCTGTACCGTAAATAAACAAGGAGATCTAAGTGAATTGCATCCTGATGTAACACCTGAGGGAATGTGAGTACCTAGAGCTCCAACAGAAGATGCAGGTGTGATGATCGATTGCGCTGTGGGGGTGGATACGGCAGAGATGCGTGTGATACACATTAAATGAAGTTAACAGTTTATCTGTAAAATTTAACTGTATACTTTAATGGCTTTCATCATAAAAATGATATCAAGTATACATCCTAGTACAGTGGAACCTCTAGATACGAGTTTAATTCGTTCCAGCACTGAGCTTGTATAGCGAATTTCTTGTATCTAGAACAAACTTCCCCATTGAAAATAATGGGAATCCAGTTAATCCGTTCCGCACCCCAAATATATTAACATAAAAATCAATTTTCCTAACAAATAACACTGATAAATTATATATACTGTAGTCTACCTTTAATAAATAACACTGGTAAATAATATAACTGATTATTAAAAGAATCAAAACAGGTGTCCAAAGTGCAGTAGAGCATTCAATAAATCTTTAAATAAATAATCCTTAAAACAGTTGTGAAGTGGAGGTTTAAAATACACAAGAATAACAATCCTTTAACACGAGGTTAAAAACGTCAAAAGGATGCAGTCTTTAAAAAACAGATGACAATCCCCGGTGCTTCTTCTCTGTTAGCGTCTCACCTGCGGGCTCTGCAACAGGCGAGACACTCTTAATGCAGCTGACCTTCTCTACACCGTCCTGCTTCAGCTGTTTGGCTCGCCTGTTCAGCTCACTGTTCAGCTACACGCGAGCCTGCACTCACTCGCTCGCTCTCCCGCACCGACTTCCTGCCTGCCGCAACCTCCGTTCTCTCTCCTCTCCTCTCCTCTCCTCTCCTCTCCTCTCCTCTCCTCTCCTCTCCTCTCTTTTCTTTTACTTCTTCTCCCCCTTAACCGGCTCGCGCTTCTCTATATATGCGGGGAGGACATGGCAGCTGCAGCCCATCAGCCACAGGAACAATCATGGTTGTGGGCAGTTTCCCACCTGTGCACTTAAGTGAGAAACGCAGACACCGCAGATCGCGGCTCGCAACTGCTACCACGCCCCCTTGCTAAGCCGCGAGCTACACCCACAGCCTGGCTCGTGGCTCGTTAAGCGAGCCAATGCTCGCATTTAGATCTGAATTTTTCGCTCATACTTTCCTCGTATTTTGAATTTCTCGTATACAGAGGTGATCGTATCTCGAGGTTCCACTGTATTCTAACAGCACACAGCTCCAACAGGATAATGTGTGGCAATCTAAATCAACTTAGAAGCCAGTCATTATCATCTGTAAATACACACTCTCTTCTATTAAATTGAGCTGAATTTTTTTATTGTCATTGCATGGTACAATGAGATTCAATATGCTAATCCTCCATAAACGTATTTTCCTATAAAATGATAAAATAACAATAATAATATCACAATAAAATGAAATTACAAATATACAATATATATAAAGTACAATATTTAAAAAGTAATATATAAAGTTCAATAAACATATACATACAGTGCAGATAGTACGACTGGTTCATAAAGTGGCTCAGGCTGTGCAATATTACAATTGTAGTGCAACTTTAAAGTGAGGTAATTATAAGCACTTGATGGACTGAATGAGTGCATTTATAGTTCTTAGGATAAAACTGTTTCTAAGCCTCGATGTTAGTGCAGGAAAGGCTCTGAAGTGTTCGCCGGATTGGAGAAATTCAAATAGACTGTGGCATGGCTGAGTGGAATCCATGCAGATGCTGGTCGCTTTCCTTAGGCAGTGCGTGCTATAAATGTCCTCCAGGACTAGAAGCTGTATCCCGATAATCCTATGTGACACAACCCACCATAGAGATTTCCGATCAGCTGCTGCACATCTATAATGCCACACACACATACAATGGGTTAAAATACTTTGAGTGGTGTACTGAGAGAAACAATGCTAAAGCAGCTATGGTATTTGGAATAGTTTGTTCATTCCTTGCACCATTATATTGTTACAGAATGATTACAATCAAGTGAATTAAATTTATAAAGGATATGCAATTAATTTCAGTGTATTTGCTAAATCCTGCATCACTAATGCAAATATGAAAAAAAGGGAGACCATACATAAACAGTAGTACTGATTTGATGCTGGGTGCTGCCAGTTTGCAAAACCAAGCACAAAAGTGTATATGCAAGGGGGGAGGCTGCCATGAGAATGTGCGTGGCTTTACACCAAGTATAGTTTTTATACATTGCGATGTGACACATGCAACATTTTTGTTTGTACTCACCATTTAAACATAAGGCCCCAAGAGATGATAAATGAAACATAAAACTAATTTAAAAATGTAACTAGCAACAAAAGAACAACAATACAAAACAATTACAATATGCCAAACTACTACAAAAAAGGTGTTATTTCAAAAAATTCACAACACCTAAGAGTAGAAAATCCAATAATGAAAAAAGGAACAGCAAGGGATTTCTGTTTTGGGTAGCTTGTGAACATTAAGAATACTGCTTACTCTTCCACTGTGGTATAGTGGGTCCGCGGCTGAGAAAGAATGGCCAGTTTTTTAAATAAATAATCATCACACTCGTGGCTTAAGGAGGGGTTGTAGTAGTGTGGCCGGAAAGGTTTCCAGGTACAAAATGGGCATGGGCATTTCCACACTGAAGTGCACAGGTGCGTGATCACCTGTGTCCATAAATGATGCTGGGAGCTGCTAATCTCCGCCCCTGTGCCATGTCCCCATTATAAATAGGAGAAGCGCGAGTGCGGAGGAAAAAGAAAGAAAAGACAGATGGAGGTTAAGAAGGGGAGAAGGCAGGAAGCTGAGAGACGGTGACAGCGAGCAAGAGTAGGCTCACTGGCTGATGCAGGCAGCTGATAGGAGAACCAGGAAGGAGTGTTTCGCCAACACACAGGGCAAAAAGAATCGGTTGCTCCTGGTGAATGCTTAAGAGGAGTAGGAGTGACCGGGAGTAAGGATGGATGCAGAAGGCAGCAGGAGTCGGAGGCTTGGGAGGCTATAGCTCAGCATGAAAGCCCTGGACATTGGAGAACCCAAGTTTCAGTCCAGTGGGAGCTGTACAGAGCCAGGGGTTTGGAAGGCTACCAGTCCAGTGAGGAAGGCAGCTGCACCTGCAGGTAGGGTGACTGCCCTGTTGCAGGGCCCATATGGGATAAGCAGGGGAGCCCCCAGCTAAAGGAAGGAGGCACCGGGTTTTTAAAAGGGGACTGCTTCCAGCCATTGTTTTTAACCTCGTTTTAAAGGAATTATTTATATGGATTATTTTAACCTCCACCTTTCAAATATTTTTTATGGATTATTTATTTATTAACTTTGAATTACTGCACTTTTCTCTTGGACACTGTTTTGTATTTGTTTGTTTTTAATAAAAACACTTGCGCCTTTTGCACCATCCCTTTACTCAGTTTGATTTGTTCCCATCTGCCAGTTCATCTGGTTACATTACCAATGGTGTTGGGTTCAAGGGCTCCAAGAGGAGAGGGAGCTTGGAGCAGGACCCGCATCATCACATCCACACAATTTGGAATTCATATGCAACTATGACAGGCTTGCCATTCTCATAGCCTCTCCTGAAGCTGACTCTGAAGCTACTCCTGCCAGGTTATCCTGTTTATAACTCATCCCTACACTGATGAGACATGTCAGCGCCGTTACATTATAAACTAACATAAGTAAAAACAGATTTAACCAATTTAACAATTATAATGTAAATAAAAAACAATAACAAAACAACAAATAAAAAAACATAACAAAACATTAACATAGCATTAGGAAACTGAAATAAAGAAAACTTAGAGCACTGATGTGTTATGATTCTGGCACTATAAGGTAGCCAAATGGATGAGGAATTCAAAAAAGACACACAAAAGCAGAACAGAATCCTCACTGGCCAGCCCCAGCACAGGACTCACAAGGCAATTCTGACCCTAGGCAGATTGAAGGCTTTGAGCCTGTCCATGTCCCAAAATGGGGAAAAGGCATTTAAAATTCTAAAATAAAAAGAGAATCTCAGAGAGTTTAAAAATGTATCACAGAAACCAGAACTGTTAAACTCTGGCTTGTACAGGCAAGTCCAACAAGATCCCTTAAAAAAATCTGAATTTATTCATAAAACAGGTAAATACTAGGAAATGCTCAACAGTGCAAAAAGCATCTGCCTGAAAGGCAGTCTTAAAGCAAACAAGTCCAATTAGAGTATCCATAAACTGAAATTTAAACACTGAATAAAAAATAGTAAAAAAAAAAACAAAAATCAACAAAAGTAAAGAAATGGCTATACTCACAATGCACTCTACGCAATTTTAAATGAATGGCAAGGGATTTCCTTTACCAGCTTACTTTTAAAGGGTGGGGACAGCCCCTTTCCAGTGATACAAGGTGCAGTCCCAACCCTAGGAACAGAATGACGTTTAAAGAAACAGTCCATAAATTTCTGAATCAATAATACATTACATATAACAACTAACTAATAAATAAACAGAACACATTAACAGAAGTATTCTAATAAATCATAAAGAAAATGAATAAAAACATAAGTCAAGAAAGAAACCCTTGCTAAAACACAGCAGGATGGAGTCTTGGTAAGACTATGACCATGTATTTTATACAGTGTTGGAATGTTTTGGACATACATAACAGAATTCTTAGATGTAGCAATTGGAAGATTTGACTATTTGATTTTTTAAGGAAACCTAGTTATATCTGAGCTGATGATTTTTTTTTCTATGTCCATTATCTTATGTGTTGAATATTTGTTTTCAAGAAAGAAGAAAGGTCACCAAGCATATTGTCCCGGGAAAATTTTTTATCAGAAATATATTTAGTTAAAAATCAGTCTCAATAAAATGCTATATTTTTAAAGCTGCTGATAATTGTCATGTATCTACAGTAGCTACAATGAATATAATTTTCTTTTTATTTCCATACACAGTATTTCTGAAAAAGGATGACTGCTAATATATCTACCAATCTTTGTCATTGTCTTTTACTCCTGGATATGCAAACACTGTAAACAATGTTTAACGTATTTCCCCAAAGCCTCAAATCACTGTCTGAATTTGGCAATAATGTCTTCCAGCAGACAGTCCTTTGGGCACAATGGAGTGAAGATTTATTTAGAAGGTGTACTGCAAGAAATATTTTTTAAAGAAAAGTTGTTTTTATCACCCACAAACACATAGGTTTTGACCATTGGACAGGCTGGCCAATCAATGACATACTCTTGGGAAGTGCTATTTGCCCTTCTTTTGAAAAGGATATCTTTTGTGAAAAAATGAGGATACTTATCTTCCCTCTGTTTTAAAGCAGAGTTTGAAAGATGTCTTAGTGCTGACTGAACATCAATGCATGAATTAAATACACACTTTAAGAGAAACAAAAATGACTTTTTTTCAGTAAAAAAGTGTTACAAATGCTGTGTTTTGTATGTAGCAAAAAACATCCAGGAGGCTTTTACAGAAAGACTCACTCACTCTGTTTTAGTTACTAGTTTTTAGTTTTGATTTATTTTAGAAATAGATGTGGTTTATCACTAAAAGCAACCACTCGAAATCATATAGAGTTTAAACTTACAAATTATTATTTAATTATTATTATTATCTTTGTGATGAAGCCATAGCGTTAGAATCAGAGAACTACAAAGCGTCATCGTGATTTACATGGAAACTATAAAATGTCATCATGAGTACCACATTGCGTCTTGGGCTGCCATAAATTGTGACGTTTTTCATTCCCAAACACAAACTCCTACTCCTCTCTGGGCAACCTGTTGCCACCAAAAAAATGAGGAAGTGGACTCTGAGGCTTAAATGGCTCTGAATAACTGTTACCAAAGGACAGACTCACTGTATCACAGAGTATGTTAACTTCTGTATTGATACAATTGCTCCCTCAAAAACAGTGTACAGATTTCCAAACAGTAAGTCCTAGATTACTAAAGAGCTAAAAAATGTCACTTGAATTATAAGAAGGGAGTATTCAAATCTAATGACAAAGAGGCTCTAAAGGGCATGCAGAGAGTGCTGAAAAAATGATTGAAAAGTAGGAAGCTGAAAAAGCTAAAATAGAAAACATTCAGTATTGCATGAAAGATTCTTATAATGCACTGGGCATGATTACTGAACTCGAACAATCCAGGGCTCAGGTGCTGGAAGTGAATGTGTAAAAATCTAACACCCTGAACCATTTCCTTATTAAAGTACTACTGTCATCCTCTTCCAATAGCCAGTTCCCCACACACCATACCAACTCAATCAACTACTACCTGTACATATTTTACTCCTACTACTCAACTGGTATAGTGACTGGTGAGTCTACTTCTGACCAACAATTTGGTTTGCCCATAGCTCATGACCAAGTAACAACTGATGAGGACACAAACAGGAAAAAGCCATAAGACCGCATTAGCCCTTGAGTACTTATGGCCTGTGCTGACTAACTTTGTGATAACCTCTGTTACCAATCTATCACAAAGGCTCCAGAAACTGGTGCTACTGTGGAAAATATCCTGTTTTGTTAACGTTCCAAAGAGAACAGGCACATATTCATCTAATGACTACAGACCAGTGGCTATTACATCCCACATCTTGGATACCTTTGAGACTCTGGTCCTGAACTATGTGCGTTCTCTTGTGAAAGAACTTCCCCTCACCACAGTCTACCAATCACACAACGATTGGAGTGGAAGGTGCAATTATCTATTTGCTCCACAAGGCTTATTCCCTTCTTCACAAAGCTTGCAGCACTGTGAGGATGATGTTTTATTATTTCTACATTGCCTTCAGTATGATCCAGCTATCCATGTTAAGAGATAAGTTCATAGATAAGTATGTGCATAAGCCTACTGTGTCCTGGATGGACTATTTATCCAATCGACATCAGTAGGTGAATTTCAAGGACTGTATCTCTAATGTGGATTTGAGCAACACTGGAAAATCACAAGGAATAGCCCTGTCTCCTTTTCTCTTCACATTGTACAACTAGCACTATAAATACAACACCAGGGGCCTCATGTATAAATGGTGCGTACGCACAAAAATGTTGCGTAAGAACGTTTCCATGTTCAAATCGCGATGTATAAAACCAAAACTTGCCGTAAAGCCATGCACATTTTCACGGTAGCTCATACCCTGTCGTACGCATGTTCTCTGCTCGGGTTTGCAGACTGGCGGCACCCAGCATCAAAGCAGTGCTACTATTCCTGTGTGGGTATCCTTTCTTTTTTAGATCCACATCCCTGACGTCGCTTTATAAATACACTGAAATTAACCGCGTATTGTTTATTAGTTTAATGCATCTGATTGTAATTAACCTTTAACAATATAATGGTCCACAGAATGGTCAAACTATTCAAAATACCATAACTGCTTTAGCATTGTTACTCTCACTGCACCTTCTTCTTCTTCTTTCAGCTGCTCCCGTTAGGTGTTGCCACATTGGATCATCTTTTTCCATATTACTCTCACTGCACCACTCAGAGTATTTATATCTCTGTATCTGAGTGTGAATCACAGCTGTACAGCAGCTGATTGGAAAGAGAATTATCGGTATACAGCATCAAGCACACGCTGCCTCAGCCATGCTGTCTATTGAACTGCTCTCGTACAGCAAACGCTTTAAAGCTTTTCCTGTACAGACCTCGCAGTTCAGAAACAGTTTCATCCCAATAACTCTAAACGCACTCAATCAGTCCATCAAGTACTCCTTATAGAACTGTTTGTACTTACAAGTACAATTACCTCATTGTAAACTTGCGATACAGTTATAATATTGCATAACCTGAGCCACTTTATAAAGCATGTATTTACATATGATGATGATATCATTTTTAAGATGAAATGCAGCAAAATATGTTTATTATATTATACAGATAAAACTTTAACTACATGGTGTCTCATCGCTAGTGACGAACTGGTGCCCTGTTCACGGATTGTTCTGCCTCGCGCTGTATTCTTGCTGGTGCTGATATGACACTGGAAGGATAGATGGATAGAATAATTAAACACGTACTACAAAGATATTTCAATGTTCCTTAAAAGTTTTGAAGAATTGGCGTTCTAAGCTTACAGATGGCTTAATGTCTATTACAGAGCTGATTGTGTGGCAATTGGGTATTTGGAGAAAGAAAAGTAAGGACAGGAACTGGAGGTTAGTACGTTTGAAAGAGACAGTACTGCTACAATAAAGTATTTCATTGAAGGTCGCGCATGGCACAGCAAGCATCTTGCATGAGACATGAACACTTACTGCGCCACCGTGCTCCCATGTTTAATAACATGCTTTAACTCCTATCATCACGAAAATGATATCACGTATACATCTCAGTATTTTAATTATTCAGAGAGCTGTAATATCACGAATGTAATGGATTCTGTGTCCTGTCGGAGGAAGAGAAAGCCCGGAAGCACGTAGTGATTCAAACACTTTGAGCACATAGAAGATCAAATACAAAACAAAGCATTTAACATGCTACTTTAGTTACGATGGGATTGAGAAACTAGTAAATTATACAATTTAGGATGAAGTTTATGATGTTCTACTTTAATGACAAAATAAACTATGTGATCAAAGTGGAAATTTCGAGATTAAAGTTGACATTTCATGCTTTTTTCCACACTGTATGCCTTTTTTTTCTCTGTAGCCTAATAAGCTTTCATGTGACGCTCAGACAATGGGCTACAACTCGCCTGTTCATGGCAACTTTGATATCTGACAACTTCTTTTTTATTTTGGGCACTGTGCAACTTTGTGAACTTGAGCTTTCGAGTTTCTATGTTTTGCTATGTCACTCTATCAACTTCCTTTTGTTGTTTATACCACTGTTTAAACCAACAAATAGTATGTTTTTCCTTCCCTCCACTTGGTATTCGCTGAAATTCTTCTTTTTTCCCTCATGCTTTTGCCATTGTCTTTTCACAGAAGGCTGAGCTTAAGGGCTATTTATATTGATTTGCATATTCAAAAAGGCTTAATTCTGGGAGAAGTTGGGGCAGGACAGCAGGCGCATGCACGTATGTTACTTTTCACGCTGACCGGGATTTATGGAGCGGAAGAACGTGGAAGTTGACGTTTGCACAGATTTATGCATCTGGATTTTTTTGTGCGTAAGCACATTTCCGCTTTTGTGCTTATGTCATGTTATAGTGCGAATTCTACACATGTGTTATGCATGAGGCCCCAGGTCAAGTCACTTGCAATAAATCTCAGATGGTTCTGCAATAATCAGGTGTACTGACAAGGGGGATGAGACAGATTATAGAACTGAGATGGAGAACTTTGTTTCTTGGTGCAAAGAGCAGTGTCTACAACTTAGCATCAGCACAACCAAGTAACTGTCCACTGACTTTCACTGCAGCAAAGAGCGTATTTGCCTGCTCACTCTTCAGAGAGTGAATATGGAGGTGATGCACTATTACAGATACTTCAGAGTCCACATCAATGACAGGCTAGAAACACAGAAGAACCCCATCCAATCAAAAAGCTAATTAAAAAGACAGACTCAATTCAGGGATGCATTCTCTGCCCCCAGAGGTAGTAGAGGAGGAGAGAATGAAGACAAAACTGAGTGTCTTTATTTACAATGCTTTATATTCTCTCTTTGACACATTAACATGAAGTATTTTTATCCAACAAGTTATTCAGCAGAAGTGTGTCAAGAAAAAACTACTGGGCCCCCTTCATACCTATGGAAATGCATCTTTGTTGTGCCTTATTGTGACTGCTCTCTTATCCTATGTGCATGTTGGAGGGTGGCTGTTGTTATTGCTTATTATAATATTTTTACACTTGTTGAGGTTCTGTAAAAGCTTTATTTTCTTTGGGTACAAATAAAATACTATCTATCTATCTATCTATCTATCTATCTATCTATCTATCTACAGTGGTGTGAAAAACTATTTGCCCCCTTCCTGATTTCTTATTCTTTTGCATGTTTGTCACACAAAATGTTTCTGATCATCAAACACATTTAACCATTAGTCAAATATAACACAAGTAAACACAAAATGCAGTTTTTAAATGATGGTTTTTATTATTTAGGGAGAAAAAAAATCCAAACCTACATGGCCCTGTGTGAAAAAGTAATTGCCCCCTTGTTAAAAAATAACCTAACTGTGGTGTATCACTCCTGAGTTCAATTTCTGTAGCCACCCCCAGGCCTGATTACTGCCACACCTGTTTCAATCAAGAAATCACTTAAATAGGAGCTGCCTGACACAGAGAAGTAGACCAAAAGCACCTCAAAAGCTAGACATCATGCCAAGATCCAAAGAAATTCAGGAACAAATGAGAACAGAAGTAATTGAGATCTATCAGTCTGGTAAAGGTTATAAAGCCATTTCTAAAGCTTTGGGACTCCAGCGAACCACAGTGAGAGCCATTATCCACAAATGGCAAAAACATGGAACAGTGGTGAACCTTCCCAGGAGTGGCCGGCCGACCAAAATTACCCCAAGAGCGCAGAGACGACTCATCCGAGAGGTCACAAAAGACCCCAGGACAACGTCTAAAGAACTGCAGGCCTCACTTGCCTCAATTAAGGTCAGTGTTCACAACTCCACCATAAGAAAGAGACTGGGCAAAAACGGCCTGCATGACAGATTTCCAAGACGCAAACCACTGTTAAGCAAAAAGAACATTAGGGCTCGTCTCAATTTTGCTAAGAAACATCTCAATGATTGCCAAGACTTTTGGGAAAATACCTTGTGGACTGATGAGACAAAAGTTGAACTTTTTGGAAGGCAAATGTCCCGTTACATCTGGCGTAAAAGGAACACAGCATTTCAGAAAAAGAACATCATACCAACAGTAAAATATGGTGGTGGTAGTGTGATGGTCTGGGGTTGTTTTGCTGCTTCAGGACCTGGAAGGCTTGCTGTGATAGATGGAACCATGAATTCTACTGTCTACCAAAAAATCCTGAAGGAGAATGTCCGGCCATCTGTTCGTCAACTCAAGCTGAAGCGATCTTGGGTGCTGCAACAGGACAATGACCCAAAACACACCAGCAAATCCACCTCTGAATGGCTGAAGAAAAACAAAATGAAGACTTTGGAGTGGCCTAGTCAAAGTCCTGACCTGAATCCAATTGAGATGCTATGGCATGACCTTAAAAAGGCGGTTCATGCCAGAAAACCCTCAAATAAAGCTGAATTACAACAATTTTGCAAAGATGAGTGGGCCAAAATTCCTCCAGAGCGCTGTAATAGACTCATTGCAAGTTATCGCAAACGCTCGATTGCAGTTATTGCTGCTAAGGGTGGCCCAACCAGTTATTAGGTTCAGGGGGCAATTACTTTTTCACACAGGGCCATGTAGGTTTGGATTTTTTTTTCTCCCTAAATAATAAAAACCACCATTTACAAACTGCATTTTGTGTTTACTTGTGTTATATTTGACTAATGGTTAAATGTGTTTGATGATCAGAAACATTTTGTGTGACAAACATGCAAAAGAATAAGAAATCAGGAAGGGGGCAAATAGTTTTTCACACCACTGTATCTATCTATCTATCTATCTATCTATCTATCTATCTATCTATCTATCTATCTATCTATCTATCTATCTTCAAATACTTTTGGTTAGATACATTAGGTCTTGTAGTGGTCTACTATTCATAGACAGGATTTTCTTATCAATGTTAACATTATTTTTGGACACATTGAAAACAAAGACGTTTTATCTCAGTAACTATATAACAATTATGGAGTAACCAATAAAGCACCAAGGTGGCATAGTGGTGCTTTGTTTAATGCAGATGCTTCACAGAGCTAGATTCCTGGGTTTGAATTCTGTCAGTAGCTTCTGGGTGGAGTGTATACAGTACATCCGTACCATGTCAAATTCAATGCCATATGTATATATTTCTTTAGGTAGTCAGGTTTTCCTCCCAAAGACTTGCCTGAGTTAAGCTGATAAATGTAAATTGTCTCCATTTGAATGTATGTGAGTAAGTCTGGCAAAGGACTCCATCTAAGGCTGGTTCCTGCTTCTAACTTGATGCTGCCAGGCTAGGCACCAGCCCCATTGATTAAAATGTGTTAATTGTTTTATTATTAACTAGCAAAATACCCGCGCTTCGCAGCGGAGAAATAGTGTGTTAAAGAGGTTATGAAAAAAAAAAGGAAACATTTTAAAAATAACGTAACATGATTGTCAATGTAATTGTGTTGTCATTGTTATGAGTGTTGCTGTCTTTTATATATATAATATACACACACACACATAAACATATATATACATATACATATATATACATATCTACATATACACATATCTACATATATATATACATATACACATCCACATATATATACATATATATATATATATATATATATACACACATACATAAACACACACATATACATACACACACACACATATATATATATATACATATATATATATATATATATATATATATATATATATCTATATATATATATATATATATATATATATATATATATATATATATATATACACACACAGACACATATATATACATAAATATTTACATATCTACATATATACACATCTACATATATATATACACATATATATACATATCTATATATATATATATATATATATATATATCTAGACATACATACATAGATAGATTGACACATATATATATACATATCTACATATATATATATATGTAATTGTGTTGTCATTGTTATGAGTGTTGCTGTCATATATATATATATATATATATATATATATATATATATAGCAAAATACCCGCGCTTCACAGCGGAGAAGTAGTGTGTTGAAGAGGTTATGTAAACATATATATATATACATATACATATATACATATATATACATATCTACATATACAGATATCTACATATAGCAAAATACCCGCGCTTAGCAGCGGAGAAGTAGTGTGTTAAAGAGGTTATGTAACTATATATATACATAAACATATAAACATATATATACATATACACATCCACATATACATATATACTGTATATACATATACAAATTTACATATCTACATATATATATATATATAGATATAAATATAGACATACTTACATACATTCACATATATATATATATAAATATAGACATACTTACATACATTCACATATATATATATATATATATATATATATATATATATATATATATATATATATACACTGTATATATACATATCTACTTATTGGCTCCTGTATTTAGGATATAGCGGGTTGGATAATGGATGGATGGACATCTGTATGCATAGCCCTATTTGCCCGTTTTCATTTTTTTTCTTTCTTCAGTAATATTTCAGTAAACCCGGAGCTTGTCAGTTCAAATCCTGGTACTGACACCACTGTGTGACCCTGAGGAAGTCACTTCACCTGCCTGTGCTGCAAAAAACAAAAGTAATGTAACAAATTGTACCTCAGATGTTGCAAGTTGCTGGAATAAAGGCATAAGTAAAATAGATAAATATGTATTATACACATAGGAACTATTCATTTATTTTCAGTTAAGTCATCTGCAGCAAACTTTTATAAATGAGGGTTTCTCATTTTTAGATAGTGCAAACTGTTTCTTCTTCATTGACGTTTTCTCTTGGAGAGCTTTTTTCATTTCATTGAAAATTAAAGCAGCAGCTGCCAAAATATGTAGCTTTCTTATAAATTTTTCAACATTGTGTAAAATAAATTTATAAAGTAACATAAAAGGTTTAAATACTGGTTATCCTTTTACACTAAAATATTACTAAAGAGATACAAAAAAAGTAAAATGGATATGTTCTTTTTCTTTAAGGAGATTAAATATTAGTGAAGAAAGAAAAAAAAAATTAAACAGCCAAATGGGGCTATGCATACGAACTTAAAAGGTTTAAATAAAACAGAAATATATATTTTATTTTTACTTGCTTAACTTGTGGAGGGTGTATCTTGTAGCAAAGCCCTAACTTTTTTCGTGAAAGCCCGTTTCAGTCAATAAGTCTTAAAAAAAGGTGTAAAGATATTGACAATAAGCTAAGCAAACCCAAGAAGACGTGGAATCGTTTAAATCAAGTATCATTACATCTTCCTTTCTTAAAGAGAAGTAAGGCAGTACTTATAAGCTTACATATTTATATACACATACATACAGTATATATATATATATATATCTATATCCGAAGCCGTGCAAGCACACTCTTGAGAATGCAACGTATAGTTGTACAGAAGAAAAGCAATCTTGCCTCAAATGAATGGCAACCTTTTGTAGGTCTATGAACTTAATTTAAACTTTAGGTTTACACCGTGCTTTCTTTCCGAAGTACCTGCACTCATGAATATGTCTGTATGTGTCAGTCGGTCAAATCCACGCGCTTCGCACCGGCGAAGTACCGCTTTTAAATTTTTATTAAGAAGAAAATAAAACCTTTTAAAATTGAGGGAAAATATACTAATAACAGTTTGTTAAGGATCTGTTTTTTTGTGAAGCTGCCTTTACTCGAGTGATCACTTCGACCTGACTTGGTGGCCAACTATAAGCGTTACCTGGTAGGTAACCACCCATACAATCAGATTGTGAATCAGACTACAAATGCCGTGAATGTAATTACCCCAATCTACATGTTGTCAAATAAACGAACCACACGCCGTGGCGCAATTTTAGGGGCTTTGCCTGTAGCGCTGACGTCCGAGGTTCGATTCCCGTAAGGGAGTGAAGTGAGTGGCTGGTTACCCACCAGGTAATGCTTATGGTTGGCCAGCAACTGAGGTAACATCAGCCACGGTGCCTTCAGTTGTGAGAAGCAGATCATAGAATGGTTGAAAAGAGTTTACTGTCAAATAATGCAAAGAGTACGCGACACGTCTTTCCCCCTTATTCTTGGCTCATCAGGCGTACACACTCACTGCACTTGCTTACGGTAATCGAACCTCGGACGTCAGCGCTAGAGGGGCTTAGCAGCGGCGAAGTATTGCTTTTAAATTTTAATTAAGAACAAAAGAAAACCTCAGAGTTTCGATTCCCGTAAGGAAGTGAAGTAAGTGGCTGGTTACTACCAGGTAACGCTTATGGTTGGCCATCAAGTGACGTAACATCAGCCACGGTGCCTTCAGTTGTGAGAAGCAGATCATAGAATGATTGAAAATAGTTTTGCATTTACCTTTTTAGTAAAAGGCGAGCTTTTAAGCCTGAGAAATCACCCCGTAAATGCACACGTTTAATTGCACATGTGTTAATATGTATGCGTACACAGTATTAAAAGACAGTGAACAAGGTCATTTACCTTTGTTCCCACGTTTGATAAAAGGCGAGCTTTTAAGCCTGAGAAATCACCCCGTAAATGCACACGTTTAATTGCACATGTGTTAATATGTATGCTTACACAGTATTAAAAGACACTCAAAAATTAACGTCATTTACCTTCATTCCCGCGTTTGACTCGTGCTGTAAATCTCTTCCTTGTTTTTAGTTCACGTGATTATGTAGGAGGCGTGATGATGCGATACGTGACTCCGCCTCCTCCATTACAGTATATGGACAAAAAACATGTTCCAGTTATGACCATTACGCGAAGAATTTCGAAATGAAACCTGCCTAACTTTTGTAAGTAAGCTGTAAGGAATGAGCCTGCCAAATTTCAGCCTTCCACCTACACGGGAAGTTGGAGAATTAGTGATGAGTCAGTCAGTCAGTCAGTCAGTGAGTCAGTGAGGGCTTTGCCTTTTATTAATATGTATAGATTACCAGTGCATAAGATGCTACACCTCACCCACAGTAGACTTTTTTCACTGATACATACAGCTAGACTTTTATAAGGCAATCAAGTGTTTTGTGGAGTCTAATTGTTGCTTGATTTCTGGATGTTGTGCCAAAAATTAAAACAGAGTGAAGAGTACTTGAAATATGTTTCATACAGATATTTCTCTTTATTACTGCATTGTTTTATATTTATGTTTCCATTATAATTGGTTTCTGATTGTTAAGACTAGTATTCGGTATTCCAGGAAGTGTTAAGTATATGGCTAAATATGAATTTAATTATGTTACTTTAGACAGTTTAGTAAGTTAAAAAGGTTGATGGTTTTATGTAACATTGAGTGTCTGATTTGCATATTCAATGTATACCATGTCACTAAAAGCTAATAACAAGGCTGTCCATATCAAAACTAAATTTCATACGCTGTTCTCCCTGGTAGCAAGTTTCTTTTTCTTTTTTGGTTTTATTGTTTTCTTTATGTTGAATAAACATCTTTGTCTGTCTTACTAAAGAAAAAAGTGAAGCTCATTTACAACAAATCTTGCCAAGATGCGCTCTGAATTCCCATGACTCTGTAACGGAAAAAGTGGGTTCAGAAAGTAAATGGATGGACACAGTTTATAGACAGTATAGTCTTTGTACACTGCATATACAGATATATTAGAATAGTTTCACTGTTATTATGACAATAGACAAGTTAGTTAACATCAGGAAAAAATCATGCTTCCTACACTGCATCCAAAAAAAGAAGAAGAAAGAAAACAAGAATAAAAAGTCTGTAACATTACAGTAGATCAGAAGATCCATGTATTCTATAATGGCAGAACATTGTTATAATGAAGAGGAGCACAGAAAACATTCTTCCAGGTTTACCCTAAATGAACTTCTTGCCATACCTCCCAGGCTTCATAGGCTATTCCTGAAAATGTATCATTCAGGCATGAGCTACTGACCTTTGAAATTAAACAAGCCATCAATCTGAAATGTTACATATTTGTGTTATATTTCACATTCTTTGGGTGGTGGCACCTATTGAAAACAGTGTTGATGTTTCATTCAACTGTTCATGCTAGCAGAATGAAAATTGTGAGTGTCTTTAAGCTTATACAGTATATGCCTTAGACTAGGTCTATTGTTCACAGACAGGCTTTCTCAAAAGAGTGCATCTGAAGATTCTCATTAGCATGTTGTAGCACACTGGGAGGACCAGGAAAGCAAGTGTGGCCAGAGCGTTACCTTCCCCGGGAACCTAGATGGCAACCCCCCTGGGTTGCAGCAGTGCCTCGGACTCTCGCAGGGCTTCATGGAAGTTGGAGTGTGGTGCAGCCCTGTTGGAATCTGCAGGTGCCACCACAGGGTGCTGCAGCAGTAGCTGCTGAGCCCTTTTGGGCAGTTCTTCCGCCACATTCGGAAGTGCTGTCGAAAACGAGTAATCAAGCACCTGGACCACTTCCAGGTGCGTTATAAAAGGAGCCAGCATCCACTACTCGGGGAGCCAGAGTCGGGAGGAGGAAGACAAAGCTTGACCAGAGGAGTGAAGGAGAAGGAAAAGAGTGGAGAAGGAGTATTGTTTGTATGCTGTGTTTTGGACTGTGTTGTGCCTGTAGGAAATGGGGAAGGTGTTTCCCACGAGAAAAAGAAAAAATAAAACCTGTGTGCCTTGAACTTGTGTCCCACGCTTGTCTGTGTCAGGTAAAGCTGGCGGTGCCAGCCTGGTGGGCCACATTGTTCAGAGGAAATAAGAAAAATTAATTGATATAGCATTTTCCTGTATTTTGGGACAGTATTAGCCAAATTAAAATTGTTTTTGCTGTGAAACAGGAACTTAATAAAAAACCCATAAAGCACCACTAACTTTAAAACAGATGCACTATATAGTCAACAGGCACTCTCAGTTACTTACTACTACTCAAAAGAAATTAACATAAGCTCTGTTTGTGTTACATAGCCATATACGACCTATAGGTGCACAATAGCAATGCCTTAAAGCCTCTATTGTTAAATATTGCTGTTTACAATGGTCATACAAATTCTTTACTTAGAAAATCTTCTTCTTCATCCTCTTCATTTTTCTCACTTTTATTTGGGTCGAAGTTCTTGATAAAACTTCTCCATACAGCTTGGTCCTGCACCTCCTCGACAGCCAAGACCTTTTACTTCAGATCTTCTTTCACTTTATCCAACCACCTCCGCTTTGGCCTTCCTCACTTTCTCATTGTCTCTTCTGAAACCTGATCATAATTAAACCCTATTAATCAATTAATCAATATAATCTAGCCAATAAGGTGGTAAACTAACCCAGCTTATATTGTACATCTGGCTGTAAAATTTAGCAAAAACATTAATGATGGAATCAATCCAGTAAGATTATGAAAATGCTGTACTTAGAAAATAATGGCCTATTAATATATACAGTACATGATTGAATGCTCCTTATTATCAAACACATGACAGGATGACACTCAAATAACAGTAGAAGATTTCATTTAATCCAGCCTATGCAAGATGGGGCTGAAGATAGGACCACTTCCAAGTTGTGCAAAGTCCTGATTATATTCAGTTGGGGGAACAGCATGTTCTATGAAAAAGGAAGTGAAATTCTGTGATAGCCAGCACACCAACTAAGGCATACGACTTCATCAAAATTAAAGGCTGAGGAAGCACAGGCACTACAGCAGCTTCCTTATGGCAAATGGTAGAGTGGGTGAAACTTTTCAGTAGTGGGCTAAACTGATATTAAGTAGCAAAAGGATTATACTTTAGTGAAATGACACATGCCAACTATATCTTTGATAAAAACATAAAAAGATAATTAAAGACCTTCACACTTTCTTAGTCTCTGTAAGGGGACTGTTAATACGTGATCTTCATCCTTGAATTAAAGTCATAGTTGGATACACACTGACAGATTGTAATATAAGGGAGTGGAGGTTAACGTTATACTTTTAGATAGGCAATCACAAGAAAAGAAAAAAATGCTTAAGGCTCAAGATGTTAAAGCATAGGCCATAAAAGTCTTATAAAACGGCCATAAAAGCCTTATACAATGATATCCACAGAGGACTTAAAAATTTATTTTTCTACCTTCAGATCTTTCATGTGTGTTTTCAGCTGCTGTTGTTGTCTTTACCATACTTTACCATCAATAATTTAACTTGTAATATAATATTCATTTGAATCTTAAAGAGCTATGTGATGGTGCTTCTTGTCAAAACTGCTGTATAAGTTAAACAACAATAAGTTATTCATTCAGGTGACACTCTGATTTTATGGGTTTGCCACTTTGATTTGGAAAACAGTTTGATTTCTAGCTCCATTACCCTTTATGTGAACTACAGTGATCCCTCGCTATATCGCGCTTCGCCTTTCGCGGCTTCACTCTATCGCGGATTTTATATGTAAGCATATTTAAATATATATCGCAGATTTTTTGCTGGTTCATGGATTTCTGCGGACAATGGGTCTTTTAATTTCTGGTACATGCTTCCTCAGTTGGTTTGCCCAGTTGATTTCATACAAGGGACGCTATTGGCAGATGGCTGAGAAGAAACCCAACTTACTTTTCTCTCTCTCTCTCTTGCGCTGACTTTCTCTGATCCTGACATAGGGGGATTGAGCAGGGGGGCTGTTCGCACACCTAGACGATACGGACGCTCGTCTAAAAATGCTGAAAGATTATCTTCACGTTGCTACCTTCTGTGCAGCAGCTTCGTGAAGCAACATGCTGCACGGTACTTCGCATACTTAAAAGCTCGAAGGGCACGTATTGATTTTTGCTTGTTTGTTTTTCTCTGTCTCTCTCTCTCTTTGTCTGCTCCTGACGGAGGGGGTGTGAGCTACCGCCTTCAACAGCTTTGTGCCACAGTGCTTCGCATACTTAAAAGCCAAACAGCCCTATTGATTTGTTTGCTTTCCTCTCTCTTCTGACATTCTGTGCTCCTGACGCACACTCCTTTGAAGAGGAAGATATGTTTGCATTCTTTTAATTGTGAGACAGAACTGTCATCTCTGTTTTGTCATGGAGCACAGTTTAAACTTTTGAAAAAGAGACAAATGTTTGTTTGCAGTGTTTGAATAACGTTCCTGTCTCTCTACAACCTCCTGTGTTTCTGCGCAAATCTGTGACCCAAGCATGACAATATAAAAATAACCATATAAACATATGGTTTCTACTTCGCGGATTTTCTTATTTCGTGGGTGGCTCTGGAACGCAACCCCCACGATGGAGGAGGGATTACTGTATATGGATATGCCTCAGGCTCTTGGTTCCCCTGACATCTAACCACAAGCACATGGGTCAATTAAAATGCTAATCTGTACATGTTTATGTCACACTCCATCTAGGGTCAGTTTCTGTCTTCCATCTATTCAACACAACACAGGCTCTGTCTTCTTGTGATCTTAAACAGTGGAAAGTGGTTAAGAAAATGAACAAATGTAATCTTGGTGACCTACTTAAGCCATATATCCACCAGAACCTCCATTTACACTCATATGCACAAAGTTGATTTCTCTGACTGGGTCAAATTAAAAAAGACAAACCTAACATTCAAAATACTCTAAGTTGATAGCACCACATTTAGAGATTCACAATGATTAACTTAGTTTAATTAGTTAACCTAACATGGGCATCTTAAGAATCTTAGAGACAACATGAGTGTTAATGTTATTCTGCATGTAGGTAATTAGTTCTACTTTTGTCATTCACTTGCTTGCTGCTAATGAAACATTTTGTAATGTATATTACATTACACATGAAGAATCTTAGAATTCACCCAACACCCAAAAATCATCTCACCTAGACCACCATAGGACTATTTTATACACAAGCCACATTTTCACTTATACATACTTAGTTGCCCAAACTAATCAGCCCAATGTGCACATATTTATTAAGTGAGAGAAAAGATGAATACCAGGAGAAAGTGAGGTGTGCTATTGTGATACAAATTTGGTCAGTAGACACAAGCAGGGATTTTTGTTTTATTTTGATAGTATTGATTATGACTTTACCACTGGAGTTATGGAAAGTGGTTTAGGATGTTGCAAGTGATTTGAAAATTCACAGCAATGATGTCAGCTTAACAATTTTTTGAGGTCAAGAAATGACTACAAAAATGTAAACAAAGTCAAACTATAACAATGTGTTCCAAAATGAAATCCACAAGAATAAACCAAGAAATAGTATTGAAAAATCGAGACCCAGGGCAAAAAAATACAACAAAGAAAGCAACACTCAAAAACACCATCAAACCCAACAAAACACATTCAATTGAAATGAATGTGTGCTTTTATTGCTTTTATTGGCCGAGGGTAGCCCTAGCTTTTGGGAATCCACAAAAGACAGGACATCTTACATAGAAACTAAATAGAATAAAATTAAAAGAAAATACATAATTACACAAATAATAAATTAACAGAATATAGTACCAGAAATGATAGATTAAAAAATGAAAATGAAGAAAGAAGGCTGAAGAAGGAAATGTAAACATAAGACAGGAAAACAACCCTGGCTTAAACATGACAGGTACATGACTTTTACCACTGCCAAATAACATTTTAGATTTTAAAGTACCGTATATACTCACGTATAAGTTGGGTCTTGAAACCCGAAAAATCGATCAAAAAATCAGACCCCGACTTATATGCCCATTCAAAAATGCGACACTTATTTATTTAATTTTTTTTACATCTTCTTGCCTCCTCCAATCTCGCACCAGTTTCTCAGACATGTCGAATTTTGTTGCAGCAGTGCAGTTACCAATTTCTTTTGCTACTTCAACAACGTTTAATTTAAAACCAGCTTCATATTCTCTTCTGATCGAATGTTCCATCGTAGATAAGGGATGCTCTTACAATAAAGGTGTATGGAGGTGTGAGATACAAAAAAAACACAAAACAGTGCAAACGTTGCTTTCAGAATAGTTTGGGTATTACCGTGTGGTCACGTAGGCACAATAGAGATAGAGAGGTTAGGAGCATGCACTGATACAGCGCACTGCCGTACCACACATAGAAAAAAAAGGCAGTATAATCCGTGGTTCCTCTCTCAGGTGGGCGTTAGCATATCATAACCCCTTGTACCAATAGTCTGAGTTTTCTGCATTCGACTTATACAACCAACATTATAAAATACCAGAAATTATACTGTAAAATCAAGTCCCGACTTATCTGCGGGAGAACTTATCCGCGAGTATATATGGCAATAAAAAAAAGTATTTGCATTTTTATTTGCCTCACTGAATTAGACATATATAAATGAAAGATCTTTGTGTGTGTGTGTGTGTGTGTGTGTGTGTGTATGGAGCAGTCTGATCTGTTCAGGCCACTAGATGGCACATACATGTACATTTAATTTTTTCGCCATTGCATGTATCTCATTATGAACAACCTGTGTGCAGCAAACATCGTCGTGCAACAACGATGTTGTGCTAAATACAGAGATGAAGAGGCACAACGTCAAAAGGAGGCAAATAATAATAATTCATGACATTTATATAGCGCTTTTCTCAGTACTCAAAGCGCTATCCACACAATTAGGAACCGAACCCACAATCTTCCACAGTCTCCTTACTGCAAGGCAGCAGCACTACCACTGAGTTATGCCATCACTCAACAATGTGCAAGTGAAACACCTCAGCAAAGGAGGGCATGGCTTGAAGTTTTCATTAAAAACATTGTCTGGAGGTATTTTCTCAAGAAAAATATTAATAAGACTAATATGCCAGTGATGCAGCTAAGATATGGTATCCCCAGTGTCTTCTTATGAAAGCCAGTAGATCAGCAAGCGCATGTGGGTCCATGTCCTCTGCCCTAGGTAAAAGTAAGACGCCACTCCAAGTTCATGAATATAGTAAAACTGCTAGGGAGTCTTCAGGTTATTTTTTGTTGCAGATAGTAGTAGCAATAAGGCTAGCTTGTATTAAGCACAGTGGCTCATGGCCCAGAATTAAATCCTGCCTCATGCCTAACTTTGTCAGCTTGAACTCCTCTATTCCGCTATTTTAGAATAAGCAGGATTTAATATGAATGTGCATTTAACTACAGCAATACTTACTGCCAAATTTTTTCAAATTGTTTTAATACTACTCTACTTTTAATTCACAACATACATGGCTACACTTAAAAGAAGAAAACTACAACAGCAGATCTTCTCTGCAGTGGTTTATGTTTAGAAATGAACATCATTCCTCTATTTATTATCAAACATGTAAAATTGTAAGAAGGCTTGACTGCATTATTGTTCACTGCCATCATAAGACAATTCATCAGACAATAAGCATAAAATCACAGTATTTTACATATATGCATAGTTATTCCATTAGGCACACCAACTTGTTAATGCAAATAGCCTGCTCTTTCAAAGAACCAATGATGTGGCTGTTTATTAAATATATACAGTATTGTATGCAAACATACTATGGATGTCAACTTTGTAGGGTTTAAATTCATCTTCACACCAGAAGATTCATAGAGTCTAGAAGATGAAAAGAGAGTTGGGGCAATAACTACATGGCTGTTTTAAGTAACATTAATTGAGAATTGTAGAGGTGAACCAGTTAGCCAACAGGGTTTTGTTTATCTGCATTTCATTTGTATGTTGTGTTTTCTCTTTATTTTATCTGCATTATTCTAGGCAAGGAGACACACCTTGAAGTGGCACATTTTTTTTGAGGGAATATAGCATGTAATAGTTCTCTGTAGGTACACAGAGTAAGGTCGCCTAGTAGTGCTGCATTCTACTTTTTTTATCTATTTTAGATGTTAATAATACTCTCTGAAAGAAAATCATGAGGAGGGTTGAATCCATCGGTTATGGAAGATTGTAGATGAAGTTGAGTTGTTAATTTTCGGTGGCCAGATTAGGGTCACCAATATTCCTAACCTGAAAATATGATAGGATAACCAGGGTTTGCAGATGAAATCCCACACAGACAGGGAAAGAAAATGCAAACTTCACACATACAAGGAAATGCTGCAGGACAACAGCCCAGGATGGCAGATTTGGAGGCTGCAGGACTAACTAATGCACCATTATCACACTCACATACACAGTCACACATCCATTAAATACTGAAGCGCATTTGGACAGCTACTTGTGTCATGGCATCCCTTTGGTCTCGTCTTGCTCCCAGCAGACTGAAGCAGTGTAAGGTGGGAAGATATACATGAAATTAAAGAAAAGAGTGTCAATGTAAATATGTCAAGAATTTGAGTTGATGACTGACTTGGGACTGTTTTGCAATAAACCTACGTGCTGATTTTTGTTTAAAAGTTTTGCATATTCATACAGATATGTACGGTTGTACATTTTCCATTTTTTTCTACAAAAAAAAAGAAAATTTTCTGCTTCACTTTTATATGACCAACTGATTGAAATGTGCTGTTTTGCTTTTCATTAATTCATACTGAAGCAGTTTTCTGCCTGGAAAGTTTTTTTTTTAATTGATGTTATTAAATGTTATTACATGTATGTTAATCTTTAATGTTTAAATATGTGATATGCAGGGAAATTATTTATTTTTACATTCACACTTGCTGTATTAGGCTATCTACATTTTTTCTGGGGTTAGGGCAGTAGGGATTCAATATTACGATACTGAGCTGATGGATCATTAGTGAGAACAAAAAGATTCAGACATCATTTGGTGCAGCCTTGTCATTTATACTACTGCAAAGATGCATAGTTATATGCACAGTTATTCTAGTATTAATAAACAAACTCTATAAAAGTAATTGATTTATATCAATCTCTAATTGGTTTGTTAAAATAGTAAAAAATACTCTAAACTTTGTGTATATATTCACAGAGGATTAGTAAGGTATCTAATGCATGGCAGTTCTAGTATTAATAAATATACTCTATAAAAGCAATTAATTTAGATTAATTTCTAATTGGTTTGTTAAAATGGTAAAAATACTCTGTACTTCATATATATTCACAGAGGATTATTAAGGCATCTGATATGATCTTCCAGCTCACTGTTTAAAGACATGAAATAAAATATATGACAAAATTTACCAAGACTTCCACCATTTTATAATATGATGATAGATAGATAGATAGATAGATAGATAGATAGATAGATAGATAGATAGATAGATAGATAGATAGATAGATAGATAGATAGATAGATAGATAGATAGATAGATAGATAATTTATCCCTGGACTAGATGAATTATGTTTTAAGCCCTGATTCCTAGCATACATGTGTCTGCAGATTTTTCATTTAAAGACATATTTTTCTATAATTCCTTGACAGATGTAGGTTCATCACAGGTCGTGTTTTGGGAGTCTTTTTATGTAAAAACAAACTGACAACATGGTAAAATTTTATGCGTTTAAAATGTTTTTTTTGTTTTTTTTAAGGGAAAGTCACCTCATCAGAAAGAGTGATCCTCCCTTTATAGGTTATGGAAAACAAGCAGTCTTCATTGTTTCAGACCAAACTAACAAGTTTTCTGTTTCTGTTTATTTTGCTTACTTTTTCTGTAATTACAAAAATTACTCCAAACATTAGCAGAAGGCACTCTTTAGAGAATTCTTCATCAAAAAATAAAGTAGATTGTATGCCTACAGTGAGTATGTAAATGTAAGCTGATGGAGAAAAACATGAAAATGATTTGAGTGTCTCATAAATAGAATACCTGTCAGAACAAATTATATTTCTACTTTTCTGCGTCATAATCAATAGGTTTCGAGCAAGAAGCCTATTTTCAAACAGCACATAATGTGACAGCAGGATGAGGAGTTAACTGAAGATTGAAATAATTTCCTCAACAGCAGAATATAATTTGATACATCAGTAAAAACACTTTTAAGAAACTTCATTCCAAAGAAAATACCCTATTCATCTTGATCACTCAGTGTGTCAGGCCCTATTAATGCGTGTGTGCCAGGGTGCAGACTAGCTAGTAAAATATCGTTAAGGCTGCACATTAGTCAGACATTTGAATCATTCAATGCCCAAAAGTAGCAAGTCTTGGGGTATCTGGCTGCCTCTGCGGTTTGTAAAGAGATTAGGAAATATGATAATAAAATAATGTTGAATGAAAGCCATCATTTCATCATGAAAACCATTGAATGAATATTATTAAGAAAAAGTAAACTGAAATTTCAACTCCTACTAACATACACTATAATACGTATATATATATATATATATATATATATATATATATATATATATATATATATATATATATATATACAGTAATCCCTCCTCCATCGCGGGGGTTGCGTTTCAGAGCCACCCGCGAAATAAGAAAATCCGCGAAGTAGAAACCATATGTTTATATGGTTATTTTTATATTGTCATGCTTGGGTCACAGATTTGCGCAGAAACACAGGAGGTTGTAGAGAGACAGGAACGTTATTCAAACACTGCAAACAAACATTTGTCTCTTTTTCAAAAGTTTAAACTGTGCTCCATGACAAGACAGAGATGACAGTTCTGTCTCACAATTAAAAGAATGCAAACATATCTTCCTCTTCAAAGGAGTGCGTGTCAGGAGCACAGAATGTCACATAGATAGAGAAAACAATCTCTAGCAAACAAATCAATAGGGCTGTTTGGCTTTTAAGTATGCGAAGCACCGTGGCACAAAGCTGTTGAAGGCGGCAGCTCACACCCCCTCCGTCAGGAGCAGGGAGAGAGAGAGAGAGAGAGAGAGACAGAGTTTGTTTTTCAGTCAAAAATCAATACGTGCCCTTCGAGCTTTTAAGTATGCGAAGCACCGTGCAGCATGTCGTTTCAGGAAGTAGCTGCACAAAAGATAGCAACGTGAAGATAATCTTTCAGCATTTTTAGACGAGCATCCGTATTGTCTAGGTGTGCGAACAGCCCCCCTGCTCAATCCCCATACGTCAGGATCAGAGAAAGTCAGAGCAAGAGAGAGAGAAGAGTAAGCAATCTAGCTTCTCAGCCATCTGCCAATAGCGTCCCTTGTATGAAATCAACTGGGCAAACCAACTGAGGAAGCATGTACCAGAAATTAAAAGACGCATTGTCCGCAGAAATCCGCGAACCAGCAAAAAATCCGCGATATATATTTAAATATGCTTACATATAAAATCCGCGATGGAGTGAAGCCGCGAAAGGCGAAGCGCGATATAGCGAGGGATCACTGTATATATATATATATATATAAATATATATATATATATATATATATATATATATACACATACATACATATCAGTAAAATGTTAAGAATGTATGTGTTGATCCATTCGTTTTTAGACTAATGTTTTCTCTGTTCCTGTTCAAAATAAGGCCTTGTCTGTAAAGCAGATGAAGGGATTGTCATTCAATCATAGAGTGAACCAACTCTCCCTCAACTACACCAGACCTACTGTATCTAGAGAGATTGATCCACCCAGAACTCTAGGAGACATCTAAAGCTACCAATGGAAAAATGGAAATTTAGCCACTTTTTGTTTATTAAACAATGGATATAAAAGGATATAGTGATAAAGTGATGAACGTGCACAAAATACATAAAATAAGTACAAGGGTAAATGAAACAGTACAAGGCAATTTTAAAATGACATAGTAACTGTAACAGATAGAAGTTGATGTGTGTTTGCAATGGCTTATGGGTCATTTGAAACACCAATTGCAGCACTCTGCCTTTAGTATTGTTGAAGCCAAGGTCAAAAGAACCTAGACACTCCACTGCAGAATTGCACTATTGCTGAAAAAAGTGCTCTAGTGAGACTTCTTTGGGCAGAAGGAGTGACACCTTCTGAAATTCACTGAAGGATGTTGTCTGGTTCAGATCACTAAGCTATTTGGGTATATCTGATATTCAAATGTACAGCAACAGTGAACAACGAAATGTTAATGTAGGCTTATGTAAATGATGTTGATGGTTGACCAGTTTGAGCTTTGTCAGTTATGCTTGTTCCTCCTGCTTTAAACCTTTCTATCCATTCATAAACTATTCGTTGAGTCTTCCATCGTGAGCCAAAATTTTTGTGAATTTCAGCAGGTTTCACTTCCTCTGCCCAAAAAACTCTCACTACAGAGCATTTTTCAACAATGGCGCAATTCCACAGCAGAGCATGTATGTTCATTTGACCTTGGCTTCAACTACACTAATGGCAGACTGCTGCACTCTGTGGGTTAGAATTACTCATAAAGCCATCTTGAACATTTTGTATTGTATGTCAGCTTCTATCCATTACAGTTATTAAGTAATTTGTAAATTGCCTTTAATGTTTTGATGTACCCTTGTATTTATGTATAAACATTGCACAACAAACTAACACCCAGAAACAGTCAACATTTTTTAAGTAGATCAACAAACTAGTTTATAACTCTAAATTAGTCCTGTTTAGGCTGTATTGCCTTGCCACTGAAGCTGCCTCCCCACCATCGCAACTACTGTATGAACTGGATTAAGCAGGTTCTCAAGAATTAAATGGTCATGATTACATGTGATGACTATAGAAGTGGTTGAACAGATTGAGTAAAGAAATTTGCTAATGTGGCAGCAGTTTTGTGAATGTTGTATCAAACTACTGTCTTGAAGCAGGAGCAGAATTACAATCTACAACCCGATCCTCAGTCTTTGTCACAAACTCTGGGTAGTGACTGAATGAATGAGAGTGCAAGCACAAGGTGGTGAAATGAAGTTCCTGTGCAGCGCTGCTGGGCTCATTAACAAGGTGAGCAGTTTGACAATATGGGAGGAGTCCAGATTACAACAATGGTTTTCTGGATAGAAAGGAGACAGTTGAAGTGGTTTGAGCATATAGTTAGGATGTCCCTGGACATGTGAAGTATAGAAAACATGGAGCAGACTGATGAAGAAGACTGAGGGGCACACCTACGACACGCTTTTGAGGGATTATATATCTCAGTTGTTCCATTAGTGTCTGGGTGTTGCCCAGGATAGTCTTGAGAAACTAACTGGGGCTAGCCTGCTGCATTTTGACCTTTACCCAAAGTAAGATTAAATAATAATAATGATGATAAGGTTTGATAATGTGATGTTATCAGTCAGGGGTGTGTGTTGTTTCTAGAGACAGCTAGGAGATGAGTTGGCTAGACTCACAAAGTTATATTAGGCTAGTTTGTGATTCCAAATGTAATTCTGGCTTTACCATGGAGATGATGTGGTAGAAGTTTCTTTCTATGAGGACAAGATGAAATAAGAGCAGGTTTCAGAGATATCATTTTGTACAGAGAGTATTAACATAATGTACTTTCTAAACCAATTCCCCCTTATTTAGCATTACATCTTTTAGAGCAGGCATGTCAAACTCAGTACCATTGGTGGGCCACTTTGACTGCCTTACGTGCATCAGTGGGCCGTACTGTAACAAATACTATTATACAAAGTTACTGTAGCTTTCTTTCCAATACTGAAAACTTTAAAAAATGTAACACTTAAAGTTTAAAGTTTAAAGAAAAGCAATTTATTTCCATACAATCTCCTGTGACAGTTTGTGGTCCTCTCGACCCCTTGAACCCTCTGACCACTCTTCAGACACCAGGTAAAAGTCCAATAATTATTTATTTGGACAATATTAAAGTGCACAAAGCACCTACACTCCACAATACTAATATAATAAACCAATACAATCATTAATCACTAATCAATAAACAATCATCCACTCCCAGACGCGTTGCCACCCTTCCACCCAGCTCAGCTCAACGCTCTGGTCTTTCACAGTCCTTTTTATAGTCCTTGACCTGGAAGTGTTTCGCCCTCTCTGTCCACGTGACCTGGAACACTTCCGGGTCAGATAAAAATCCTTTTTCTTCTTCACCCTGGAAGCACATCATTCCTCCTGTCCATGTGACTTGAATGTATTTCCGGGGCATAGGGCAAATAATCCTTGTTCCTCCCTGCAGTGTCCCCTAGCGGCCCCCACGGCATCCAGCAGGGTTGGGGATAAAAACTGCATTGTCCAGAATTCCCTGCTGGCATTCGGGGCACCTCCATGCTGCAGGGAGGGCTCCACCTGGTGGCCTGGGAGTATTGGCCGTGATGAACAGCCAGCCACATATCACACTCCGTACAACAGCATACAATTAGAGTCTTAGCCTCTTAGCTAGGTCCTTATAATATTATATTATATTCATTATATTATATTTATTGCTTATATAGGAGTCTTACAGTGTGAGATCTATTTCTTTTTTCCCCGACACTTGGCATCTCTTGTTAGTAACCAGTTCGTCAGTCTCAGGCTTGGAATCTTGTGCAGCTGAAACTTTTATGAGGGATGAAAGGTGCTCGACAGTAAATCTTGAGCAATGTGTGGTTTTGGTACATTTCATTAAAGAAAACAATTGCTCATAAAGATAAGTGCTTCCAAACATAGACAGTACTCTTGATGCCAACTTACGGATCTGCACATACGAGGGTGGCAGGTAAGCATACAAGCCTGGCACACCAACTTCGTTGTATTTTGCCTTCAGAATAGAATCTGACTGCAGTTCAATCAATTCCATTTGGATATTCTCAGGCGCATTCTCAACGTTGTAAGAGTATGGTGATGTAAACAACGCAAAGTCCTGTTCATGTGAACTGAAATTACAAAAACACTCACTGAATTCATTGCTCAGTAATTCAAGTTAGAAAACAAATCCTCCAAAAATCTAATTTTACTTTACTAAGTTTACTTCAAAGTTTATATTGTAAAATAAGCCGATATGCAAAAAGCCCCCTGACCTACACTAATTTTACAAACTGAAAATCACAAAAATTTGTTAATAAACAACTGACCAACTTCTCGCGTCCACTTCAGATCTTCAGCTGTAGTCTGCACTAACTTTGTTACAATGCTAGCACAAAATTACATAAAACTAGAGCAAATAAACATGAAAATATGTGAGCTATTACTACTCGTGATGGTCAGTTCTGCCCAGTGGCCAGTCTCAACAGCCCTGCCATTAGTGTAGCCTGCCAGCGGCGGCTCTAGGCTCGTGGCGGCCCTGGGCAGAGAAAGAATCAGTGGCCCCTTTGCCCACCAATGTCAATATGGTATCTTATGCAAGGTTGATGGCCACGTCCGTAGCGGACACTGCATAGCCTCCTCGTGCTCATGACACACTTCTATATGCGTGTGTCCGTAACTTGAAAACCAAGTGCCGGCCCATGATATTCTCATTACGGCAGAACATTATAATACTACATATAGCTTACTGCTCCGACTCGAGCGATATTAGTAAATACAGCGTTCTAATTAACAAGAAGCACAATGTTTTTCGGCCACATTGCCGTCAGCTGTGTCGTTATTTTCTCTTTCTGTTTTATATTCAATATATATTGGCGTGGCGGCCCTGTACAGGTGCACAGTTTGCACATGCCTAAGGCCGCCCCTGCTGCCAGGCTGCTGCAGCATAGCACTTCAGTTGCGACATCATTAACTTTGGACAAGGCTCGTGGCTATACTAGCAGATGACGTTTCCGGTACTGTAATGCCATGGGAAAACGCGCTTCTGTCAGAAGGCAGAAGTAAGAAAAGTCAATAAGTAATGCCGAAGATGCAGAATGATTCAATCACAAACGATAGTAATCATTTTGTACAAGTTTAGTGCTAACTAGGGTCTGTCTTGCAGGCCGCACAGATTTCTGTTGCGGGTCACATGCAGCCCCGGGGGCCGCGTGTTTGACATGCCTGTTTTAGAGTACATACTGCTAAAAGTTACTTGTTATTTATACAGCAACTTTAATTCTACCTTTATGTTGTGTTGCCAAGAAATAAATTTTCTTCCACCATAAGGACAGTAAATAATAGAAAAAAAAAACCTGTTGAATTTGTGATACAGTTATGTGCCATGTTTTGCAGGAATAGTACTTAGAGAGCAATGTTATTGATTTCAGTCTTGTAATAGCTGTTATAGTCAGAACTTCCAATGCTTTCTTTGTAAAGCAAACAGTCACATTACTATATACAGTATAGCACCTTTCATACTGAATATGACCCCATGTCTAACTACAAGGCAGCTGTCAACAGTTAATATTGATTTAGTTAACAGATGCTCTAAAACTATTCATACCACAAATCACAAATATACATATTTGTGTGTGATACATCTGGACAAGAACTAATAAAAGGTGCATTACCAACAATAACTGATGCATTTCACATGCTGTTTTTATGGTGCCTTTTAAAGTAAGCAAAGCAATCCACCAGTTTTTTTGTTGGGCAGTATCACAAAGTTTAAAGAAAACATTAAACAAAGTTTTGGCTAGCCTTTATTTTAATTGTCTTTCATTTGTATTACTTTCACAGTCTGCTTCATAATCAAAAGATGTGCTTAGTTGCTTCAATGCAATTTTTTTTTTTTACTTTTAGGGTATCAATACAACACCTTCATTCTGATCATAACAATCAAGGTATCACAAAAAACCTGGAATTCAACATGTCAAATATGCTGAGAAACACTTATATATAACCAATGTCACTAATATGTATCGTATTTGGGACAGCACATTTAGCAGTGCCAAAACAGAATCCTGTATTTCTCTAGGCATGTCAGAGGACTGGGACTTCATGAACTATGATCTAGTCTCACTTAGGGAAGAAAAAGGGGGGAGGGGGCAAAATGGGGGGGGGGGGGTTAGGGAAAAGAGAGAATGAGAACAAGCTATTTCTGATCTATCCTTTTCATCCCCACAATTGTAAGTACCAACACAACAATAGGCTTCATAATTTCCATATTGGAAATTAAGGTTAAATCTATCATATGTAATAATGTTCAACCTTAATTTAAGATTCAAAAGATCAAAAATAATGCCTCTATGACCAAACAGTAAACTTTGTGAGCTGGAATGTCAAAAGTCTCAATCACAAACTAAAGAGGAAGAAAGTATTCTCCTACCTAACAGGTCTAAAAGCCTAGGTAGTATTTTTACAGGAGACTCACTTAATCAACAAGGATCAGTTTTGGTTGCAAGGAGACTGGCCAAAAATTCCACTCCAGCTATACAAAGAAAACCAGAGGTGTGGAAATCTTAATTCACAGAACAATTTCATGTGTAATATCAGATGTAGTATCAGATCCTGAAGGGTGATATGTGATGGTTATGAGTAATTTATTTAATTGTAAAGTGATTTTGATAAATATCTATGCACACAATGTGGATGATAGAGACTTCATCCAAAACGTTTTTGCATCCATTCCTAACTTGAACATTCACAATTGTGTTTTAAATCCAGACCTGTATAGGTCTTCAGCTACAGGGGTGAGAACATATAACACTGAAAAAATAATCACACAGTGTTTATTTGATCATAACTTTTCAGACCCATAGAGATTACTAGATCCATACTTAAGAGCATATTCCTTCTTCTCACCAGTACATCATTGTTACTGAAGAACTGATTATTTCTTTATAGATAACAGTTTCTTGCCCACATTCAAATGTTGCAATCTTTACAACACTATTGTTATCTCTGACCATGCCCCTCTGATCATGGAGCTCACATAACTATGCCCCACATACTCATCTCGCAGCTGGCTTCTTAATCCCCTGTCATTAGCTGACGAGAACTGTACAGAATTTATATCCAAGCAAACTGATTTTTTTAGAGACAAATGCATCCTCTGAGGTTTCTTCAGGAATACTCTCTGAAACTCTGAAGACATTTTTAAGAGGACAGATTATCTCATATCTTTCCCACAAAAATAAATCGGAAACCAAGAAGGCCTCAGAGTTAATCAGTAAAATTACCAGATTAGATCAAGAGCACGGCAAGTCTCCAAATGAGGCACTTTTTAGGAAAAGACAGGCTTTGCAACCAGAACTCAATCTCTTGACAACAAAAGAAATGGAACATTTCATTTTTAAATCGTGACATCATTACTATGAACACGGAGAAAATGCTAACAAGATCTTAGTGCAACAGATCTGTAAGCAGGAAGGTTCCAGGTATTATGGAAGACAATAACTTTGTATAATGTTAACGTTTACATCCCTGAGTCGCATAGTGTGGGGGAGGAACGATTTCCTCAGCCTGTCAGTGGAGCAGGAAAGTGACAGCAATCTGTCGCTGAAGCTGCTCCTCTGTCTGGAGATGATACTGTTTAGTGGATGCAGTGGATTCTCCATGATTGACAGGAGCCTGCTCAGTGCCCGTCACTCTGCCACGGATGTCAAACTGTCCATATTGATCAATTTTGGGGACTCACAATATTTCTATAATATATTAAAACATTTTAAAGTCCCTTCCTTTTAAAGATCCTAGAGTACAGTTGGAAAAGGATCTCTTACTCAACATTTCAGAAACGGGGTGGAAGGCAGCCATGCACAGAATTCACTCTAGCTCCATATGTGCAAAGCATTCAATTATTCAACTTAAAATCTTTTATCGAGCACATCTGTCTTGTTTAAAATTGTCCAAAATTGTTTCTAGGACAAGATCCAACCTGCAAACAATCACTAGGCCACATATTTTGGGCATGTACCAAATTAACATCATTCTGGACAAAAATTTTTTAATGTCTATCAGACAGTCTATGTGTCACAATCACTCCTAACCCATTAACAGCTGTGTTTGGTGTACTCCCAGATGGGCTTAAAGTGGAGAAGAATAAACAGTAATTGCCTTTACTTCACTCTTAGCACATAGACTTGTCTTGCTCAACTGAAAGAATCCTAACCCCCTTTTTTTAAGTCAGTGGGAAAGTGATGTGACATACTATTTGAAATTGGGAAAAATCTAATTCTCACTTAGATGATCTGTTCAAAACCTTTTTAAACTTGGCAACACGTAATCAATAATATCTTTGAATAAGTATTTATATTGGGGGGAGTGGACAGGCACCTTATTTAGGGTTGGTCCTTGCAGGAAGAAAAAGCTCCATTACCCCTTTTCCCTCCCCAACTTTGAACTGGACTCATCTGGTTTGTTATGTTATGTATGATTTTGGTTTAGAGAAGATTACAGTGACCAGAGAAAATATTATTTAAAATGAATATGATAAGCAAACCTCACAGAGAAGAAGCACTAAATTACATTTCCAATCACTTTACTTAACATAACATTCTGAAAACTGCTTTAATCAACTCAGGGTCATGTGGGCCAAAGACTACCCCAGAAACATTTTGAGAACACTGCCATGAATGAAGCACCAGTCCATCATAGGGCCTACTCATTAACATAGCCATATACAAACTGGCCCAATTTGTAATCATCAAGTAACTAGACTTGCACGTCTTTGAGAATGCGGGAGTGTTCTGAGGAAAACCTTTGCAGAGAACTTGAAACCAGCACACAGACAACAAGCACACACACACAGATACTCAAACATCCACTTTTATGTTTTTTGTATTTTAAATTATGGGGCCAAAGCGACCTGCACACTTTCTCAAGAGAAGCAATGGATGTAAGACAAAAACCAGTCTTGGTGCAGCTGCTCACACATTCACATTCACTCACATTGGGGCAATTTAGATTAAGAAATCAACAGGAACTCCTTGTCTTTAGGACTGGACATAAACTGGAGTTCCACAGAAACACACTTGAACACCAGGAGCAGAAGCAAACATCACTCAAACATATTGGGTTGGGTATCGAAATCAGGTCTTTTGGTAATATGAGAGTGCAACGCTAGTCATTTACAAACACAATAATCACCAAACTTTTAATAATTTATTTATATATATTGTGAATGTACAAAAGAGCAAAGGAGTCCTAAGAAAAGGTTAGGGGACCATCTGGGCCACCCCATTTAATGTTGTGTTGAACTGAAAACATACAAATGGCGTATACTCTGCCTTAATAGCTTATTTGGCTTTTCTAATGATACTGATAAAGATCCAGCATGGGACTGGAAGGGATAGAGCTTCTGGAGAGGGCTTAGTTGTGCACTAGGTGGCTTCTCAGTGCTTCAGAGGAACAAAGAGATAATACAGTTAGCATAGGCACCCCTACTTCCCTGGGAGTGGTACTGAATGCTTCAACAGAGTTCAGTGGGTATCCCCATGTGTCCATGTGTGACAATATTATAATTTATTATTGTAATATACACTATATATTAAGAAGACCTCTTTTATGTTGTCTTATTTTATGTTTGTTTGGACCAAAGTTATAATGAAGAATAAAATGAAATTTACTGTGGGTAATTTCTCAATTGTACAATGCAGAAATACAAAAGAGACACTGGGATTTGGAGGCAAGGAGACACACATACACATGGACACACAGTGGAAGTTTACAAAAACTTTATTTTCCGTTATTAGCTTCCTTATTTGTTAAATGGATATTACTGTACCTCACAGAAGGCTTGAATCTCCAAAGAGTTTTTTTTTGCTTGCCATATCGAATGAGCATTGCAAAATTAATTTTGCAAAGAGACCCTCTTTGCTTTTTCTTGGAGTGTACCTAATTCCCCAATGGAGTCTCACTGATTTTGTTAAATGTGGCAACTTAATGTCAGATAGAGTTCACAAAAGTTTTATTTGTAACACACATGTTACCACCTGTAAACCTAGGATAAACAGTTCAACTGGTGGAAAGCTATAGAGTAGATACATATATTGTGAGTAGGTGAATATTGAACTAAAAGTAACTTACAATGCAAAGGATGTGCCAAGGCTGTTTTAGAGTTCATGTTTTTCTCAGTTCTACATATTGATGATAGGAGTAATACACAAGCCGGTGACATTTTAAAAGAGCTGTCACTGACTCCCATGTAGTTAAATAAGAGCCACTATGGGCATTAACCTGAAAATTGTTAAGCTGAAATCCTAAAGTGCTTCAGCGGCTGCAAGCTTCATTCCAGACACTGTCTTAATTAGTAACCAACTGCTGCTGTTAATGGAAGATATGTTATTGCCTAGATTTTTTAATTAGTAGCAAATTCTTGGTGTTAATGAAACACATTACTTAATTCAATCTCTTCAAAGTGTGTTCATTTTGCCACACGAGACGTTTCCCAAACAGAGTGTTTTCTGTTTACTTAGAAGATCATCAACGTGGTTTGGAAAGAGACATTTCCCAAACACAGTGTTTCCTTTTTACTGAGAAGATCATCAACGTGCTTTGGAAAATCAGTTATCTGGTCATATATTGGCTCATTCTGCATCTCATTGTTAGACTTCTGAAAACAATTAAGATTTCTGAATCTTAAAAAGGGGTAAATAAAAAACACAAAAACAGTCAATTTAACTGGCAGCAGTAGTTGGTTACTGTGATGGAAAAAAAAAAAAACTGCAGCACCTGTTGTTCTTTAGGATCTGAATTTGACCCGTGTGCTGTATGTGATTAGTTTATCTGGAGTAAGGATAGATCCAAAGGGTGTCTTCAGAGATGGAGCATGGCCAGATACAGAGAGGAGAAGATAGAACTGTGTATTCTAATCTGGGTTAATACATTTCCGACCTAAAAAGGGTATTAAAGTATTAATATTGCATTCAAAGCCAGTGTCAACTTTGTGTGTTTTGTATTGGTTGTGAATGCACTTCCCTTTAGCTTACACATTCCCTTTATATTTATTAATTGACTAGACTTGAAGTACTAAAAGTGTCCTGTTAATTTCCTTTCTGAGTCACAGATACTGAAGCCTCTCTTTCCAGCTTCTCATGCAAGGAAATACAAGACTTGAATGAAATGTCAGAACTGTGAAAAACACAGTTTACACATTTGAGCAGACCTAGTTGGGAGTCACTAATTCACCTAGTCCACACATTTTGTCATGAATGCAGAAACAGGAGTGCCTGTGGAAAACACAAACAAAACTCAGAGAGAAGTTACAAACCTAGTAATGAATAGGCTGAGGATTGAACATCACCACTTTAAAGGGAGGGGCAGCAGAAAAATAAAGAGAATGATCAACTTTCAAACAAAAGTAAAAAATGGGGAAATTTAACCTGTTCCAGCTGCACCAGGAGCAAACTAGTTCTTGAGCACTAGTTCATTAAGTGAATCCTTCACACAAACATGTTTTTTTTATATGTTGATTACTCCATGTACTTTGCAGTTGAAGGCAAAGAAAAATGTTTAATCTCATGTTTTCATGCAGTACAAAGACAGCAAAGTTTCTGATAGAGTAGGCCTCTATGGTGACCGATGTTGGACAACAGCAAACAATATTATAACGTACATGGAAAAGAAAATCTCACGTTATTTGTGTTGCTTAATCCACATTCAAAGTCATCCAGATGTGTGCTCATAACATCCCAAACACATAAATGTTTACTTAAATATTGTTAAATAAACCTCTTAAACAAAGACAGCAAAGTTTATGATAGAGTAGGCATCTATGGTGACCGACGTTGGACAACTGCAAACAATATCAAAACGTACATGGAAAAGAAAATCTCATGTTACTCGTGTTGCTTAATCCACATTCAAAGTCATCCAGCTGTATGCTTATAACATTCCAAACAAAAAATATTTACTAAAATATTGTTAAATAAACCTCTTACAGAACATTCTTTCATGAACAAATATGGAATAAGCTCAGATGTAAACAAAAATGGGGGGAGGGTTTGTTCCTTAAAAGGGCTGCTCATGTACAGTATGTACACACACACATACACATACATACAAAATGGGTCAATTTAGAATCACAACTCAATCACATCTGTGCATCTTTGACATGTGGGAAGAAAACAAATGTACAAGTCAAATAATATTGTATTTTATTCAGGATTGATAAAGACCCTGAGTGATATCAACTGATTAGAGTGATCAAAGTCATCTGATGAAATATTTTGTTCTTAAGTGTTTAAACTGTTAAGTCTACAGTTTATATTATTTTATAAAAGGCAAATGCAAAAGAGTTAACTTTGTGGACTCTGTGAATGCAGATTTTGCCTTTTTTAAAATAGCATCCATCAAATAAGATGATGTTGGAAGTTCATGTTTTAGTTTCATTTACCTCATAATTGGGTGAACATGTAATGTATTTTGTGTTCATGCATTCAATATTAAGTTGCATCTCTTAGATATGTGCTTGTCTCTGTGTTGTATTACAATACAAAATGTTACATCAATGAAAGTTAAAGGCTTGCTATTTATCTTGTTCTTCTTTGGACTTCTGATTTTTACAATAGTTTGTAACCAAAAGTGGAAATTGTACTCATTTTAGTAGGACCAGATGAGACATGCCAGATGTTCTAACAGAAACAGGAGTTAATCATTGATTTTTTTTCAGCACAGCCTGGCCTTACAGGAAAAAATAATAAGTGTGAGGAACACCAAATCAAGAAATTGAGAAACATCAAGCAATACTCGCAAGTGGGTAAAAAAATAAACAGCCTTTACAAAAGTGTGTATATCTGAGTGGCAGTGTGAGCCAAGGGAGAGCAACTGAATCATTTCAATTAGAGAGGAATGCATAAAGAACAAAGAAAGGCAAAGGATGTATTATATTTTTACACTGTACTTGTCACATTATTACTAAGACTGATGAAAAGACCATCAAACACAAAACCATTATTCGTTACATAAAATAAAATCTATGCTGCAGAAAAGCTCTTTACATTAACTTACTGTGGAGAAAGGAAAAAAAATATCTAGGCTACCCCAGGGTAATTGAACAATTCACAGACAGGTCAGTTTTGGCAAATGTTAAGAACAGTGATGGTGTACAAGAACAACTAAGCAGGTGCTGCTTTGCAATCAGACTACAATGACACAAATTTTTCCTTTTCATGTAAGGTTATACATAATATGGGTATGAGTAATCTCCAGGGGCATCATGTATAAATGGTGTGTATACACAAAAATGTTGTGTACTTCCATTTCCACGCTCGCATTGCAATGTATAAAAACTAAACTTGGCGTAAAGCCACGCACATTTTCACGCCAGCTAAATCCTTGGCATACGCAAGTTCTCTGCTCGGTTTTGCAAACTGGCGGCACCCAGCATCAAAGCAGTGCTTTTGTTCCAGTATTTTTTCCCTTTCTTTTTTAGATCCACATCCCTGACACAGCTCTATCAAATACACTGAAATTAACCATATATTGTTTATTAGTTTAAGGCATCTGATTATAATTAACAAGGGGGCTCCGCCCCCTGCTCGCTTCGCTCGCCTACCCCCGGTGTTTTGAACCCGTGCCCGCTGGTCAGCTGTAGTTTCAGACGTGCGTTGTAGGAGCTCGCGTTGTTTTGAACCCGTGCTTGCCCTGCTTCTGCAGTTTGAGACGCGCGTTGTAGGCGTATATCCGTCAGTTGAGCTCATTCGGTTTGAACCCGTGCCTGTTTTGCCTCCGCAGTTTCAGACGGTGGATAGGAAGTAAAGAACACATTGTATGGCAAATCACAAAGATTTATTGGAATATCTCTTTATATACAATATTTGTAGTAAAGATGGTTTGTTGTCCTTGAATGATTTTTTCTTGGTATTGCAGTATTTATAACTTTAAGTTTAATGTCAGATGAACGCCGAACTCATGAGAAGGCTACATAAAGTTGTCCATGTCCAAATACGCGCTCAGAGAGGTATACACCAACTTTGTACATGGTCTGTGCTTGGGATTTGTTGATTGTCATGGCAAATGCAGGTGTACTGGGAAATTGGCATCGCCCAAGTGTAAATGGCAATTGAAGGGCAGAACTTGTAAGGTGAATTCTAGGAAGTAAAACAGTATTGTCAGTATGTGATCCTGTAAGTATTTTTGCTTCAATAACATTGTTTGACATGGTGTTGATGACTAAACGTGTACCGTTGCATAAACCCTGTTTAGTATTAACGTTTTTTAATAGCATGACAATTGTTCCGATTTTAAGGTTAAGATTGTGTTGTGGCAATCCGGCTGGGTTAATAGTGTTCAGATATTGTAAAGGGAAATTAAGATGTTCAATGTCGTTTGCAGAATCAATTTTGTCAGTACTTAGAAAGAGGCGGCTTTCTCCAGGTAGTAATGCAATGACTTGGTTAATTATGTGATCCACATCAATATTCTTTGGACATAATATAGCGTTAACAGTGTTATCTGGTCTATTGTTTTGGAGGCTTCAGCGCAATTACATTAGTTCTTCCTTGTTTAGCGTTAGTAATATGGATAATGGATTGCACTTATTGTTAATACGTAGCGTTTTCTGTGGTTGAATTGTTAAAAATGTATGACTGTAATGTGATGATTAAGCTATGCTATATAGTCTTCACATGTGAGGATGACGAACCTTTAATACGGAGTGTTTGTTTATTCTTATTGCCCATCAGGTGTTGTGCCTGTGTCTTGTGTGGTTGAACTGTAAATATTGTATTACTGTAATGTAATTCAAATGTGTTGTGGAGTCCGTATTTGTGTGGTTTCTGTAGTATATCGTGTTTTTGCTTGTGGGTTATTAGAGGTGCGTGGATTATGCATGTGTAGTGTGTTTGCGTACTGTCTGGCGCTTTCCGTACTCCAATTGATTTGTGACCCTTTCTGGACTCCGTAGTCTGTCCCATTTTGCTTTGGGGTGGTGTATCATGTCGGGTTTGATTTGTGAACCTTTCTCGACTCCGTATTCTGTCCCGTTCTACTCTGGGGTGGGGCGCTGAGTCCTGTTGTTTGTGTGATTGTATTACTGTAATGTGATTCAAATATGTTGTGGAGTCCGTATTTGTGGGGTTTCTGTAGTATATCATGTTTTTGCTTGCGGGTTATTAGAGGTGCGTGGATCATGCATGTGTAGTGTGTTTGCGTACTGTCTGGCGTTTTCCGTACTCCAATTGATTTGTGACCCTTTCTGGACTACGTATTCTGTCCCGTTTTACACTGGGTTTGGGTGCTGTAATCTCGGGCTTGATGGGTGACACCGTGTGGACTCCGTAGTCTGTCCCATTTCACTCTGGGTCGTGTGTGTGACTCCTTCTTTTTGTGTGCTATGGGCTTTGAGTGGCGCCTGCGTCTGACTCCTCTTTTTTGTGTGCTATGGGCGCGTTGTCTCATTTCTTATTTCTGTTAGTGGAGGGGGGCTTTGTGTCTCAATTCTTATTTATGTTAGTGTGTGTACTCCGTAGTCTGTCCCGTTTCACTCTGGGGCTTTGTGTGGCGCCTGCGTGTGACTCCTTTTTTTTGTGTGCTATGGGCACATTGCATAATTTCTTATGTGTTGCCGCATTTCTTATTTCTGTTAGTGGAAGGTGGCTTTTCCTGTGGAGGGGGGCTTTGTGTCTCATTTCTTATTTATGTTAGTGTGTGTACTCCGTAGTCTGTCCCGTTTCACTCTGGGGCGTGGGTGTGATTCCTCTTTTTTGTGTGCTATGGACTTTGTGTGGCGCCTGCGTCTGACTCCTTTTTTTTTGTGTGCTATGGGCATATCCGGTTTACCATTCTCGTTGGAGGGGGGGCTTTGTGTGGCGCCTGCGCACTATGTCTTTTGCGTCCACGGGCAGGTCCCTGCGTCCATATCCGGTTTACCTTTCTCGTTTAGTAATATGGATCTGTAACAATATAATGGTCCACGGAATGGCCACACTATTCTAAATACCATAGCTGCTTTAGCGTTGTTCATCTCAATGCACCACTCAGAGTATTTATCCCACTGTATCTGAGTGTGGAATCATAGCTCTACAGCAGCTGATTGGAAAGAGAATTATCAGTATACAGCATCTAGCACACGCTGCCTCAGCCATGCTGTCTGTTTGAACTGCTCTCATATGACAAAATGCTTCAGAGCCTTCCCTGTAGGGACCTCGTGGTTCAGAAACTGTTTCATCCCAAGAACTATAAACGCACTCAATCAGTCCATCAAGTGCTCCTTGTAGAACTGTTTGTACTTATAAGTACAATCACCTCACTATAAACTTGCGATACAGTTATAATATTGCACAACCTGAGCCACTTTATTTACATATGATGACAATATTATTTTAAAGACTAAATGTAGCAAAACATGTTTATTACATTATAGAGATAAAATGTTAACATCATTTAAATAATCTATATTGTTAATAAGTAAACATGTGAGGACATGGTGTCGCAGCGCTAGTGATGAGCTGGCGCCCCGTTTAGGGATTGTTCCTGCCTCACACTGTATTCTTGCTGGGGCTGGCGCGACACTGGATGGATAGATGGATAGAATAATTAAACATGTACTACAAAGATATTTCAATGTTCCTTAAAAGTTTTGAAGAATTGGCGTTCTAAGCTTACAGATGGCTTGACATCTATTACAGAGCTAATTGTGTGGCAACTGGGTACTTGGAGAAAGAAAAGGAAGGACAGGAATTGGGGGTTAGTTTGAAAGAGACAGTACCGCTGGAATAAATTATTTAATTTTGAACGGCTCAGCAAGCATCTTGCGGGAGGCAGGAACAATCTCTGGACGGGGTGCCAGGTCGTAACTATCACTGCACCACCGTGCTCACATGTTTAAAAACATGCTGTAATTCCTATCATGAAAGTGATATCAAGTATACATCTCGGTATTTAAATTATTCAGAGCGCTGTAATATCACAAATATAATGGATTCTGTGTCCTGTCGGAGGAAGAGAAAGCCTGTTTAAGAAGCACGTAGTAATTCACACATATAGAGCACATAGAAGAACACATACAATACAAAGCATTCAACGTGCTACTTTATTTACGATGGTATTTGAGAAACTAGTAAATTAAAGATTTTAAGATGAGGTTTATGATGTTCTACTTCAATGACAAAATAAACTACATGATTAAAGTGTAAATTTCGAGATTAAAGATCCATGCTTTTTTTCCACTGTGTGCCTATTTTTTTTCTTTTCTCTGTACCCTAATAAGCTTCCATATGCCTCTCAGATGGTGGGCTACGACTCGCCTTTTCACGGCAACTTTGATATCTTCTTTCTTATTTCGGTTACTGTGCGACTTTGTGAACTTGAGCTTCTCCAACACTCTATGTCACTCGATCAACTTCTTTTTGTTGTTTATACCACTGTTTAAACCATGGGTCAGCGAACTTCTTTAGCCGTTACCCCAAAATTTATTTGGTTTTTCTAACATTACCCCTGGGATTTGAAAGGGAAAAAATCAAAATCTGTTCAAAATTAAAATATTTTATAGCACCAATATGAAATATTAAAGAATAAACAATGTAAATAAATTAAATATGAAAAAGAACTCTCTGCTAAAATGAAAATAAACAAAATATTTAATCAATAACAAAATAAACAAAACAAGGTAGTGAACAAAAAAATGAAATTCACACACATTTTGAGAAATGATATTGTTTCATTTCTGAAACAATGAGATCAAAATTGGGAGTTTTTGAGGTAAGTACGATTTGAATATCGTTTTCGCAATTCAGACGATGTCTTTGTTTTGTTTTACTATTCATCAATGTGGAAAACCCTTGCTCACAATGATAACTTGTTGCCAAGGCAACAACCTTTTGACCGCTTCTTCATGTGCAATACTGAAATCTTTTGCAACAGTTGTCATCCAAAAAGATGACAGACTGGTTTTATTCTCAAATTCAATACGCGCTTCATTATTGGATTGAAGTTCAAGAATTGCCTCTGTCAATCCTTGAGGTTCTGCAAGAATATGCTTTTGATCAGTGAAGAAAATTTCAAGTTCACTTTTCAAAGCCCACACTCAATTCAAAACATTCCCATGAGAAACCCATCTTACTTCTGTGTGGTAGAGTAGGTCTGTATATTCAGCCTCACCATCTTCACATAATTCATTGAAATAGGCCCGTGTTAAGTGCATGTTGTCTGACAAAATTAACGACCTTAATAACGTCATGCATGACAGTTTCTAGTACAGATTCCAAATGCTTAACAAGAAGTGCTTGGCAATGGATCATACAGTGAGTAATTTCAATTTCTTGATTATGACTTTTCGCCAAAGCCAAAAAAAACATTAAGATTACCCAACATAGCTGGAGTTCCATCAACAGTCATTGCAATGCAGTCTTTCCACTTCAAATTAATGCTTGGAGTATTAAAATATTCATTCACCTTATTAAAGACATCAATACCACGTGATCTCAATTCGAGAGGAGAACAAAACAACAATTCCTCTTCAATTGCATGTGTACCTTTGTAGCGAATATATATCATTAGCTGTGAATTGTTACTGACATCTGTAGTTTCATCAAGCTGAATGGCGAAATATTTACTCTCTTTTATTGAAGAAATAACTTGTTCCCTCACATTTTTTGCTAAAATAGAAATTCATTCTTTTATTACTTTTGCAGACAAGGGCACTGAATTCAGTTTCACGACCTCTTTCTGACTACACATGATCTCTGCCATTTTCAAAGCTGCTGGTTTAATTAATTCCTGACCAATTGTATGTGGTTTCTTGTTTCGAGCAATCAACCAGGCTACTTCAAAGCTAGCCTTTGCTGCTGAATGTTGATCGAATGTGCTTCTCAAGTTACTGTCCAGTCTTTGTCTTTTGGCAGACTTTTCTAAATTTACAAAATATTCCCACAGCTTGGAAGATAGATGTGAATGTAAATTATCCAAGTGCTTCTTTAACTGACTCTTTTTGAATGATTCTGCAGTGAGTACTTTCAAACATACAACACACTGTGGTTTCATTATTCCCTTGTGTTCTATTTGTGTGAACCCATAATTGAGGAATTCTTCATGGTATACTCTCTTTCTATTTGAAGCCACCTGAAAGGTAAAAATCATCCGTGGTTATTTGTTGAGCATATGTCGGTTAAATTAAGGCCTTTTCATTTATTAATAGTTTAACTTTTGTTAATAAAACATTGTTACCTTGCTCGTCAAAATTTTAACCACAAATATTACATAGGTGTGCAAAACAACTAGGTTAGAATGGCGTACATATATCAGCAACATGTGTGTCCATATCAGTACTCGAACACCTCGTTACGCTCCCGTACACTGTTCATGCAGTTACAAAATTGGACTTCAGAATACGCAAATGTAGAATATATGGACGCCAGCGCTGCGCTGTGTGGGATGACTATACTAAGCTAGTTTTAGCAGTTGTGTAGAAGTTTAAATTACTAAAATAATGTTTTCACATTTCATTTAATTTTGTATAATGTATATAATTTTTATTTAGGTTAAATGAGTCTCCGTTACCCCCAAGATTTTTGTTTTTACCCCACTTGGGGTAATTTACCCCAGTTCGACGACCACTGGTTTAAACCAACAAATAGTACGTTTTTCCTTGCCTCCACTTGGTATTAGCTGAATTTCTTCTATTTTCCCCTGTGCTTTTGCCATTGTCTTTTCACAGAACGCTGAGCTTAAGGGCTATTTATATTGACTTGCATATTCAAAGGGGAGTAATTCTGGGTGGAGTTGGGGAGTGGCAGCAGGCGCATGTACATGCGTTATTTTTCATGCTGACCGGGACTTATGGAGCCGAAGAATGTGGAAGTTGGCATACACACAGATTTATGCATCTGGATTTCTTTGTGCATACGCACATTTCCGCTTTTGTCCATACGCCATGTTTTAGTGTGAATTCTACACACGGCGTTATGCATTAGGCCCCAGATTATTGTTGAAGAAAGTGAAGTAGACACTGTGAAGGGATTGAACAAATTATATACGATACAACTGTAATGATAGATATGAAGGAAAAAGATCAGGGGCACAGAGTCTGAATAAACCCTGGTCAAGGCCTTAGTAGTGAAGGCAGGCGTAAGGAGCTTTGGCCAGAAAGTTGTCGGTGTCATTGTGGCAGCAACCTTAGGACATTTTGGAGAAACCTCATCATCAGGCAAAGATGTCAAGTTAAAGAAAGAGAGTTTCCACACAATGTTAGCCTGACGGTATCCAAATGTGACTGACAAGTATCAGGAGTGATTAAAACAAAAGCCAGTGTGTGTGATTGGGATTTGGTGAAGCTATGAAGAATTACTTTTATTTGACCTGGAAAAGGTTCTGACAAAGCATTCAGCTTAGGAAAGTTATGTGGGGCATCACCCTCAGTAAGGCTAGAGAAATGGTAATCTGAATTATGAATTTCAACACTCCTAAGCTTGGCAGAAATGTCCTCCTCAAAAGTGATAGAGCCAGAAACATGGATTGAGGTTGGGTCACAATTTTTGTTAAAGTTGATGCAGTGATGGCAAGATCTCAGGAATGAATGTGATACACCACTTCAGTACTGGGTTTGCAGTGGGGAAAATTCACTCAGAACTAACAAACCATGTGATAATTTTCATTTTTACCAAGGGGAACAAAAAGTTATGTTGCAATTACCAAACAATGTCACTTCTGAGCCTCTCTGGGGAACTAAATCCTAAGCTGTGGCACTGAAATAGAGACTTTATCTGATACAGTATGAATAGCTCAGATCCAGAAGAAGCAATAGAGATTCTGTTTTGGATGTTGAACAGATGACCAACTCTATTTTTACTTCTGAATGCTATTTTTACGCCCAATCATGTTGCTGACCAGTTGCCAATTAACCTAATTAGTTGTGAAATATTCCACAAAGTGTTTTCTAGCATTACACAACTTTTCTAGTCTTTTGTTGCCCCATCCAACTTTTTAAAAATGTGCTGCTAACATCAAATTTGATATGACCATATATTTTTCAAAAGAACAATAACATTTCTAATTCTCAACATTTGATATGTGGTCTTTGTACTATATTAAATTAAATATCACATTCTTTGTTTATTTACATCTTACACAACGTTGCAACTGTTTTGAAAACAGAGCTAAACATAAATTTGTGTGGAATTTCTTTATTTTATATTTCATCTATTCCACATATGTACATGTTAAGCTGACTGATAACTCTCAATCATTGCTGCATGACTGGATGTTGGTGTTTGTGTCATAATCTAGGCTTGGTTCTTGCTCTGAAACTGCCAGATAGGCTTTAGCTTTCCTGACTTTGGAGACAATAAAGAGTCACAGTAAGAGCAGGACTGAACATTAAAGGTAGTGCAAAAAACAGAAAATGTATAATAATAAAAAAATATTAAACAGGAATTTTTTTAGAATGTTCAGAATCCAATGATTTCTGCACTCAGTTCAGTTCATTTTTATGTAGCATGCATTTATTGTCAAGATGTGCACAAATGTAAATATAATTAAGTCAAATAACAAATAAAATAATACTCTTTAAGAAACAAAAAACTGAACAAATGTTACCATGGAATGTCATTCTAGAATATAAACTATACTAGTACAACATAGACTATGACAGATGAATTTCAAATGTTTAAACTTGTCTGAAGATGATCTACATACATCATTAAAATCTCAGTCATTTAATATGTGTAGTTTAACAAGGAGAAGCAAAAATGAAATTCTGTCTAAACAGGTTTGCCTAATATTATCCTGTTTATTTCTGAATCATCTCAGTTCTCATGTAAACAAACCATATAAAGCAATCCCATTCACAGCCAGCATCATCACATGGCACTACAGAAACAAAACTTGATTATCATACTGTGGAGGTAGTAATGTGTGCATTATTAGACTGGAACAGTCAAAGCTTTCAACGCATCCTATTGTAATCCTAATATAACATTGGACATTTTTTCGGTGATTATGATAGACAGCTTTAAGATGAGCATACTGTACATGTAATGTTATGTTTAGAGAAACATTAAATTCATTTTTATTGATTATAGTGTGTTTAATTGCTTAAAGGTGCTGATACATTGAATTTGTTTGATTGAACTAAATTTGTTTTGCTGCTTCTTGTTTTAGCATTCAGCAATAGTCAGCCAGCACTGATGGATTCCGTGTGCTCTGATACCACTTTCCCATCTTTTCAATGTCCTGGTGATACCTTTCACCATAATTCATCACTGACTATACCAAGATTAGTAGGGAAGAAGTCCAAGTGTGAATGCAAAAAATTAGTCTTTAGTAACATGTTGTACTTCATGGTTTTGTATGTTTGAAGCCTGTTGGCAACCAACTGGACCCAGTCTTAAGTCTTAAGCAGCTGTCAAGAAAATTCTCAGCAACAACACTGAAGGCCTTCCATATGATTTCCTCCAGCCACACTAGCAGATCTTTGACCCATTTGTCATTGATGGCATGTCTGATTTTTTGGGCCAAAAAAATGTTTTTCTTAATCCTAGCATCAGTTGTTTGTGGAAACATCTGTCTTAAATTTCTTTCACCTAACTTGTTTATTGCTTTCACAAAATTTTTATAAGAGAAGAAGTCAAAAATATCTTTGCTGGATCAATAAGTGGTCTGGTCTGAAACCAAATGCTTACGTAACTGGTAGTTCTTTTTAATGTAATGAGACTCTTGAAATGAAATAACAGTATCAAGGCTGCATAACTTAGATCACTACAATTGTTGCTGTTGCAATTTATATGTATACTTATAATAAGAGAGGAATACATAAAAATAGACAATTGCAATAAAATGGTATGTGACAGGAAAATTTAAAGTTGATTTTTGTGATGAGAAGGCCAAAATCCATAAATACTTCCAAAACTGCTTCTCTACCAGCTACTATACTGTATAATCAAAATTTAATCAGAAGTACAAAGAAACGATTCTGAACTTAAAGTACTACAATCAGTTGTGTCTTCAAATCACAAAGAATTTACATGTTTCTGCTTCACATTGCCAATGACATGTTTGTAGTGTCAGCCAAAATAATAACAAAAATATACATTTAGCAAAAGACACAGAGCAAGAGAAATGACCAGTAATGCAAGTAATGTGATCTAAACCTTCATGAATGAAAATGAATCAATATCTATAAAAGGCTAAGGGTTGTCTGTCATGCAAAAACTTGTGAACCATTGGACCTTGAACTTTCATCTTGGCCTTAATCAAGACCTTATTTCGTGACACATGTAATACGACCGAAGAATTGGAGGAATGGACTCCCTCGCCCACATAACTGAGATTCAGATCCTTCTCACAGCAAGGATAAGTGTGGCCACACACCCTGAATGACAAGAAAACAATAGCGGTATACGCATGTGGCATTGCTGACAGGAAAAGAACCATGGTGAACTATGAGAGTGAAGCACATTGCACAGGCCAACTGAACATTTTCATTTCAAATTAAAGTAATACACTCCAAGTGCAACAGAAAGTAATACAGGACCAAAGAACTGGAGGTGCAGGCTTCCTCTGCCACCATGTTTGTTCTTGGGTCCTTAACATGGCTGAGTCATCATGGCTATTAGGAAAAGAACTGCAGGAACTTCTAACGACAATGAAGCACATTCATTCATCTAAGTGCATCATAGTTTAATTTAAAATTAAATTGTGTTCTTTTTATTTAAGGCACATATTATAGGTGAAACTTAATTCTACACTGAAAAAAACAGTTTATCATCTCAGTAATTTCCAGAGCCTGGACAGAAAAAAAATACATTGAACGGTCAAGGACTGCTATTTCTGTGGTGGGCGGGGGTGTGTGATACTTGACTATGGCTTTGAAATGAAGCTGGCGTTGGCAGTCAAGTCGGAGTTGCGAGGGCATCTGGACATCACTCACCTGGGAGAAGTAGAGGAATAAAAAAGAGAAAGAGAGAGAGAAAGAAGTGAGAGGAGAAACATTTGTGATTGTGCAACTTGGGAAAAGGCTTTTGTAAGGTATTATTAAAAATAAACTTTGTGTTTAAACTTGGGACTTGTGCATGTGTTGGTGTGTTGAAAGGTTTGAGGGCTCAGAGGAGCCCCCTAAAGGTCACACTGGGTTTGTGGATGTTTTTGATGTCACAAACAAAGCCAAGCAGGATTTCACCTTATCAAAATCTAGTAACTTATTTATTCAATATCTGAACTTTACATCTGTTTAAGAACTAAAATAGTTTGTCCTTTTTCATTTGCCCTGCCAACTGATACTTTAAGCCTCTTTCCAAGAACAACAAATGGAATTAAGAATGGCTAGCAATGTGTGTCTTCACAGCTGTAATAAAGGATTTTGTGCCTGACACTGCTGCCTATCAATCTCTATAGCTCTATAGGAATTAAGACCTATTTATACTTAAAACTTTAATTATCTTGAGCATGCAGACTTGTGGATTCTTTGGTCAGTATTTTGTATTTACTATGCAATACACCATGTGGTGTTGACAAATGAAAGACATTACTTGTGCACTTAATTCCTAATCTAAAATATTATACAAAAGCTGAATTTAGTGCCTATTCTCTGATGTAGTCAAGCACTTGAGGGGAGGGGTCACATTCTGAAGGCAAATGGTTAGTTTCAGGAACGTGTCTGTGATCTTCCCTGGTCAATCCTCTTACTCGCTATTTAGCTGTTGCTGGGCACTGCTGACTATGTTAGTAGGCAACTGTCATTATGCAACAGTCACATGATAGGAGGGGCTAGGAAATAATATAACTGTCTTTAGTCATCTAACATTATGCTGTTTAGTTTAGTTTATTTTGTTTAGTTTATTTTCTTTGCTGTGTTTAGAGTGAAATGTTTAGACGTCTTGCCTGTCTTTTGGATTTTGATTTGTTTAACTTTACTGACCATATGAGGTGTCAGTACCTTTGAGTGGAACTTTGATCTTTGATTTGTAACCAGAACTTTTTTTAATTATTCACGATTTTGACCTGTTGTTTGTTATTTCGACTTTGTGACTTATCCTTTTCATTTAAAACTGGTACAGGCAGTCCAAGAATTAAGTCAAAGAAAATGTCAACCCCTGGGATTTCCTCATTCACAAGATGTTCAATCACTACATGCTTTCAAAAGTTGTATCTTTTTTTAGGCCATACAGTGGCTCCAGGTTGACTGACATTCTTGAGGTACAGCTCTAATACAAAAGGCCAAGCACTTCAGATGACCTGAGGTGGCCTTGCCTTTATAATATTCTCTTCAAGAACATCCTTATTCTAGCTACTGAAGATTTCTTCCTTAATTCCACCTGACTCTACTTGCTATTATTTTAATCCTATGTTATTGGAATAATTGGTTTCAGAGCACCATTTTAGACAATACACTAGACAGCACCCTGGTGATAACCATAGTTTTTGCTGGGCACCACAAAACACAAAACAAAGCTTCATCAACAAGGTAGGTCTCAAGTCTCCAAAGAGGCCTATCATTAAAGCTAAGAAGCAAGGATCAAGGGAACAAGGCTTTTAAATTGAAAAACTGAGAAAGAAAGAGAGGAACTGCATATATATATCCATAGGTCACAATAACAACCACAAAGTTCTTTTATATTTAAAGATTGTATTGTCAGTGCAGAGCTGTTCAGTAGAATGGGGGATGGGCGAGAGCTCAGCTGACATCACCAAAAAGTGCTTCATTACAGCCTGTTCTTGCACCTAGAGATAAGGAGAGTTTCTTCTTTAGCTCTCACAGACAAGAAGACTGATTCTGATGGCCATTAGAATCCAAACGGTCATGGGTTTGCATTTTGCCACCAGCAGTTTCTTGTAGTCCAAATTAGAACATTAGAACAATTTAGACGAGAACAGGCCATTCGGCCCAACAAAGCTCGCCAGTCTTATCCACTTATTCTTCCAAAAAAACATCAATTCTAGTTTTGAAAGTCCCTGAAGTCTTACTGTCTACTACACTACTTGGTATCTTATTCCAAGTGTCTATCGTTCTTTGTGTAAAGAAAGCATCCTAATGTTTGTGTGAAATTTACCCTTAACAAGTTTCCAGCTGTGTCCCCGTGTTCTTGATGAACTCATGTTAAAATAACAGTCTCGATCCACTGTACTAATTCCCTTCATAATTTTAAACACTTCTGTCATGTCACCTCTTAATCTTCTTTTGCTTAAACTGATAAGGCTCAGCTGTTTTAATTTATCCTCATAATTCATCCCCTGTAGCCCTGTAATCAGCCTAGTCACTCTTCTCAGCACCTTTCTAGTGCTGCTATGTCATTTTTGTAGCCTGGAGACCCAAACTGCAACACAGTACTTCAGATGAGGCCTCACCAGTGCGTTATAAAGTTTGAGCATAACCTCCTTGGACTTGTACTCTACACTTTGTGCTATATAACCTAACATTCTGTTTGCCTTCTTAATGGCTTCTGAACACTGTCGGGAAGTCGATAACTTAGAGTCCACTATGACTCCTAAATCCTTCTCATAAGGTGTACTCTCGATTTTCATACTGCCCGTTGCGTATTCAAATCTAACATTTTTACTTCCTGTGTGTAAAACTTTACATTTACTGACATTAAATTTCATCTGCCACAAATCTGCTCTGGCCTGTATTCTGTTGAAGTCCTTCTGTAATGATATAACAGATTCCAGATTATTTGGTAATCCACCTATCTTGGTATCATCTGCAAACTTAACTATCTTGTTACTTATATTCCTATCTAAATCATTTATATATATATTAAAAATAGCAGTGGCCCTAGCACTGACCCCTTTGGAATACCATTGTTAACATCGGCCAATTCTGATGAGGTTCCTCGCACCATCGCCCTCTGCTTCCTGTATCTGAGCTAATTCTGCACCCATGTACAAACATCACCCTGAACTCCCACTTCTTTTAGTTTGATGCCCAAACTCTCATGTGATACCTTATCAAATGCTTTCTGAAAGTCAAGATAAATAATATCATATGCTCCACTTTGATCGTAGCTTTTTGTTGCTTCCTCATAGAATTCCAGCATGTTAATAAAACACAACCTCCCTCTTCTGAACCCATGCTGACTGTTCAGAAAAACTCCTGTACTTACCATGTGCTGCTCAATCTTATCCTTAATAATTCCTTCCATTAATTTCCTGTGATGCATGTTAAGCTTACTGGCCTATAGTTGCTTGGATCTGCCCTGTCACAATTTTTAAATAACAGGATGATATTTGCCATTTTCCAGTCCTTCGGAATCTCTCCAGTGCACAGTGACTTCCTAAAAATATGTGCCAAGGGTTTATATATGTACTCACTAGTGTCCTTAACAATTCAAGGGTAAATATTTTCCGGTCCTGGGGCCTCATGCATAACGCCATGCGTAGAATTTGCACTATAACATGACATAAGCACAAAAGCCGAAATGTGCTTACGCACAGAAAAATCCAGATGCAGGAATCTGTGCGTACGCAAACTTCCACATTCTTCCGCTACATAAAGCTCGATCAGTGTGAAAAGTAACGCTCATGCACGCGCCTGCGGTCCCGCCCGAACTCCTCCCAGAATTACGCCTCTTTGAATATGCAAAGCAATATAAATAGCCCTTAAGCTCAGTGTTCTGTGAAAAGACAATGGGAAAAGCAATAGGGAAAATGGAAGAATTTCAGCGAATACCAAGTGGAGGCAAGGAAAAACATACTATTTGTTGGTTTAAACAGTGATATAAACAACAAAAGGAAGCTAATCGACTGACATAGCATGTTGGAGAAACTTGAAAGCTCAAGTTCACAAAGTCGCGCAGTGCCCGAAATAAAAAAGAAGTTGTCAGATATCAAAGTCGCCGTGAAAATGTGAGACGTAGCCCACCATCTGAGTGTCATATGAAAGCTTATTAGGGTACAGAGAAAAAAAAGGTACACAGTTGGGAAAAAGCATGAAATGTCAACTTCAATCTCAAAATTTCCACTTTAATCACGTAGTTTATTTTGTCATTAAAGTAGAACATCATAAACTTCATCTTAAAATCGTTTAATTAATCAGTTTCTCAAATCACATCGTAATTAAAGTAGCACGTTAAATGCTTTGTTTTTTATGTGTTCTTATATGTGCTCTATGTGTGTGAATCACTATGTGCTTCTTAAACCGGCTTTCTCTTCCTCCGACAGGACACAGAATCCATTACATTTGTGATATTACAGCTCTCTGAATAACTAAAATACTGAGATGTATATGTGATATCATTTTCATTATGATAGGAGTTAAAGCACCTTATTAAACATGGGAACACGGTGGCGCAGTGATTGTGCACGACCTTCGATGAAATAATTTTTGCAGCAGTACTCAGGGACGGCTCGTGGCGGCCCTGGGCAGAGAAAGAATCGGTGGCCCCTTCGCCTGCCAATGTCAATATGGTATCTTATGCACGGCGGATGGCCACGTCCGTTGCGGACACTACATAGCCGCCTCGTGCTCATGACACAAGCGTTTAACTTTTGCCGAAATTTACCGCTGCGTTTTTAGCTGTGTTGTTATTTTCTCTTTCTGTTTTATATTCAATATATATTGGCATGGCAGCCCCTGGTGTTTGGCGGCCCTGTGCAGGTGCACGGTTTGCACATGCCTAAGGCTGCCCCTGCAGTACTGTCTCTTTCAAACATACTAACATCCAATTCCTGTCCTTCCTTTTCTTTCTCCAAGTAACCGATTGCCACACAATCAGTTCTGTAATAAACGTTAAGCCATCTGTAAGCTTATAATGCCGATTCTTCAAAACTTTTAAGGATCATTGAAATATCTTCGTAGTATGTGTTTAATTATTCTGTCGTTCATGCCTGTCCCAGTGAAGCTTACAGTGCTTTTATCTGTATAATATAATAAACATATTTTGCTGCATTTCATCTTAAAAATGATATTGCCATCATATGTAAATACGCGCTTTATAAAGTGGCTCAGGTTGTGCAATATTATAACTGTAGTGCAAGTTTACAGTGAGGTGATTGTACTTATAAGTCCAAACAGTTCTACAAGGAGCAGTTGATGGACTGATTGAGTGCGTTTAGAGCTCTTGGGATGAAACTGTTTCTGAACCGCGAGGTCCGTACAGGAAAGGTTTGAAGCGTTTGCTGTGTGAGAAGCAGTTCAAATAGGAAGCATGGCTAAGGCAACGTGTGCTTGATGCTGTATATAGATAATTCTCTTTCCGATCAACTGCTCTGAGTGGTGTAGTGAGAGTAATATGGAAAAAGATGATCTGCTGTGGCAACCCCTAACGGGAGCAGCTGAAAGAAGAAGAAGGTGCAGTGAGAGTAACAATATTAAAGCAGTTATGGTATTTGGAATAGTTTGACCATTCCGTGGACCATTATATTGTTACTGGTTAATTATAATCAGATGCATTAAACTAATAAACAATATGCGGATCATTTTAGTGTATTTATAAAGCCTCGTCAGGGATGTGGATCTGAAAAAGAATGATAAACCACACAGGAACAGTAGCACTACTTTGACGCTGGGTGCTGCCAGTCTGCAAAACTGAGTGGAGAACTTGCGTACGACAGGGTATGAGGTACCGTGGAAATGTGCATGGCTTTACACCAAGTTTAGGTTTTATACATTGCGATTTGAACGTGGAAACGTTCTTACACAACATTTTTGTGCGTACGCACCATTTATACATGAGGCCCCTGGTGATTTGTTTAATTTCAGCCTGTTTAATCTGAGCAGTACTTCTCCCTCTACAATATCTAAATCACTCAGAACCTCCTTAGTAGTCTCATTTACCACTGGGAGGTTATCCACTTGCAAGTTTAGAGCGTCCGCTATTTCACTGTCTGTATTTTTTTAATTCCTATTTACTATTCCTGGTGCACTTCACCTCCTCCTTGACTGCTCTTTTACTACTAAAATGCTGAAAGAATCTCTTAGGGTCGTTTTTCACCTTATCTGCTATTGTACAAAAGTCTGAGCACGCTGTCTGTTGCGTCATCACGCTCACAGTTTATGCGTGAGCATGTGCACTATTATTTCTGTATCTGATACGCGGAAAATGCTGTACTGCATGTACCTGCATTTATTCAATTGTTTGTTGACTTTGTGTGCGTTTGTTTGATGTAAGTTACGCTTTGCTGTTTACTTTATTAGAAATAATTTTCTAAAAGTAATGATAAAGCTCGTAACGTTGTTTTACCAATAAGTTCAGACAATCCTTTATGTTAAAGTGTGTTCAGTTTAACATTCAAAACTGTATAAGTACATTCAGAAATGTTGCTTCTTTAGTAATATATAAGTTCTTGAAGAAAACAGACTTGGCAATAGTTGCTTAAATAGTGATTTGTTTGAGTCTGTACAGTGCTAACATATTTGGTACGTTTTATTTAGTGCCTTTTGTCAACGACAGCACGTCATAGCGCTCTGTTAATTTCTGCTGCCATCTACTGACCCTTTTGGGCATTACCTGTTTTAGCGTTCTCTGAGCCTTTAATTTGCGAGTTATTTTATGTTATTGTATTTGTTCTGTTTCAGAAACCACACATAAATATTTGTCTGCAAATAAACATTTAGTTCTACAAAGCCATTGCAACTATTCCTTCCTTTGCAACGTTCAACAGTTAGTTGAGATCTTTCTACCTTAATTCTGGTCTGCCTCATCCTTCTTATCGAGGATTAGGATTTGGTGCCACAGACACTCACCAGTTTGACGCACGCACTGTTTAACAAAGTGGTCCTTCGAGCCGGAATACTTGTGTATACCAGCATCCATGGCAGCATCCAGAAAGACAGAGGAGGAGCCACTAACACGTAATACCCGTCCAAGCCGGACCCGCCGCGTCCCAGGACATCTGGAGGACTAAATACTCGGTTACAATCCCAGGAATGATTATGAAACAGCTGAATTTAGGGAATCAGAGAATACTCAATGGCAATATATGCAGGAACGATGGAGGGATCTTCATCTGCAGATGGAGGAGCTTCAGGACATGATGGATTCTGCAGCAATCTCTTCTGCCAGGACATTATCTCCAAAAAGATAGTCCATCAATCAACAAGCAGAGACCTTTCCACCTATGCAGTGCCCACAACCACAATCTCGCATTTAGCGTAGCTCCAGCATGCCTTTGCTTGAACCCAGAAGTCCTCATACACAGTTCACTGTCCCTCTCCATGAGTCAGTTGAAGAGTTATCACAATGCCTTCCAAACAAGTTTCTACAAGTGGTCATCACCAACCCATCTGGGAGCCATTTCTTCACCAGCCAGAATTTGAGTCTTACTGTATTCCTCCTTCAGCCCCAAGGCAATGGCAACAATTACAGCAACCCGTATATTCTATACCTAATCTAGAACAGTCTTATGTGCCTCTGTCCTCCACGCAGTATCCAGAACAAGTATGGGAGCCTCCACAAGGACAAGGACAAGTTAAGGCATTTAATCAGCCTGTACTGGATCCTAATTTACAAAGCTTAATGCAAATGGCTATTGTGTCATCATTTGGCATTCCCAAACCCAGTCTCCCTACATTCAGCTCAGGTAAAAAGACTGACTTTATCTTATTGAAAAAAGGATTAGACAGCCTTCTAGGACCGCATCCCCATCTTACAGAAGACTACAAATATCAGGTGTTGCTTGATCGCCTCAAGTTCCCCTCTGCACTGCAGGTTGCTAAGAGATATTTGCATGATCCTAAACCTTATACCAGTGCTATGCACGCTCTACAACAGAGATATGGCCAACCACGGCAATTAATTCAAGCAGAACTGAGTGCTCCTGTAGTAAGATCAGGGGATGCTAAAGGCATTGAGGACTTTGCACTGTCAGTTAGTACACTAGTAGGTTTTCTGAGCTCATTAGGTGGTGCTGCTGACATTGAACTTCAGTGTGGATCCCATGTCGATAGGCGGCTTACAAAATTGCCACTAAATTATAGAGATGCCTTTGCAGAACATTGTGTAACACGGGGCATCATACAGAGTGGAAGTAGCCAAACTTATACACTCATTGACTTTGCTGACTGGCTGGAAAGGAAAGCACAGGTACTACAAGTGGCACGGAGAGCAACAGACTTATATCAGGCTTCATCCCAAGGAGCTGAATGCCGTGAAACAATACCTGCTAAAACACCACCTGTTAAGGCCTCTACAGTTAATCTTAGCAGTGAAAGGAATACCCCTCAGATACAACAGGAACCTGACAGCATTATTTAAATGTTTGCTCAGAGTTTACCAAATTGGACACGGTTCATCGGATGGAATGGATAAAGGACAAAGAACGATGCTGGAAATGTGGCAGAGGGCATAAACCAGACAAATGTACATTGAAGAAACCATGTTCTACCTGTGGGGAACAACATCTTCAGGTTCTCCATGATGTAATACAAGTTAGCAATCAAAGTATTCTTAAATCAGTGCCTCCTCCAGTATGTTGTACATCGATCAGAGCTATCGCTCCAGTAAGATTATGTTAAAAGTTGTCCAGGTAATATTGTCTAATGGCAAGAATACCCTTAACACTTATGCTGTACTAGATGATGGATCTGAACGTACAATTATCTTACCAGCAGCTGTAAAACAGCTTGGTCTTGATGGAGGAAAGGAGCTTTTAGAACTAAGAACCATTCGTCAGGATGTTGTACAATTAAAGGGTGCAACAGTGGAATTTGCAATATCAGCGGCCAGTAATCCTAGAAAACAGTACAGTATCAACAGTGCATTTACTGCTGACCAGCTTAATTTGGCAGAGCAATCATGTCCTTTAGAATCCCTTCAAAGAAAGTATAAACAACTTAGGGGAATTCCCCTTAAGTCATATACAAAAATTCAACCAATGGTTTTAATTGGGCTGACCATCCACACCTAATTACACCCATTAAGTCAGTGTGCCAGGGACCCCCAGGGGGACCAGCTGCTGTATGTACTCAATTGGGCTGGACATTACAAGGCCCAGCTGAATTCCTTCAGCAGCCTTATGGTGAGGTTTCATGCTTGCACAGTTCAATCCAGCAGCCTATTCATGACCTCCATCATCATGTAGAGAGACTGTGGCAACTAGACACCCTTCCATTCCATCAGGAGAAAGATGTGACCAGGTCTAAACAAGACAAAGAAGCTATGGAGATACTTGAAACTAAAACCACCCGTGTCAAAGTTAATGGAGTACAGAGGTATGCCACACCTCTGTTATAGAGGAAAACCATTCCCTTCCTTCATGCATCACCATCAGCAGTAATGAGCCTTTTGAGAAGTACTGAACGACGGTTAACAGCAGTTCCTGAGAGAGCTAGTGAATATAATAAAGAGGTTAACAAACTTTTGGACTCTGGATATGTTGTGAAGATTACCACCTGGAGAGAGCTGGATGTAAGTTGCTCTCCAGACACATATGAGCGGCGCGTCTTACCTTTTGGCACAACCTGTAGCCCATGCTGTGCGATTTTTGCTCTGCAGAAGCACGTCAGGGAGCATGCTAAAGGGAATGAAGCAGTCGTGGACTCTGTACATAAAGCATTCTATGTTGATAACTGCCTTCAGTCATTTCAGTCTACTCTCCAAGCTAAGCAGTTCATTGAGCAGTGTCGGGTGCTGCTGGCAGAAGGAGGGTTTGATATCATGCAGTGGGCCAGTAACATACCAGATGTGATCACTCACTTGCCCCAAGACGCAAGGTCAGAATCATGTGAGCTCTGGCTTACCTTCAACAACATATATCCCAAAGAATCAGCTTTAGGATTACGTTGGGATTGTTCCTCAGACACACTGGGATACAAATTCAAATCTATTCCTTATGATCAGCCCACCATGAGGAATATTTACAGGGTTCTCGCAAGTCAATATGACCCAATAGGATATCTCATTCCCTTCATCACTCGAGCTAAAATCTTGGTTCAGGCCCTTCGGAAAAGGGAACGAGATTGGGATGAACCTATTGCCAATGACCTTCTCCAAGCATGGAATGAATGGGAGAATGAATTGCTGCACATACCCAAGATTGTTCTCCCACGCTGTTATACTTTGAGCATGAACTTAGCCGAAGCTGTTGTAGACTTGCATGTGTTCTGTGATGCTTCCCAGCAAGCATATGGCTGTGTTTCCTACCTCTTAGTAGAAGGTGCTTGAGGTAACATACAGGTGTCCTTTTAATGACAAGATCACAGGTAGCACCTAAGAAACAGCTGTCAGTGCCACATTTGGAGCTCTGTGTTGCATTAACGGGTGCACAGCTTGCAAAGCTGCTGCATACAGAACTCTCAGTTTCTATTAGAAATACATTTCTGTGGACTGACTCCACCACGGTATTGAACTGGCTTAACTCCGAGTCCTGCCACTACAAAGTGTTTGTAGGAACACGTATTGCAGAGATTCAGGACTCACCAGTTCTGCAGAATGGCGATATGTTGAATCCGCAGAGAATCCTGCTGATGATATTACTAGAGGGAAGACCTTGTTGTCATTAACTCAAATGAGCAAGTGGAATCAGGGTCCTTCCTTTACTCTCCTGTCATCAGATCATTGGCCAGAAAACCCTAAGCCCATTAATGCCGAATCAGAGGAAATGAAGAAATCCTTGTTCTGTGGTGTGACCTCCGCAGCTGATACAACATTACCTGATCTTTCTCTGTTTACAAAATGGGAAGATCTGATTCAAGCCACTCATTTAGCCATAAATGGGGCGGCTGTAGTGTCCCTATCTGCAAGTGAACGAATTAAAATTGAAGTTCATGTTTTACAGTGAGCCCAACGGGACAGTTTTCCAGAAGAAGTAAAATTGTTAAGTGAAGGTGATGCATTGCAAAAAACTAGCCGTTTATACAATCTATCTCCTCAATATGATAAGACATTGAATTTAATCCGTGTTGGAGGTCGCCTAGGCAAGGCTGTATCAGAATTAGGGGAGGATGAAATACATCCTATTGTGTTGTCACCTGATCATACTATATCTAAAATTCTGATTCGTGATTATGATGAACGTTTACTTCACCCTGGGCCAGAGTGAGTATTTGCTGAAATTCGGAGAACTTACTGGATACTTCGGGGAAGACAGGCTATCAGAGGTCACCAGTGACAGTGTGTTGAATGTCACAGGTGGCGTGGTCAGCCTGTCATTCCCAAGATGGCCGATCTTCCAAATGCACGTCTACGCATACAAAAACCGCCTTTTTGGTCTACTGGAATGGACTGTTTTGGTCCATTTACAATTAAAATAGGAAGAAGGTTAGAAAAGCACTGGGGCATCATTTTTAAGTGTCTCACTACACGATGTGTTCATTTAGACCTCATTCCTAGTATGGATACAGATTCATTCCTTCTAGCTCTCAGAAGATTCATCGCTCGTCATGGTAAGCCTTATGAGATTGTAGCTGATAGAGGAACTAACGTCCGAGGTGGGAGACGAGAACTAAAAAAAGCTTTTGCCACTATGGAGCCTGCACTTCAAGAACAACTTGCAAGACAAAGTATAGAGTTTCATTTCAATCCACCTCATGCTCCACATTTTGGAGGAGTATGGGAACGACAGATTAGATCTGTGAAGAACTCCCTACATATAGTCCTCAAGGATCACACTGTGTCAGAGGAAGTTCTCCACACAGTGCTGGTGGAATTGGAGGGCATTCTCAATACCAAACCTCTTGGATACGTCTCTTCTGATATAGCTGATCCAGATCCAGTTACCCCAAATCTCTTGCTAATGGGGCGGCAAGACGCTTCCTTACCCCAAGCAGTCTATGGAGCTAGTGATTTACTGGGACGTCGTCGCTGGAAACACAGCCAGGTTTTGGCTGACCATTTTTGGTCTAACTTTACCAGGCGCTACCAGACTGATTTACAACAACGACATAAATGGAAGAACTCCTCATCCTCCTTGAATGTGGGACAGATTGTTCTAATCATTGATCCACAGTTGCCTAGGGCTTATTGGCCTGTTGAAAAGGTCACTAAAGTTATCCCTAGTGATGATGGAAAAGTTCGCGTTGCTGAAGTCAAAGTGAAGAATCATATTTATACTTGCCCAGTGAGTAAGCTTATAGAGCTGACGGAAAATGCCAGACGAATGACATGGACCCATTGAATTGTTTCAGATTTATTACTCAAATTTGGGGGCGGCTGTACAAAAGTCTGAGCATGCTGTTTGTTGCGTCATCACGCTCACAGGTTATGCGTGAGCATGTATCTGATACGCGGAAGACGCTGTACTGCATGTACCACATTTATTCAATTGTTTGTTGACTTTGTGTGCGTCTGTTTGATGTAAGTTACGCTTTGTTGTTTATTTTATTAGAAATAATTTTCTAAAAGTAATGATAAAGCTCGTAATGTTGTTTTACCAATAAGTTCAGACAATCCTTTATGTTAAAGTGTGTTCAGTTTAACATTCAAAACTGTATAAGTACATTCAGAAATGTTGCTTCTTTAGTAATATATAAGTTCTTGAAGAAAACAGACTTGGTAATAGTTGCTTAAATAATGATTTGTTTGAGTCTGTACAGCACTAAAGTATTATTTAGTGCCTTTTGTCAACGACAATACGTCATAGCGCTCTGTTAATTTCTGCTGCCATCTACTGACCCTTTTGGGCATTACCTGTTTTAGCGTTCTCTGAGCCTTTACTTTGCGAGTTATTTTATGTTATTGTATTTGTTCTGTTTCAGAAACCACACATAAATATTTGTCTGCAAATAAACATTTAGTTCAACAAAGCCATTGCAACTATTCGTTCCTTTGCAACGTTCAACAGTTAGTTGAGATCTTTCTACCTTAATTCTGGTCTGCCTCATCCTTCTTATCGAGGATTAGGATTTGGTGCCACAGACACTCACCAGTTTGACACACGCACTGTTTAACAGCTATATTCCTCTCCAACTGTCTTTTAGCCTCCGTGATATTGTTCTTAATGGTTGCCCTAGCCTTATATGCCTTATAAAGTTGTTTTTTCCTTTTCAGCTTCTATTTTTTAACTCTTTATTAACCCACTGTGGATTTTTTTTTTAAATTTCCTATTAATTCCAAATTTAGGTATGTAAACTAACCCATGCAAACTAAGACGATAGATCTGCAAACTGAGAAGGCTTGCAGTGTATGTATGTGTGTGTGCATGCATGAGCACACAACAGAACAAATATTTATTTATCAAAAAATCTGCATACAAGAACAAGGGAAAAATTTTATCAAAACAGTCTACCTAAAAGGCATTTCTTAATCAGAATCTTTAATCAAGAAATCTTAATCCATATGCAAAGACAAAAGAGACACAGCATAAAGAATTAATGAATATGCAATCAACATAATGCAATACTACCAATAAAAATTAATATGACAACAATAACAAAGAGGTAATGGTAGAAATTTAGATTAGGTACCAACTATAATGCATCTCTAAGTCACATACTGTTATGTAATATGACCAAAAAACAAAGGCTTCTTAATAACACTTAGAGAATCAATAAAGTTGTTATTTATCTCAGAGCAGTGTGACATATTAAAAACTTGTGAAACTGTGGTAGCATTACTTGGAAATATGTGAACTTCATTTGGTCTTATTAAGCATTAATTAAGGATTCACAAGTCTTACACTGAAGTATGCAACACTGAGAGACATATTATCACCTACTTAAACCACCAAACTTAAGTTACTGTAATTTAGTATGGCACATTGCACAGAGATAAATACTCACTTTATTGATGCTTTGCAAATCTTATAAAGACCAAAAGAAGTTTTTTTGGAATACCATGTCATTTTCTAACCTGCTTAATTTAGACCAGGGTCACAGGATTGGCTGGAGCCTATCCCAGGAAGCATAGGGTGCAAGGCAGGAACAAACCCTGGACAGGGTACCAGTCCATTGCAAAGCAAAAAGACATATATATATTTATATATATATATGTATACACACACACACACACACACACACTAAGGCCAGTTTAGCATTGCCAACTCACCTAACCTGCCTCTCTTTTGGCTGTGGAGGAAACCGGACCACCCAAAGGAAACCCACGCAGACACAAAGAGAACATAAGAGGCACAACTCATGGTCTCCTTACTTCTAGGCAGCAGTGCTATCACTGTGCCACCATGTCACCTATTCAATAGCATACTTTTCCAAATTAATCTTAAAAAATCTTAAAAAGAAAAGATAAATGAAAAGAAAAGATTTCAGAGACGAAATCCTGGGTCTCCCATAACAAACATAATGGGTGGCAACATTCAAAGGTGACAGATAAAAACTAGTGTGGACAACATGGAAAATGTAGGCACAAAAGGAGAATGCTGGTTGGTGGAAAGAATTGTGTGAGAAATAGTTTTTTTTGTTGTAGTAGTGAAACAGGACAAACTTTAAAAATCAATAAAGAAGCATGTATAGCTGGCTAAGCAGAGGCAAGGTATGCCCCAAAACGTGGTGACAGGTAGATTGACTCGAACGGAGGCTGACGTGTGAGTGAGGGGGGCCCTACCCAGCTCCCCACTCCTGAAGTCATGCTTCCCCCTCCGCTCGGCCCACAGCCTCTGTCTTGGATTAGGGCGAATAAATTGCTCCTGCAAGTGAACTAAGCGATTTTGAGAGAAGTCGCAAAATCAACTGGAATGTTCAAGCAAATTATAGAAGAAAACCTGACATACAGTAAATCAATTAAGTAGTTCTCTTGTGAAAAGTGGACAGACCTACAGGCAGACAGATGTTGGATTTTATATATAGAGAAATATATTTTAATTAAGCACTAGATACCCAATTTTAAAAATTTTATATTGTGTCAAATATATGGAAAGGCATAAAAGAAGAGGGGTGTGTGAAGGAGAGTGGAACATAAGGTCATAAATCTTCTCCACAGAATATTTTTTATACTATTCATGCATTTTTTTTTTCACTTGTAGATTGAAGGTATTTATACTTTTCTGTCTGATATTGTGTAAATATTTTATCCTATCCAGTTGGTATTCTGTTTTGCGAGCTTGTATACCTATTCTTTAATTTGCACATCTAAGGCAGTGAAGCTCCAGTGACTTAAAGTGTAGCCCAGATTCTAGGAAATTTGATAAAGGATTCTCACAAACCTTTCAACTCTTTTAGATCTTTTTTCCTCTCTTTCAAATCAAGTAGTGAAACACCAACGTTGTTGTAGGCCATAAAAGGATCTGTGATTAAAAATCCTCTGAAGGATATAACAAGGATGGGCTCCACATTGAGTCCTTGTGTAACCCTCTGTCATATTTGTAATGATGAAAACATACCATAAGTGTAACTCTGTATTAAAAACCCTCCTTGCCCCTAAATATGCCTTTATAGTAAGGTAATATACATTGTAAGCTGTTTGATAAATTTATTTTTTTAGTCTGTTTTTCTTAATGTGGATTTAAACTGACAGTGCTCATCTCTGACTTTAGAGGGATGAACAAATAGTTACTTATTTCATCTTGAGTAAATAAATATTAAAATTTGTTGTCTGAATTTGTGGTAGTCTCCAAGTGACAGACAAATGAAAGCTTCAGCTGCCTGCTGATGAGATAATGGGAGAACAATTCTAAATTATTGCAGATAGTAGTGCATGCATTTCTGACATGAAGTGAATAATAAGGTATCTGCTTCATAAAAGAGTCCAGAAACCTTTTTGTCACAACTTTCTCATTGACCACCCTGTTAATGCTGTTTGCAAAACACTTTGGAATTGTTTCTTCTCTTCTCGCATTACTGAGTCAGTGTCACTGAGACTTATAGGTTATCATCACAAAAGTGGATGCAATGCAGGAATAACTCAGAATAGAAGAGCAGTCCATGGCAAAGTCAGACAAACTTGGAAATGTTCAGCACAAATGCATAAAACATGCAGCATTTTTGATAGGGCTTTTACAAACTGCTACATTAAATCAAGCCTACTATGAAGTGGAGGTCGCAACACTTTATCTGGATCCACTAAGCTAGGTCTGATGATGTTTTGGCACCAACCTGTAGCCTTTTTCTAGTTGGACATTCCTTCTGAAGCCAATATAAATTCTTGGCTATGTTCTCCCACTCACAGAGAAAAATATGGGAATTTTATATATCCTGATTGTACCAAGTATGAAGAGAAAGATTTGTCTGGATGAAATACGTTTTTATGTTTTAATTGGGACCCCAACAGTTCTTCAGCATTATTGGGAATGTCTGGATCTCTTACTAAATCAATAGATTCATCCTAAATGAATGACTGTTGCTCATTGCTTGAACATGTTGAGACAAATTCTTCATCGTCACCTGAAGTATTTTCTCCCTCTGAATGATCTTCTACAGAATCAAGACTGTTAGATTGAGTAGTAATTAGTACATCAGGTCAATGTGGTACAGGCCTTACTGCTAACAGATGATTAGGATAATCTTTCTAATTTTTTTTGTTATATTCATGGATTTTGCAGGAACATAAATAACAGTCGTCACTATGATTGTTGGGTTCCCTCTATATCATTAGAATACCAAAGCAAGTAGATGGGGCTCACTGTTTGTTCTGGTCACCAAAGTTTAATCCAAAGTAAGCATAATAAGATTTTTTTCATGAAATCTTCTATATTCTGTCATTATAATTTTTTTGCTACAAACTTTCCACAAACATAGCAAAAAACATCAGGACTGTTCACACAACCTGCAAAGGCTGACCACTTACAAGTGTACTGGTTAAGTAAAGTGCCTTATTGGTAGGAGAAGGACAGGTCCACACATCCTGCAACCTGCTACTATAACTCATCACCATGTTCAACTCCAGCTATATTTTGACATTATTATTAAATAATAGCACTGTGTTGCTTTAAACATAGATTTAAATATTAGAAATGATAAATTTAAACAAATTATCATTAAAATAAAATATTGTATTATATTAAAATAATATATTTAACTCAAGTGCAAAAACTGAAGATAAAAAACGATAATTAACAGCAAAAAATGTGTTTTGCGAAAAAATGATACATGATAGAGAAAATTGCTTTTTATTTTTAAATTTGGCTCCCCAAATGTATGTAAAAGTTATGTGAAATAATCAATATTAGTATTTACGCCAAATTACAGTTGACCATGTTGAGCTTATTCGTACTTACAGCCCAATGGCCATGATAGTAGGTTTGTGCCACTTCAATCTGTTTCATTGTTATTTGGTTCTATCACATAATCTGCCTTTTTCATTTTCTCAATTTATTGTGAGTGCAAAATACACTCTATAGAAAGTGTGTACTTAGTATTGGCATGCTCGTGACCTTGGTACTTTTAAAAACCTGTCTTTTGTGATAAATGCAATACAGTATAATCAGTTCATTTCAGGATATTGTTATGTGTATAAAGTAAAAAAACTCATATGCATTTATATACGCGTTTCACAAACACACACAACACTGACACTTTCATGAATCTTGCTCCTTAGGATATATAAAAAAAAACAATACAGAGTAGGCCAAATCAAATTAGGTGATTTCAGGGCACACTGACAGATGTGCTACTGAATCAGACACTCAACACATGTTTTGTGCAGAGCATCATTTGGTTGAGAACCATGGAAGAATATAACCATTGAAGAAATAGAACTAATAATAATATGCAGCTAAGGAAATATGGTGCATTAGGAGTGTGCCCAGTTTAAATGCCAAAAGTCCACCCACAACAGTTGCTCTGAGCAAACGAGAGAACAGGAAATGTAGCCTTACCTCAAGAAAAATAGAACCAAGAGTCAGTTACAAAATGTACTACTTTCAGTTTACTTTTGCTGACACAAACATGCAAATTAAAAGCTTTGTTACTTCAAAGTGGGCATATTTTGTAAGTTTTAAGGCTTTTGTTTTCATGTTTGGACCCAGCTCCATCATGTCCATTTTAAAATGTAAGAAGGGGCTAGGTATTTTTTTAAATTAATAAAAAAGCTTCACTTTAGAATGCTGTTTTATGTGGCAAATTAATATACATAACTTCAACTTGAAAAATACAAAACCAAACCAAGATGCATATTTTTTTCAAGGAAAATTGAGATCTCTAATGAAACTGGTGTACACTTAATGACTAGACCAGGAAATGAACTCAGGTCCCATATTGTGCCATCACATTATTATGATATGTAGAGCTCTTTGTGTGAAGATCTAATCAAAACTTGCAAATTATAATTCCACCAGTTCAATGCTTATCCAGCTGTGGATGAATCATAAATGGTCTCACAAAACATCTGGTGACAAAGAACAAAGGCAAGTCTTAATTTGCTGCCCCAGTTAGCTACAGATGCATTCTTAATTGTCTGCTTGTTTTTACAAATAAGAATATCAATTCATGAATTATGTAAACTCTTATAGTGCACAGCAGGGTATCAGAAAGGTGTCTGTACCCCAAGCAAAAAGTGCAAGTCAGAAACTAACCCTGAAAGATCTTCATCCATAGCAGGGCAGATGTGGACATACATCTATGCTGGACTTGATAGTTTTTGAATCATGAATTGTGAGAACATAGTAATACATGGCAACATAAATAGGACATGCATACTGCAGACAGAAAGTACCCCTGCTGGCTAGCTGTGTCCATATATTGTGAGTTGGGAGGAGATGCCACCCTGAATGCACTTAATGCAGTTTAGTTTCAGTTTGCTAACAGCAGGTAACTGCACCAAATTATTTAATAAGATCTAGAGTATGTGATTCTGGTTTCATTTTACATAAAGAGAAATTATCAATGCATTTCTAAAAATGTATGTAATTGACCATACATTGAAGAAAATCAAATGTTTTTAAGCTGACAAGGCTCAGAATGTTTTCTCAGATTTTTCTTTTTTTTTCCATAGTGCAATATCAACACCTTAGAAATGCCCATGCGTATATACATTACATCTGAGCTTGTATCATCATATGCCTTCCATGTATCTGAGTAGTTTTTTAGCTTGTTCAACACTGCATTTGTCATGCTAGTAAAGCACCTTTGCGCTGAACAGAAAATTGAATTGGCTGCCACCTGCAGCTTGTCACAGCAGGACTTTGTGTTAGAATGGATATATGAGTGGATCATCCAGAAATGTCTTTCTTTTTAGAGGGCTATAAAGCAGAGTAAATGAAAATGACAAAGAGCAATTCAGAACAAATTGTTGTACTATGTGGTCATAGTATACTGTATTTACTCTGATGTGGTATAATCGATTACTATTGATTTTATTTAATATATTTACTAGTAAATGGCAATACAAAATACATAAGTTCATTTGCAAATCTGCTTAATCTAATTCAGGGTCGCAGGAGTCTGACACCTACCGATGCAACACCAGGCACAAGGAGAGAAACAGCATTGGGCAGCACAGAAATGCTATGCATGGCACACACAAACACACACATTCACACATACAGTATATACACTCTGAAAACTTTAGTAGATGATTAAAAAATGGGGATTAATAAAGTGTATCAAATCAAATCAAAAATCAAAATGAAAACTCCCTTTATAGCCCTGCTTTAGAATAAAATGGTTCTAAAAATAAAGAAATGAATGAATGAACATGACAACTCAAGATACAAACTGCAATGTTATGAGTGCATACAACGGCAAGTATGCCAAAATGACTTTAACATCCCTCAAGAAAAAAAATTCCAGCTATTTTACTGGAATATATGTGGCTAAAGCCTTTTATTCTGCAAGTGCTAAAACAAGACAGACTCAGCCTTCATTTCATATATAGAGTATATATTTTTGTTTCAGATGTAGAGCTGCATTTACTAAGTTATGGCCATCAGTGCTTACATCGAGGCATCTAAAACAACACTCCATAAGCTTAGCTGCGCACAAACAATGCTTTCAAGGACATCAGCCTCAGGCGGTGTAGTGAGATTTGGTGATGTCACCAACAAGCTGTCGAGTGTCAGGATTACATTTTTACTTTCCCTTGTAGGTATTTTGTATTGTTGTGCATTATTCAGTATTTTAGAAGTAGTCAATTATGTTTGCAACTTTTATTCTATTAGATGCAATCTATATTGAGTTCTTTCCTAATGTCCCAGAACCTGAAAATAAAGCAAACGTTGCCAAAGTATGGAAAAAAAACAAAAAAAACCCCAGAAATAATAAAGAAGGATGAGAGAGAGAAAAAACAAACTCCTCAAATAAAAAGAAATCTAAACAAAACATGGCTACCTCTCTGGGACTACTTCAATAACTATCCATTCTGTCTGGTGGAGTGTCTCACCCATGTGCCCTCCTTAAAGTACCACCCCATAGCACTCCCTTTACTTTACATCCTTCCTACATTGTCTAGTATAATTTTCTCATTCTAGATAAGCACTCCTGACCGCATATTTTATTGCTTTAAATTGTTCACTGGAGTCATTTATGGCCTTGTCCCAGGTTCACTTCTGGGTTCAGAGTGAATCTATTACTGCACCAATAATACCAGGCTGAAACTACTCTGGCAGCTCCCATCATCCCTAAACCATGAAGTTGTCCCTAGTACTTACAATTCAAGGTCTCTAAGGCAGTCTTTTCTCTGCTTGTTTTCTTGGAAGAGCATCACTGACACACATTTCCTTGTCTGAGCCCATGTGCCCTTTAGGAATCAAGAGCTGATGCCACTTCTGGCTTTTCTTCCTCTGCCTCATTCTGTTTAAATGCTGATGGGCATATGTTTTGTTTAAATGGCAGTCACCTGTCCTCTGATAATTGCATTCTCTTCCAGACCCCATTCTCTCTCTCTCTCTCTCTCTCTCTCTCTCTCTCTCTCTCTCTCCTGTGATGGTGTCCTCTTGACAGTGTTAAAGTTCCCATGTTGCCATGATAGGCATCGATTATTGTAATTCCTTACTGGCAGGTGCCCCTTCTAATCTTATATCACAGCTCCAGCTTATTCAAAACTCAGCTGCAAGAGTCCTTACTCGAACCAGCAGCAGCGAGCACATCACACCCATCCTGCTCCGTCTTCACTGGCTCCCTGTGTCCTACAGAATCGAATATAAAATCCTACTAATAACCTACAAAGCTTTAAATAACCTCGCACCAAACTACATCAGTGACCTTCTCCATCACTATGTGCCTGCCCGCCCACTAAGGTCCTCTGATTCTGGTAATCTTGTTGTGCCCCTCACTAATCTACACTCTATGGGTGACAGGGCCTTCAGCTGTATAGCGCCCAGACTCTGGAATGACCTACCAAAATTAATCAGGTCAGCTGACTCCATGAATTCTTTTAAAAAACAACTCAAAACTCATCTGTTCAGGAAGGCTTTTAGCTCTACTTGACTTTATTACCTTTCTCTCAGTTTACTTCTCTGTCAAGATGCTAAAGTAACCTGTATGTGTGTGCTAGACCATCAATTATGTTGTCTGTTTTTTTTTTCAGAATTTACTGTCTTAATCTTCTTTATTTATTTATCTGGTTTGTACAATGCTATATACTGTATATTCTGCCGTTCTTTATTATATTCTGTAAGTGCCTTGAGCATGGGAAAGGCGCTATATAAATAAAATGTATTATTATTATTATTATAGGTAATCATGCCAGTACAAGTTTTTGTCTTATTTGGAGGGCATCACTCATCCCTGCCCCATCTTCCATTACTTCTCCTGCCTGCAGTTCTTTTGCTCACCTGCATGTGTATAACATAGCATAACATTTACTTTGAATAATCACACACTATCACAAAAATGGTTTAGCATACCTTGCGCTTTACAGGACAGCCTAATTTCGTAATGCTATATATTCTGTCATCCATCCATTTTGATTTAATAAACATCTATTGCTGTAAATTTTCACTTATTTTTCTCATATCATTATGGAATAATTTTGCCAAGTAATACAAGTTGTAGACTAAAGAAAAGGTGGGGAAAAATTATAAATTAAAGTCAGCACATTTTTACAGGTTGAGCATTTCTAATCTGAAATGCCTAGGACCAGAAGTATTTTAGATAACAGATATTTTTAGATTTTGATATATTTGCATATATACACTGATCAGCCACAACATTAAAACCACCTGCTTAACATTGTGAAGGCCACCCTTGTACTGCCAAAACTGTTCAAGCCTCTATAGACAGGACTTGTTTTTCCTGCACATCCCACAGATTCTTCATCTAAGGAACCAAAAGTATTCTTAGAAGAACATTGCCCAGAGCATTACACTGCCTCCGTCGGCTTGCCTCCTTCCCTTAGTGCATCCTGTTGTTATCTTTTCTCCAGGTAAACAATGCACATGCACCCATCCACATGATCTAAAAGAAAACCTGATTCATCAGACCAGGCCACCTTTTTCCACTCCATGGTCCAGTTCTGATACTCACATACCCATTGTCGGCACTTTCGGTGGTAGACAGGGGTCAGCATGGGCACACTGTCCAGCCTGCAGCTATGTAGCCCCATATGCAGCAAAGTACAATGCGCTGTGTGTTGTGGCATCTTTCTCTCATCACTAGTATTACATTTTTCAGCCACAGTTGAAAACCAGACAGGCTAGCCTTAATTCCTCTCTCACATCAATGAGCCTTGGACACCCATGACCCTGTCACTCATTCACCGGTTTTCTTTCCTTGGACTGCGTTTGGTAGGTACTAACCACTGCATACTGGGAAACCCCACAAAAACTGCTGATTTGGAGATGCTCTGACCCAGTCATTAGAGCCAGCCATTACAATTTGGCCCTTGTCAAAGTCATTCAGATCCTTACTCTTGTCTCATTTTTCTGCTTCCAACACATCACATTCAAGAACAGACTATTCACTTGTTGCCTAATATATCCCTCCCCTTGACTGGTGCCATTGTAATGAGATAATTAATGCTGCTCACTTCACCTGTCAGTGGTTTTAATGTTGTGGCTGATAGGTGTACATAATGAGATATCCTGGGGATGGGACCCAAGTCTAAACACAAAGTTTATTTATGTTTCATAAACACCTTATACACATATATTACCCGAGGGTAATTTTATACAATATTTTAATAATTTTGTACATGAAAAATAAAACAAAACAATGAGAATGCAAGCTTTTTCTTATGAAAGCAACTTTATACTTATACATGCTTTCTGCATTAGCACATCCCAGCACAGTTATTCTGCTCTTGGAATCCTTAAATCCTGTAGGGGCTCTCTCATCAGCTGCAGTGAATGTCTTTCTAGTGCAATAACGCCAAAACAATGATGTTTCATGAGCATTATAGACATGTTCTGGCGTCAGATTTTCATCAGCGATGACCTTGGCAAGCTCATCAATTATTTTCTCTGCTGCTTCATGATCAGCAGATGCTTTATCACCACAAAATTTAATGCCTTGTCTTTTCTTAATTTACTGCAACCAGCCTGTTGAATATTCACAGTTCCCTTTCAGTTCATCGTGATAGATTTTTGCTTGTTTTATGACTAGTACACATACTATTAAGTGCCGTGTGTTCACCGTGACGCTGACCAATCCACTCTTTCAATGCACTTTCAAGATCTTCATTTTTGGCTTTATGTAGTGTTTTTCAACAATATCTGTACACCACAGAGCAGAGAACAATCAAAAAACACAGTTAGTAATGCACAAAAGTCTGGTGGTGACAATGGTTCTTTCTTCTTGCATTGGCATAGGTTTTCACTAATTTATTTCTTTTCAGATACCAAAAATGTGCAGAGTAGGTTATTAAGAAGACTTCAAATTGATCTCTCATGTATGAACATGCTCAAAGTTGGACCCTGCCTTTTACCTGATATTGACGGGGCAAACATAAAGGAATATGACTGAATTTAATGTGTTTGATAATGGATGGATGGATGTGTATTTATATATATATATATATATATATATATATATATATATATATATATATATATATATTGTCACACACGTGCGCATGGGAGGCAGCTAAAGGGCTTGAGTGACGGCAGTTCTGAAACAGGCCGGGAGGTGGCAGAGTGCACTGACTCTTTTTCTCTCTTCCCTGTAGACCATTCCCGGGAGATCCCATCTGCCTCTCTTGACGTCACTTCCAGGACCAAACCAATGGAAGGAGACCTTACTGGCTCCGGCCCCTGTGATGTCACGTCCAGGCTCGAACCGATGGCTAACGAATATGGGCCTGATCCTTATGACCTCACTTCCTATCTACCCTTTTAAAAGCCTTCCCCTTTCCCCTGTTTGTCAGTCTTGTTTTGGACTCAGTTGTGTGCACATCAGTGCTGTCATTGAATAAGAAAACGACTTTGCATCCAGGATACCAGAATATACGGGTGGCTGCCCCAAACCTTTTTCTGTCTATGTCTCAGTTTTGTGACATTGGTGTAGTCGGCAGGATGAAGAAGTCCTGGAAGACAAGGGGACAGGACCTGCAACATGTCCAGGTGGGAGCGTACCGGGGCCGAGTTTCCAGGCGGGGAGGGTGTCCCGTGTTTCGGAGTACAGGCTTTGCTCCCGGCAGGCTCCGCTAGGCAACCTAGGTTGGCCAGGGAGTGTTCGGAAGGGGCTCACAGAATTGGGCTGCTTCGGAAGGGGGAGGCTAAGAGGGCTGTTTATGCTCTCTCGGAGGAGAGTGCCCGCCTCCCTGTGAAGCCAGAGCCCCGATTCCCACCTAGGGGTGCCCCAGACTGGCAGGTGAGTAACCTGAGAAACTGGAGGTTCGACCCAGAGCGGCCGACCCCTCAACAAGCCTGGTCCCTATGGGCAAAGATAGGGCAGTGGCTACGGCCACAGGAAAACAAGCCCTGTCATATAATAGAGCAGGTAGCTTGCTATCTGCTGCTGAATACACTACCCCGTGGCTTCACCCAGCCGGTCTGGGGTAGACACTTTAAAAACATGGCAGAGCTCATAGAGCTTGTAGAAAAACAAAGGATGGCCTCACAATCTGGGGGAGCTGAACCGTCCCTTGGCCAAACTCAACCGGAGTGCGTCCCAAAACCTAGCAACCACCTAACCCCCCCGCCGCCCCCCCCTCCCCCCCCCCATGCAGCCCAGAGCTTGTGCCAACGTCCTCGAGACCGCAGGCGCACAAACCGCTTGGAAATGAGGTGGTATGCAACTGGAGGGGGAGGAGGGGTTGGTGTGCTCTGACAAACACGTTGACGGTCCCACACACAGCCGTGGTGATTGTTAACGGGTATAAAACTTCTGCTTTATCGATTCCGGCAGCATTTCCATTGTTGCCCGCCGTTTTGTGCTACCGCAACAGTGGTTGAAAGTTAAGACTGGTGTAACCTGTGTCCACGGGGAAACCCGCTGGTACAGGACCGCCGCTTGTGTCATCAGCTACGGAGGGTCAGTTCAGAAAGTAACCGTGGCGATCCTTCCTGATCCTCCACACCCGGTGATACTAAGGCGGGACTGGTCTAATATCAAAAGCAGTGAGACACATACCACTCCTGGGGATAACTTGGGCCTAGTTATAGACGGGGATGAGCCGTCTCAAGCTGCCTCCACGCCGTGTAATCAGCCGGCAGAGAGAGACGAAGTGGCCGTCCTGAGTGACGTGGCAACTCCCGGGTCTTTGCGTGCAGACACGTCATCCACCAGTGCCGCAGCGGAGCGGGAGGAAACCACGCCCCTTAAGGTCGGTCCAGACCCTCTCTCCCTCTTACGCTTCCAGTTTAGAGAGACCACGGCTTCCTTTAAAAGGGAGCAATGGAGTGATGATTCCCTGAAGTTTGCAAAAAATGCAGTTGTCCTAGTCAACGGCCAGCGCACTGACCAGTCAATGCCACAGGGTCCTCACTTTGTGTTAGATAACGACCTTCTCTATCATGTAGCAATGCATGACGGGCAGGAGAGAAAGCTGCTGCTAATCCCGCGGACCTTCCGGCGGCAGGTCTGTGAGTTAGCACACACCCACCTCCTAGGTGGCCACTTGGGCACCGAAAAAACCCTGGAGCGGATCAAGCTCCGTTTCTACTGGCCGGGAATCAATGAGGAGGTTCGTCGCTTTTGCGCTTCCTGCCCGGAGTGTCAACTGCGACAAATTCCAAGAAAGGACCGTGCTCCTCTTGTTCCTATTCCCCTGATTGATATTCCCTTCCATCAAATTGGGTTCGATATAGTCGGACCTCTAGAGCCCTCAGCCCGAGGACACAAGTACATTTTAGTCCTCGTGGATTATGCTACAAAATACCCCAAAGCTGTTCCGTTGCGCTCAGCCACTTCTAAAGCAATCGCACGGGAACTACTTGGGGTCTTTTCGTGCGTGGGTATCCCCAAGGAAGTCTTGATGGACCAGGGGACACCTTTCACCTCGGAGACGTTCAAGGAGACTGCCAGATTACTGAAAATAAAGCATTTAAAGACCGCGGTGTATCATCCTCAAACCGACAGTTTAGTGGAGAGGTTCAATCAGACTCTCAAACAAATGCTGCGTAAGGTGGTCAGTGAGGATGGAAGGAACTGGGATCAGCCCCTTCCCCTCGTCCTTTTTGCCTATCGGGAAGTCCCACAACCCTCCACGGGGTTCTCCCCTTTTGAATTACTGTATGGGCGACAACCCCGGGAAATTTTAGATATTCTAAAAGAAGGATGGGAAGAAGAGGCTCTTCCCTCTACAAACATATTAGAGTATATCGCGCAATTACGCGACAGGTTTGGAAAGATTCGGTCCCTCCTTAAAAGTCACATGGAAGAGGCCCAAGCAGCACAGGTCCGTTATTACAACCGCGGCACTTCTCTCCGGGAGTTCCGCCCGGGAGATTGGGTCATGGTCCTAGTGCCTACCTCTCACTCGAAGTTGCTTGCCCATTGGCAAGGCCCGTACGAAGTTAAGGAGAGGAAGGGACTGGTCGACTATTTGGTGAGTCAACCAAATCATCGGCCGAAGGAGCGGGTTTATCATGTGAACCTGCTGAAACCGTGGAAGGACAGGGATCCCAATTCCTCCTCCAGCCAGCCCCGCTCACTCTTCGGTGTGGACTTAAGTCCCAGACAACGGCAGGAGCTGGAAACAGTTATCCGGGCCATTCGGGAGGTAGTCAGTGAGAACCCAGGAAGGACCTCTCTGGTTGAGCACAACATTGTGACAGAGCCCGGGGTTATTGTCCGAGAACACCTGTATCGTCTTCCCGAAGCAAAAAGGGCTGAAGTGGAGCTTGAGATCAAGCGCATGCTGGAACTAGGTGTGATTGAGGAAAGTTATAGTCCCTGGTCCAGTCCCATTGTGTTGGTCAGTAAGCCTGATGGGAGTTGGAGGTTTTCCAATGACTTCCGTCGGCTTAATCAAGTCTCCCAATTTGATGCCTATCCAATGCCACGAGTGGACGACCTCCTTGAGAGACTTGGACAGGCTCGATATCTGACCACACTTGACACGACAAAAGGGTACTGGCAGGTTCCTTTAATGGACTCCGCGAAGGAAAAAAAACGCATTTAGCGCCCCTAGCAGACACTGGCAGTATCGTGTCCTTCCATTTGGGTTACATGGGGCTCCAGCAACCTTCCAGCGTCTGGTGGACAAAGTGCTCCGACCTCATAACTCATACAGTGCTACCTACCTGGATGACATGGTCATCTATTCCAGCACATGGAAGGAACACCTACAGCATGTCCGAGCGGTATTGCGGACACTTGGTGAGGCTGGGCTCCAGATTAATCCCAAGAAATGCTTCATTTGATTAAGTGAGGCCAAATATTTAGGATACCTGGTGGGTCGGGGTACCGTAAGGCCACAGTGCTCCAAAGTAGATGCCATTTTGAAATGGCCCCGTCCGTGAACCAAGCGGCAGGTCCAAGCCTTTCTCGGGTTAGCAGGGTGCTACCGCCGGTTTGTACCCCGGTTCTCGGAGAGAGCGGCACCCTTGACTGATTTAACAAAGAAGAGGGCCCCGAACATTGTGGTATAGACTGAGAAGACAGGTGCTGTTGGGCCGGGAATTCACCCTTGTCACGGACCATGCACCTTTACAGTGGATAGCCCTGCACAAGGAGTCGAATCTGCAGGTCACCCGGTGGTTTCTTGACCTACAGCCGTATAAGTTTTCGCTCGTTCATCACCGGGGCACTCTCCATGCCAACGCTGATGCTCTCTCTCGGGTTCACGAACTCTCGGTTAGGATTGCCTGACCTGACGGGTCTGGACCACACGTGTGCATGGGAGGCAGCTAAAGGGCTTGAGTGACGGCAGTTCTGAAACAGGCCGGGAGGTGGCAGAGTGCACTGACTCTTTTTCTCTCTTCCCTGTAGACCATTCCCGGGAGATCCCATCTGCCTCTCTTGACGTCACTTCCGGGACTGAACCAATGGAAGGAGACATTACTGGCTCCGGCCCCTGTGATGTCACGTCCGGGCTCGAACCAATGGCTAACGAATATGGGCCCGATCCTTATAACCTCACTTCCTATCTTCCCCTTTAAAAGCCTTCCCCTTTCCCCTGTTTGTCAGTCTTGTTTTGGACTCAGTTGTGTGCACATCAGTGCTGTCATTGAATAAGAAAACAACTTTGCAGCCAGGATACCAGAATATACGGGTGGCTGCCCCAAACCTTTTTCTGTGTATGTCTCAGTTTTGTGACATTGGTGTAGTCGGCAGGATGAAGAAGTCCTGGAAGACAAGGGGACAGGACCTGCAACATGTCCAGGTGGGAGCGTACCGGGGCCGAGTTTCCAGGCGGGGAGGGTGTCCCGTGTTTCGGAGTACAGGCTTTGCTCCCGGCAGGCTCCGCTAGGCAACCTAGGTTGGCCAGGGAGTGTTCGGAAGGGGCTCACAGAATTGGGCTGCTTCGGAAGGGGGAGGCTAAGAGGGCTGTTTTCTCTGTATGTCTCAGTTTTGTGTCAATATATATATATATATATATATATATATGAATGTTGCAAGGTTATAAGGGTCTCTATTACTGTCTTTAATACTAGATCAGCATAAGCACTAGGACTGGGTCTACAGTAAAGACAGCCGTATAGGAATACATTAAAATGAATTGTGTTTAAAGTGAATCTTGTTCATTATTAGATAAAAATGCTGATAGCAGTTTAACAATGGATGCACCTTGTGGAAGAGGACTCTGTATCTTTTGTGGCAAAGGCGCTATATAGGCATCGACCTGACCCAGACTGACAAAGGAGGCACAGGTAAAAATAAACAAAAGATTTATTCTTTGTGTTCTTCAGCTGTGGGGCACGTCTTCCCCGTGTCCCACAGGCCCTACACAGTCCAAAAAAACACACACAAAAGAAAACACCCAAAAACCACACTCTTCTTTCTCCACTCCTCCCAGGCAGCTTCATCCTCCTCCTCCTGACTCTGGTGCGCTGAGTAGTGGCTGCATACTCTTTTTATAGCCCACCCGGAAGTGCTCCAGGTGGTAATTGGCCTAATTAGGCTGCATTTCCGGGTGTGGCTGCGTTACAGCCCACATGGGCTCAGGAAGCCGTGCAGCTCCCCCTGGTGGTGGCCATGGAGGCCAACAGGGATGAGCTCCGGTGTAACACAATTGTAGCCCTGATGCAACCCAGGGGGGCTGCCACCAAGTGTTCCAGGGAATGTAGTGTGCATTCCATGGCTGCTCCCCCAGATCCAGTGTCAAAGGGGCGCCACACTGTGATGGTACTGAAGACAGCAAGAGCTTATTGGATTCTGGGCTGTTTACTTTATGCATGTTGCGTATGTTCCCAACACTCTAAATTTATATGTAAATTATTTTGTTATCCATTTTGTCATTCCGGATTTTTGGCAATAAGGTAAATAATAACTCACTGTCTTCTTCTTTCACTTACCATATCTAATAAGTATTGCAATGAAATATTATTATCTTACTGCCATTCTGTTTTCATGTGCCCTTCTTTGATTGTAAACACCAGTTCTTTTTCTAAAGAATATACTGTACCTTCAACATGCTTCTGAGATGTTTCTCCTAGTTTTGCATAAGTCAGTCCAGTTTTCACTAAGGCTTCAGCTGATTTTAAACTGACTATTTTTTCTGTCTGGCATTATTTTGTCATGGAAAGACGTTTTGGGGCACCTCTTCTCAAAATATATACCTTCTATTACCTGCGTAGATTCATTTTAATTTAGACCCATAGTATAATGTTTAATAACTGTTAATACTTTTATCTGCCTTACAATTGACAGTCTTTGGACATATACAGTTCAAAGTTGCAATACACTTGCACCCAGCACAACAGTCCACTACAATCTGCTCAATAGCTCGTTCAGAAGTCACCCAGGTATGACTATCATTTTAGATTGCTGTCAGGAATATTGTCTTTCACTCCGATTGACTAAGCTAAGAAAGGAACTCAATTCCCGGCCTTCAGCAACAGAATGAAGCAGATGTGCAGGCAGGAAAGCAGGCCTAATAAATTATAATCTTTAAACATTGTTAATATAGCTAGTTTCATAAACAAAAGTAAATAGAGTGTGGCAATTCTCACCATACATCCTTGATTGTCCTGTAGTTCTGATCAGCCAATTTGTCTGATCTTTGTCTTTAACTGGAATTCATAAAACTAAGATCCTGTTTTCCAAAGCAGTGACATTTGGTGCTTACAGTTCTGATATCAGACGTGGGAGGCTATAATATGGAATGCTTGTATAACTTAGAAACAGCTTATTAAACCATAAACAGTGGTGCTTTGTAGCAGTACAGTAGTTCTGCTTATAAATGTGATTTAAACCATATTTTATCTGTTATCAGCAAAACATGCCCAGTCAAGCAACATGCCTAAAACTCTGGATTTACAATGTAGCAGTGTCATTGGCACTTGTCATTTAAACTTATTATCAAAATATTCAGCCAATTCTTATCTTAATACAAAAGCAAATACAAACGAGATATATTTTGCTTATAACACAGCAGGCTGTTTTAGCATATAAAAGAAAAAGCATCTGTGTAAAAGTCATTAAGTTACTTTTAAAATAATGCTTTGAAACATTACAGGAAAGTCCTTCAACACCCAGCTGTGAGAAAAGCTGCCTTCTGGGTCACATTTCAAAGGTCACATATCTTGCTCCTCAGTGCTTCAGTTTTTGCAACTATTTAGACAGTGACCATCACTTTTAATACTCTCAAATTCATTTCATTATCCTAGCCCTTTTTCTTTAGGCAAAATTCTGTTGACTGCTATCTCCATCTATGAGAAGAGTTGATCCTAGACTGATGACATTTTTAAGAATTTCTATTTATTTAATTGTTTGTCATTGCTTAGTCAGTGAAGTCAGTTGACATACTTTTGTTCTTCTTCATGTGGATCATCTGTTTTATCTTACTTGTGTTTCTTTCAAGTTTATCTCACTTGTAGCTCTTGCATTTATTTCAGTAGCGCATCTAGAAATATTCATAGTTATTCCACCAGTTCTCATGCTAGTTTCTCATTCTTCTAGTCCAAGTTTCTTTTCACTGCATCTGACATACAAATGAAATAGATCAAGAAGCACAATCCATTTTGATTGGCCTATTTTTCAGAGTGGTCAATACTACAACCTCAAAATTGTTATTATTAATTCTTTGGAGTTTGTTTGTTTTTTCCTTATTCATGCAGAATAATTCTTTGCAGCTTGTATGTTCTCTCCCTATTCATGTGGACTTTTTTCCAATTAACTTAGTTTTCCTACCACATCCCAAAGTCTTTCATTTTAGCTTAAATGGCGACTCTCAACAGACGCTCTATGAGTGCTTCCTGTGGCTTTAATTTCAGATTAAAATGGTTCAGTGTTTAGGTGGTCATCCTTTCAGTGTGCTCCCCTTAGTTTGTTATGATCAACACAACCTATGATTCAGAGAAAAGTTAGAAAATCCACTCAGGAAAGAAGAGTCCCAATTTACATGAGACATCTGGCCAACCTTACTAGATTTGCTATTAAATTACAGCAACACGTAAGACTTTTCTTTTAAATTCCTAGTTACTTGTTGCTATGAAACTCTCTTTTTTCTGTTTTCAGCAAGCTTATATCATAGCAACTGAGGAGAAAAGAGATAGACACTTGTTTCTGAGAGGGTGAGTCGACCTACTGGCTTTCATTTATTCAGGCTCCTCAGACTGCTCCTACAGAATGGGTTGCTAGGCACACATTTAAAATAAGAAAAGCTTATTTGCCTCGTCTCCCTGCCCTTCTACACATTCATTTCTTCTGGTTGTCTTCTTTATCAGGTTCTTATTAATTCTCATATTTTTCTTTCTTTCACTGACATTTTATATGCCCACCCTGGTGGTCTCATTTGTTTCATTGCATTGGGTTCCTAGCACATTCTCTGTTGCCTGCAGTTTTTCCATACTATTATACCTTGTACACAACTACATCCACACCCTTTTACCATCCTACCCAGGTATTAACCAGATCATGTCCACACATAGCAAACACTCCAACGATCATCACTTAGGGCTGCATTACATGTTAAATTTATTATTAATGTTTAGTTTTTTCTATGAAAGTCTGTATATAATAAACTGTAGATGACTTACCTTTTCCATACTTAAGGCTTTAACACCAACAATAGAAATTTTAATTACACTAATTTAAGGTGTTAGCAGTGCCAGCATACAATTAAGAAATTGTTTGATTAGGTTCTTTTATGAACTATATTTTCCATCAGTCTATATAGGGTCTTTCAAACTGAGTACTGTAATGGAATAATTAACACAACTGTTAACAACTTAGTAATCATTCTATACATTCCTTCATTTTTTTAAATCTTCCTTTTACTTTTCAGGGAGTAATGGTGTTATGGTGAGTAGCACTGCTGACACAGAGACCCAGCAACCTGTTGTTCAGCCCCACACCTGTGTGGTGTTTGCATATTCTCTCTGTCTTTATGGAATTTCCTCTAGATACGCCAGCTTTCCTCCCATATTCCCAAAGACAGAATATTTAGCAGTCCCAAATTTGCTTCTGTGTTGGTGTGTGTGTGCGTGTGTGAGTAGGTCCTGCAAATAGTTGGCACCTTGTTTACTTCCTTCCATTAACTGCTGCCCCCCACTGACCCTGAATTGAATTAAGCATGTTTGATAATATTTACATTGCAGATTGAGGGGAGATCGATCTTACTTTGGTGGTATTGCAAGGAAGGCCAGAATATACTTGATATGGTTATTGTTTCATGGGGCACTTACCTACTCTCTTGTATATAGCACCATTAGCCTAACATGAAGAGAACACAAAGGTCTTGAGAGTAAAGCAACATGGACAAGTTAAATATGCCACAAGGACAGTGACCAGGACAGAACCTTAATCTGTATGACTGGAGGTGTGAAGCAGCAGCAGGAACCCATCTGACCACATCACCACCACTATTTCACTAGTTATGCTCTATAGCATCTTTCACAGTTAGCGCTATCAACAAATAGTTTACATTTAACAATACTTAGTTTTATTACACTATTAGCATCAAAAAAAAGGGTATAAATAAAATAGGTACTGTACTTTCAAAGTTGTAATAAGTATTTGTTATTATATTTTATTTGAATTTTTGAATGTATTTATATATGCTCCTTCATATTTACAATGAAGTGAAATAACAGTAGCCATACCACATATGCTTCAGAACATGTCACCCACCTGAAGCTAAGAATGTTCGGCCCGGCAAGTACTTGGATAGGAGACCATCTAAGAAAAGCTTGGGTTACTGCTAGAAGATGTGTTGGTGAGACCAGTAGGGGGCGCTTACCCTGTGGTCTGAATGTGGATCCCAATGCCCAATGGTGTTGTCCTTAGGATGAGATGTAAAACCAAGGTTCTGACTCTCTGTGGTCATTAAATATCCCTGTACTTCCTTCATAAAGAGCAGGATGTATCCAAATGTCCAGTCTAAATTGTCCTGATAGGCCTAGTCATTCTAGCCCCCTGATCATCCCCTGTCTCTAATTGGATATCTCTCTCTCACTGCTTCGTCGCCTAATAAGTAATGTGTGGTAAGCGTACTGGTGCAATAATGGCTGCCATCACATTATTCAGGTGGGTGCTGCACATTGGTGGTGGTTGAAGTGGTTCCTCTTTGTCTAAGTACTTTGAGTAGCGAGAACAGCACTATATAAATGTAACTATTATTAAGTGCAGAAACAGCACACTAAACTTTTGATGTGCTACCTCTTGACACTGTAAAATAAAATATTACTGGTGTGGGCAATTTTCATATTTACATAATATACTGTACTAGCAAAATACCCGCGCTTTGCAGCGGAGAAGTAGAGTGTTAAAGAGGTTATGAAAAAGAAAAGGAAACATTTTAAAAATAACATAACATGATTGTCAATGTAATTGTGTTGTCATTGTTATGAGTTTTGCTGTCATATATATATATATATATATATATATATACATACACAGACACACATAAACATATATATATATATACATATACATATATATACATATCTACATATACACATATATACACACACATATATATATATATATATATATACAGATACACATACACATATATATATACATATATCAATATATATATATACACATACATATACACACATACACACACATACACATATACATATATACATATACACATACATACATACACATGCATATACATATACACACATACATACATACATACATATATATATATATACACACACACAGACACATATATATACATATATATATTTACATATCCACACACATATATACATATCTACATATATATACACATATATATACATATCTACATATATATATATATATACAGTGATCCCTCGCTATATCGCGCTTCGCCTTTCGCGGCTTCACTCCATCGCGGATTTTATATGTAAGCATATTTAAATATATATCGCGGATTTTTCGCTGCTTCGCGGGTTTCTGCGGACAATGGGTCTTTTAATTTCTGGTACATGCTTCCTCAGTTGGTTTGCCCAGTTGATTTCATACAAGGGACGCTATTGGCAGATGGCTGAGAAGCTACCCAGCTTACTTTCTCTCTCTCTTCTCTCTCTCTCTCTCTCTCTCTCTCTCTCTCTCTCTCTTGCGCTGACGTAGGGGGGTGTGAGCAGGGGGGCTGTGTGCAGCTGCTTCCTGAAGGACATGCTGCACGGAGCTTCGCATACTTAAAAGCTCAAAGGGCACGTATTGATTTTTTTTATCTGTCTCTCTCTATCTCTCTCTGCTCCTGACGGAGGGGGTGTGAGCTGCCGCCTTCAACAGCTTTGTACCGGCGGTGCTTCGCATACTTAAAAGCCAAAAAGCCCTATTGATTTTTTTTTTGACTGCTTGCTTTGCACTCCTTTGAAAAGGAAGATATGTTTGCATTCTTTTAATTGTGAGACAGAACTGTCATCTCTGTCTTGTCATGGAGCACAGTTTAAACTTTTGAAAAAGAGACAAATGTTTGTTTGCAGTGTTTGAATAACGTTCCTGTCTCTCTACAACCTCCTGTGTTTCTGCGCAAATCTGTGACCCAAGCATGACATTCTAAAAATAACCATATAAACATATGGTTTCTACTTCGCGGATTTTCCTATTTCGCGGGTGGCTCTGGAACGCAACTCCCGCGATGGAGGAGGGATTACTGTATATATATATATATATATATAGACATACATATATACATACATACATTCACATATATATATATATATATACTAGCAAAATACCCGCGCTTCGCAGCGGAGAAGTAGTGTGTTAAAGAGGTTATGTAAACATATATATACATAAACATATATACATATATATTGTGACAGATAAAGGTCTCCGTGACCCCTTGAACCCTCAGACTAGACGTCATACACCAGGTAAAAGTCCAAATATAATATTTATTAATATAAATAAGTGCACAAAGCACCCTCCTCTCCACAATACTCAATAATAATAATAACAATAATCAATAAACAATAATCCTCCACACTCCCAGACACTTTGCCACCCTTCCTCCCAGCTCAGCTCAGTGTACTGGGCTTTCCTTAGTCCTTTTATAGCCCCTGACCCGGAAGTGGTTCCAAGCACAACCCACAAGTCCATTTCCTTCCGGGTCAGGGCAAACAGTCCTCTTCTTTATCCCGGGAGCACGTCGCTTCCTCCAGTCACGTGACTGTGACGCATTCCCGGGTTATAGGGCATGCAAGAGCCCACTAGCCCCCCTACAGCGACTCCTGGCGGCCACCAAGGTATCCAGCAGGGCTGTGTCACAACACTACAAAGTCCATGAGGCCCTGCTGGAACTCGGGGCACGAATATGCTGTCCGGAGGGCTCCTCCTAGCGGCCTGGGAGTGGCGACCGGAGTCCATAGCCGGTCGTCCATCACAATATAAATATATACATATACACATATCTACATATACACACATACATACATACATATATATATATATATATACATACATACATACATACATATATATATATATATACATATACATACACACATACATATATATATATATATATATATACACATTCATACATACATACATATACACACACATACATAATTATATATAAATATATACACATACAGACACATATATATACATATACATATTTACATATATATACACATATATGTACATATCTACATACATACACATATATCTATCTATCTATATCTATATATCTATCTATATCTATATATATATATATATATATATATATATATATATATATATAGCAAAATACCCGCGCTTCGCAGTGGAGAAGTAGTGTGTTAAAGAGGTTATGAAAAAGAAAAGGAAACACTTTAAAAATAATGTAACATGATTGTCTATGTAATTGTGTTGTCATTGTTATGAGTGTTGCTGTCATATATATATATATATATATATCTATAATAATAAAAGGCAAAGCCCTCACTGACTGACTCACTCACTGACTGACTCACTCATCACTAATTCTCCAACTTCCCGTGTAGGTGGAAGGCTGAAATTTGGCAGGCTCATTCCTTACAGCTTACTTACAAAAGTTACGCAGGTTTCATTTCGAAATTCAAAGCGTAATGGTCATAACTGGAACATATTTTTTGTCCATACACTGTAATGGAGGAGGCGGAGTCACGTATCGCGTCATCACGCCTCCTACGTAATCACGTGAACTAAAAACAAGGAAGACATTTACAGCACGAGTCACACGCGGGAACGAAGGTAAATGACGTTAATTTTTGACTGTCTTTTAATACTGTGTAAGCATACATATTAACACGTGCAATTAAACATGTGCATTTACGGGGTGATTTCTCAGGCTTAAAAGCTCACCTTTTATCAAACGCGGGAAGAAAGGTAACTGACGTTGTTCACTGTCTTTTAATACTGTGTAACCATACATATTAACACATGTCCAATTAAACGTGTGCATTTACGGGGTGATTTCTCAGGCTTAAAAGCTCGCCTTTTACTAAAAAGGTAAATGCAAAACTATTTTCAATCAGTTTATTGAAACGCTCCCATTAAGGATTGCAATAACATATTCGCGAGATAAAAGAACGAAGTAGGGGGAAATGGAGGAACAGCCGCAAACAGCGAAGAGCAAAAAATTAATTAAACAATTGAGAACGGAGCGAGTTAAGCATACAAGCATGTTCATAAGGGAAACAAAGCACGGTGTAAAAAGTAAGTTTAAATTAAGTTAACAGAAACGCTCCCGCTGCGGATTGCAATAACATATTCGCGAGATAAAAGTTTAATGAGAAGACACGAGGTATAAACGAACCACACGCCGTGGCGCAACGTTAGGGGCAACAGTTTCAACCATTCTATGATCTGCTTCTCGCAACTGAAAGACGGCACATGGCGGATGTTGGCCGACTTGCTGACCACAATGTTAGGGGCTTCAACTATGGCGCTGACGCAACATCTCAGTGCCAACACTTTGCAGACTGTACTTAAAAGACACGCCCTCCTCACTGGACAGTTAAAAACACCACTCAAACTAACGATGACATCAAGTATTACCCAATCAAAAGTAGGAAAGGAGGCATCTTCATAAAATGCGTGTGGGATGATTTGCATGAGACGCTGCTTTAAAAAAAAAATGATAAAAAAAATACGGGATAAATCCCGTCCAGTATTGATTCAAAACGGGACGCGCAATTTCATTCTCAAACGCGGCACGATTCCGTATTTTAAAGGACGGGTGGCAACCCTACAGTGCCAGGTAACCACCCATACAATCAGATTGTGATTCAGACTAGGAATGCAATGAATGTAATTACCCTGATCTACATACAAGGTGAAAGTCTTGCAACATTCAAAGATGATGGTTTGGGATAATTAGTACTTATTAAGTACAACATTGAACATAAAAGAGCTTATGAAGCCTTGAACCGAAAAAAGCAAGATCTCAGAGATCGTAAAAAAAAAAAAAGGAGGTAATGTCGTTTTACTCGCTGTAGATTTTACTCAAACATTACCAGTTATTCCACGAGGGAGACCAGCAGATGAACTCAACGCGTGTTTAAAATCCATGCTTCTCCCACGGTCGGTTATATGTCGCGTGTTCTCGGGTAGGTACACCAAAAAATGTATACATTTAAGCATGTAATGGGCAAAGAAAAAATGAGGTATACCCGAAGGCACTGCAGTAGTACTCAATGTAACTTTACTTCTTAAATGTTAATGTTTTACTGTTTAATAATTTATACGCTTCTTATATATTGTTCAAATTCTTTTATGAAAATACCAGTGACAGCGCAATGCACGATAACATGGAGTGAATACACCATACGCATCTGCCCACGGCCGCCCTGGTGTGCGCAGATAGGAGTTGATTCTAAAATAAAATAAACATAAAAAGAGTAATACATTCATCACCCATAAAGCGGATAGCAGACGTGACGTATTATATGTGTACCACATTTCAAGTCAATACGTGAAACGGTTTGCAAGCTACATGTGATTTAAAATCCTGGACAGACCAACGAAAAGCCACGGTAGCAAATTATTGAAGAAGATTTTACTGTTTAATAATTTATATTTATATGAAATGTGCTTCTTATATATTACTTCATATTCTCATATCATAATGATGTTAATGTTGTTTATATTGATTTCTATGTTATTGTAAGTGCATCTATGTGTGTATATGTATGTATGTATGTGTGTATATATATATATATATATATATATATATATATATATATATATATATATATATATAAAAAATATATATATAAAAAATATATGTGTATATGTATATATAATATATCTGTATATGTGTGTATATGTGTGTGTATATGTGTATATGTATATATATATGACAGCAACACTCATAACAATGACAACACAATTACATTGACAATCATGTTACGTTATTTTTAAAATGTTTCCTTTACTTTTTCATAACCTCTTTAACACACTACTTCTCCGCTGCGAAGCGCGGGTATTTTGCTAGTATATATATACATACATACACACACACACACAAACATATATATACATATACATATATACATATATATACATATCTACATATACACATATCTACATATATACATATATATATATATTGTGGTGCCCGGCGGGCATCCATGCCCGGCCGGGACGCCTAGGAGTAGTGGAGGAGGGCTTGTGCCTCCTCCAGGACACGAGGGGGCGTCCTCCCTGGTGGCTTTGGGGACCACGGGTACGGAGCTTGGAAGCTCAGCCCTGTAGGGGCCCGTGGTCACCGCCAGGGGGCGCCCCAATGCCTTGGGAGTGTTGGCCCTCAGTACTTCCGCCACACCAGGAAGTACTGGGGGGAAGAGACTTGAGGGCACCCGGTGGACTTCCGGCTTCACCTTGGGAGCTTCCGCCACACAGGGGTGTGGCCACGGAGGCCCTAACGATGCACCTGGAGCCCATCCGGGGCACATAAAAGGGGCCGCCTCCCTCCAGTCAAGGCGAGAGTCGGGAGGAAGAAGACGAAGCGGGTTGGAGAGGAGTGGAGGCGGACCAAAGAGAAAGGCATTGTGTTGTGGCCAGGACTTGTGAAAGGGTGAATGGTGCTTTGGCACTGGATTGTGCACTACTGACTTGTAAATATAATGTATAATAAACGTGTGTTGGGTGACATGAACGTGTCTGCCTGTCTGTGTCCGAGCCAGTCTCCACAATATATATATACATACATATACACATCCACATATATATACACATATCAACATGTATATATACACATACATACACACACACATATACATATATACATACATACATATATACATATACACATACATACATACATACATACGCACATATATATACACAGACACATATATATATACATATATATCTACATATCTACATATATATATATATATATATATATACATATCTACATATCTACATATATATACACATATATATATACATATCTACATATATCCATCCATCCATTTTCCAACCCGCTGAATCCGAACACAGGGTCACGGGGGTCTGCTGGAGCCAATCCCAGCCAACACAGGGCACAAGGCAGGAACCAATCCTGGGCAGGGTGCCAACCCACTGCAGGACACACACAAACACACCCACACACCAAGCACACACTAGGGCCAATTTAGAATCACCAATCCACCTAACCTGCATGTCTTTGGAATGTGGGAGGAAACCGGAGCGCCCGGAGGAAACCCACGCAGACACGGGGAGAACATGCAAACTCCACGCAGGGAGGACCCGGGAATCGAACCCAGGTCCCCAGATCTCCCAACTGCGAGGCAGCAGCGCTACCCACTGCGCCACCGTGCCGCCCTATCTACATATATATACACATATATATACATACTAGCAAAATACCCGCGCTTCGCAGCGGAGAAGTAGTGTGTTAAAGAGGTTATGAAAAAGTAAAGGAAACATTTTAAAAATATCGTAACATGATTGTCAATGTAATTGTGTTGTCATTGTTATGAGTGTTGCTGTCATATATATATATACATATACACATATACACACACATATACACACATATACAGATATATTATATATACATATACAAATATATTTTTTTATATATATATATTATATATATATATATATATATATATATATATATATATATATATATATATATATATATATACACATACATACATACATACATACATATACACACATAGATGCACTTACAATAACATAGAAATCAATATAAACAACATTAACATCATTATCATATGAGAATATGAAGTAATATATAAGAAGCACATTTCATATAAATATAAATTATTAAACAGTAAAATGTTCTTCTATAATTTGCTACCGTGGCTTTTCGTTGGTCTGTCCAGGATTTTAAATCACCTGTAGCTTGCAAACCGTTTCACCTATTGACTTGAAATCTGGTACACATATAATACGTCACGTCTGCTATCCGCTTTATGGGTGATGATTGTATTACTCTTTTTATGTTTATTTTATTTTAGAATCAACTCCTATCTGCGCACACCAGGGCGGCCGTGGGCAGATGCGTATGGTGTATTCACTCCATGTTATCGTGCATTGCGCTGTCACTGGTATTTTGATAAAAGAATTTGAACAATATATAAGAAGCGTATAAATTATTAAACAGTAAAACATTAACATTTAAGAAGTAAAGTTACATTGAGTACTACTGCAGTGCCTTCGGGTATACCTCATTTTTTGTTTGCCCATTACATGCTTAAATGTATACATTTTTTGGTGTACCTACCCGAGAACACGCGACATATAACCGAGCGTGGGAGAAGCATGGATTTTAAACACGCGTTGAGTTCATCTGCTGGTCTCCCTCGTGGAATAACTGGTAATGTTTGACTAAAATGTACAGCGAGTAAAACGACATTACCTCTTTTTTTTTTTTACGATCTCTGAGATGTTGCTTTTTTCGGTTCAAGGCTTCATAAGCTCTTTTATGTGCCATGGTGTACATAATAAGTAGTAATTATCCGAAACCATCATCTTTGAATGTTGCAAGACTTTCGCCTTGTATGTAGATCGGGGTAATTACATTCATTGCATTCCTAGTCTGAATCACAATCTGATTGTATGGGTGGTTACCTGGCACTGTAGGGTTGCCACCCGTCCTTTAAAATACAGAATCGTGCCGCGTTTGAGAATGAAATTGCGCGTCCCGTTTTGAATCAATACTGGACGGGATTTATCCCGTATTTTTTTTATCATTTTTTTTTTAAAGCAGCGTGTCATGCAAATCATCCCACATGCATTTTATGAAGATGCCTCCTTTCCTACTTTTGATTGGGTAATACTTGATGTCATCGTTAGTTTGATTGGTCTTTTTAACTGTCCAGTGAGGAGGGCGTGTCCTTTAAGTACAGTCTGCAAAGTGTTGGCACTGAGATGTGGCGTCAGCGCCATAGTTGAAGCCCCTAACGTTGCGGTCAGCAAGTCGGCTAACATCTGCCATGTGCCGTCTTTCAGTTGCGAGAAGCAGATCATAGAATGGTTGAAACTGTTGCCCCTAACGTTGCGCCACGGCGTGTGGTTCGTTTATACCTCATGTCTTCTCATTAAACTTTTATCTCGCGAATATGTTATTGCAATCCGCAGCGGGAGCGTTTCTATAAACTTAATTTAAACTTACGTTTTACACCGTGGTTTGTTTCCCTTATGAACATGCTTGTATGCTTCACTCGCTCCGTTCTCAATTGTTTAATTAATTTTTTGCTGTTCCCTGTTTCTGGCTCTTCCTCCATTTCCCCCTACTTCGTTCTTTTATCTCGCGAATATGTTATTGCAATCCTTAACGGGAGCGTTTCAATAAACTGATTGAAAATAGTTTTGCATTAACCTTTTTAGTAAAAGGCGAGCTTTTAAGCCTGAGAAATCACCCCGTAAATGCACACGTTTAATTGCACATGTGTTAATATGTATGGTTACACAGTATTAAAAGACAGTGAACAACGTCAGTTACCTTTGTTCCCGCGTTTGATAAAAGGTGAGCTTTTAAGCCTGAGAAATCACCCCGTAAATGCACACGTTTAATTGCACATGTGTTAATATGTATGCTTACACAGTATTAAAAGACAGTCAAAAATTAACGTCATTTACCTTCGTTCCCGCGTGTGACTCGTGCTGTAAATCTCTTCCTTGTTTTTAGTTCACGTGATTACGTAGGAGGCGTGATGACGCGATACGTGACTCCGCCTCCTCCATTACAGTGTATGGACAAAAAATATGTTCCAGTTATGACCATTACGCTTTGAATTTCGAAATGAAACCTGCCTAACTTTTGTAAGTAAGCTGTAAGGAATGAGCCTGCCAAATTTCAGCCTTCCACCTACACGGGAAGTTGGAGAATTAGTGATGAGTGAGTCAGTCAGTCAGTGAGTGAGTTAGTGAGTGAGTGAGTGAGTGAGTCAGTCAGTCAGTCAGTCAGTCAGTCAGTCAGTCAGTCAGTCAGTCAGTCAGTCAGTGAGGGCTTTGCCTTTTATTATTATAGATATATACATATCTACATATATATATATATATATATATAGCTGATTACCCAGTGGATTCGCTCACTGAGTGCAAGAGAAAAAAATAAAATGTAGTATGTATAAAATAAGTTTGTTAATTGCCAAATTTATTTTTCCACAAATAAAGACCACTTACAATAACATAGAAATCAATATAAACAACATTAAATTCATTATCATATGAGAATATGAAGTAATATATAAGAAGCACATTGCATATAAATATAAATTATTAAACAGTAAAATCTTCTTCTATAATACGCTACCGTGGCTATTCGTTTGTCTGTCCAGGATTTTAAATCAGCTGTAGCTCGCAAACCGTTTCACCTATTGACTTGAAATTTGGTACACATATACTACGTCACGTCTACTATTCGCTTTCCCACACATATCAACATATATATATACACATACAGATACACACACACACATATATACACATACATACATAGCGCGTTGCAACACGGGCTGTGATTGTTACATGGGAGGGAGACGACAAATCACAGCTTCCCGCTTTCTAATCGGGCCTGTGATTGGTGCTTTGACGGATGTCCAGATCCCACAGTATTTCCCCTTAGGAGAGGCATTAGGCAAGTGTAATTGAATAGCGGTGCTGCAAGTTATTACTCTTTTTATCTTTATTTTATTTTATTGTAGAATCAACTCACAGCTGCGTGCACCAGTGCGTCCGTGGCGGATGCGTACGGCTGTCGTTTTCATTCCCTACCACCTTCGCTAATCATTCTTGAGGCAGATTGCAGACTTAAGTGCCAGCTTAACTGAAAAATTAAAGAAAACATACTAAGTTTTAAAAAAAATCAGTTTTAACGGGAAAAGATCCCGACGAAAGAAGAGAAGCAGCGGGACGCTAGGGTGAAGAGCTGCACATTAAGCAGCAAGCGCATCAACCTCTGAACAAACGAATGGTAAACGTACAGAGAAAGAGGATAAATAACATGAATGCTCATGTCAAGTGTATTCACTCCACGTTATCGTGCAGTGCGCTATTACTGGTATTTTGATAAAAGAATTTGAACAACATATAAGAAGCGTATAAATTATTAAACAGTAAAACATTAACATTTAAGAAGTAAAGATACATTGAGTACTACTGCAGTGCTTTCGGGTATAGTACATTTTTTGTTTGCCCATTACATGCATAAATGTATACATTTTTTGGTGTACCTACCCGAGAACACGCAACATGACCCGGCAGTTAAAAATTTCTCGCTCCAGCAATTTTAACTCTGTTACAAAGTCATCTAATATGGTATTGCAAACAGCAGCGGGAGCGTTTCTATAAACTCAATTTAAACTTATGGTTTACACCGTGCTTTGAAGATGCATAGTACGCGACACGTGTTTCGCTGTAATTGTGGGCTCATCAGGCATACACACTCACTGCACTCCCTTATGGGAATCGATCCTCGGACGTCAGCGCTAGAGGCGAAGCCCCTAACGTTGTGCCACGGCGTGTGGTTCGTTCATTTGACAGCATGTAGATCGGGGTAATTACATTGCAGGCATTCGTAGTCTGATTCACAATCTGATTGTATGGGTGGTTACCTATCAGGTAACGCTTGTGGTTGGTGAGCAAGTCGGCTAACTTCTGCCACGGTGCCCTCTTTCAGTTGCAAGAAGCAGATCATAGAATGGTTGAAATAGTTTAATATATATAGCAAAATCCCCGCGCTTCGCAGGGGCGAATATGGTATTGCAAACGGCAGCGTTTCTATAAGCTTCATTTAAAGTTACGGTTTATACCGTGCTTTTTTTCATATTCTTTTCCTACCTTATCAATTGTGTAATGTGTTTTTTGAACAGGTTTGATTCATCGAAGTGATCACTCCTGCTGCGTTCAGTCACTTCACGTGAGCCGCTCTCTTGTGTGATGTTGCGATGTCCACGGGTTTATTTAATGTTAGCTAAGACCCGGCAGTTAAAAGTTTCTCGCTACAGCAATTTTAACTCTGTTACAAAGTGATGCAAACTCTCGTTTATACTTCGTGTCTTCTCATTAAACTTGTATCTCGCGAATATGGCATTGCAAACGGCAGCGGGAGCGTTTCTATAAAGTTAATTTAAGGTTACGGTTTACACCGTGCTTTTTTATACCTCGTGTCTTCTCATTAAACTTGTATCTCGCGAATATGTTATTGCAAACGGCAGCGGGAGCGTTTCTATAAACTTAATTTAAACTTACGGTTTACACCATGCTTTTTTATACCTCGTGTCTTATGAAGATGCTTGTATGCGTCACTCACTCGCTTCTTATTGTTTCGCTGCCTTGTCAATTGTGTAATGAATGTTTTCTTCAGCGCTCTTTGGGGTGTTTTCTTCAGCGCTCTTTGGGGCTCCTCCTTGTTTTCTATGTACTGAGTTCACAGTCAGTTCACGTGATTACGTGGGAGGCGTGATGACGCGACACGCAACTCCGTCTCCTACGGCCATCTTGCTGCCTTCCATTACAGTATATGGACAAAAAAGAGGTTCCAGTTATGACCGTTACGCGTATAATTTCGAAATGAAACCTGCCTAACTTTTGTAAGTAAGCTGTAAGGAATGAGCCTGCCAAATTTCAGCCTTCTACCTACACGGGAAGTTGGAGAATTAGTGATGAGTGAGTGAGTGAGTGAGTCAGTCAGTCAGTCAGTCAGTCAGTCAGTCAGTCAGTCAGTCAGTGAGGGCTTTGCCTTTTATTAGTATAGATATATATATATATATATATATATATATATATATATATATATATATACATATCTCCATATATATATATATATATATATATATATATATATATATATACATATCTCCATATATATATATATTTCAAAATCCCCGCGCTTTGCAGCGGCGAAGTACTACTTTTAAATTTTTATTAAGAAGAAAAGAAAACCTTTTTAAACTGAGGGAAAATATACCAATAACAATTTGTTAAGGATCTGTTTTTTTGTGAAGCTGTCTTTACACAGCTTCTCCGCTGTTTTATAAACGAACGCCATATAAGTCCGTTCTTTCTGCTTGCTTCGCGGTTCTGTAGTGGTTTATTGTTCGTCTATTACGATTGTTTTTATAAACGAATGCCATATAAGGCCATCCTTTTTCCTTGCTTTGCCAAGGAAGCAGCCTTTTTATTTAATGCACGGTTTCTCCGTTGTTTCATTGTTCGTTTATTACGATTGTTATAGTTGTCTTTGTATACCACGTCAGTTCAGCACTCCGGTTGTAATATGACCAAGCCGTGGAAGCTTACTGTTGAGAATGCAACATATAGTTGTACAGGAGAAAAATGGCAATCTTTTGTAGGTCTATGAACTTAATTTATGCCTGTATGCGTCAGTCGCTTCATATTCTTTTCGTACCTTATCAATTGTGTAATGTGTTTTTTGAACAGTTTTGATTCATCGAAGTGATCACTCGTGCTGTGTTCAGTCAGTTCACGTGAGCCGCTCTCTTGTGTGATGTTGCGATGTCCATGGCTTTATTTAATGTTAGCTAAGACCTGGCACTTAAAAGTTTCTCGCTACAGCAATTTTAACTCTGTTTCAAAGTGATCCAAAGTCTCGTTTATACCTCGTGTCTTCTCATTAAACTTGTATCTCGTGAATATGGTATTGCAAACGGCAGGGGGAGCGTTTCTATAAACTTAATTTAAACTTACGGTTTACACCGTGCTTTTATGCGTCACTCGCTCGCTTCTTATTGTTTCGCTGCCTTCTCAATTGTGTAATGAATGTTTTCTTCAGCGCTCTTTGTGGCTGTTCCTTGTTTTCAGTTCACGTGATTACGTAGGAGGCGTGATGACCCGATACGCGACTCCGCCTCCCAAGGCCATCGAGCTGCACTCCATTACAGTATATGGACAAAAAAGAAGTTCCAGTTATGACCATTACGTGTACAATTTCGAAATGAAACCTGCCTAACTTTTGTAAGTAAGCTGTAAGGAATGAGCCTGACAAATTTCAGCCTTCCACCTACACGGGAAGTTGGAGAATTAGTGATGAGTGAGTGAGTGAGGGGGTATAATGGAGTGTACAGGAAGAGGTAGTACCTCAGATGGGGGAACACGTGGTGCTCCCAGGAGCAGTTTGTCCGCTTTGGTCCTCACCTGTCACTCAGCTCTCACCTGTGGCTCCTTGTAGCTGTTAGCATGCAACAGCGGCCATACCCCGGACAACGGCTTCCACTGGCCAGCTAAACCAGGTGAGGGTAGCCGATGGGCCCAAACCCTCGGTGAACTAGGCCTGCCTACCTATGCATGCGAAGTCTGGACGTCGGCGGAACCTGCGGAAGAGACCATCTAGGTCCAATGGAGGTGAAGGTGATTACAGCAATGCACCGTGGAGTGCACAGAGCAAGATGAGGCACGTAGAACATCTTGGTCATCCACTGCATCCGTACCCATCTCCAGTCGTCAGGACTTGGTCTTGCCACTGGATACAGGTGGTCCCGGACGAGAGAGTGAGGTCGACGCTGCGCAACTCTTCCTCACTATAAACAAAGTCAGCCGCGCAAGTCATCAGTCATCAATCTCACATCATCTTTCAAGCCCTGTGGCGACGGGTAAGCGACAAAGCGACAGGTGTGGTGCACTGGGAGTCGTAGCCGCAAGCCTGCACGCAGGCGACTCAGGCCATAGGGTCGCTCTTCACTTACTGGAGCAGAAGTGGAGTTCGGCAGCCACCTGAGTGTCTGAGCAGCCCTATTCAGGACAGCACTGCTCACCTCCATGCATGAGGAAGGGGCTAGAAAAGGTGCCCCAAACATTGCCTGCTCCTTTCCACCCTGGCCGGCTAGCCGCGGTCGGCGGGGACCCAACTATGCGGTCGAAATTTAAAAACAAAATGTATTTCACTAAAACTTGCCACATGGAACATCCACACCCTGCTTGACAGGGATAACACAGACCGACCCCAACGACGTACGGCACTCATTGCCCACGAACTTGCCAGATACAACATAGACATCGCCGCCCTCAGTGAAACCAGACTCTCCGGTGAAGGAGAACTTACAGAAAGGCTTGCTGGCTACTCATTCTACTGGAGCGGACATGACCCCGACTCAAGGCGAGAAGCTGGAGTTGGCTTTGCTATCAAAACCTCTCTTGCGAGCAAACTCTCCAGTTCCCCGAAAGGAATCAATGATCGTCTTATGACAATGAAACTCCCCCTCATCCATGGAACGAAGGCTGACACTATTGTCAGCGCGTATGCACCCACCATGACAAACCCAGAAGAGACCATAGACAAGTTTTATGAGGACCTGAACACCGTCATCTCCTCCATTCCTACTGCTGACAAACTTATCATTCTTGGAGACTTTAACGCACGTATCGGCAGTGATAACATCCCCTGGGAAGGTGTGATGGGGAAGCATGGGGTTGGAAAGTGCAACAGCAACGGCCTGCTGCTCCTCCAGACCTGTGTTAAACATGGCCTTTTAATAACAAACACAGTCTTCAACCTCCCCACACGCAACAAGACATCCTGGATGCACCCCCGCTCAAAACACTGGCATCTAATCGACTACATCATCGTCAGAAACAAGGACCGACAGGACGTGAAGGTGACTAAGGCCATGTGCGGAGCAGAATGCTGGACGGATCACCGCCTCATCGTCTCAAAGATGAAAATCCACATCCAACCTAAGAGAAGACCTCAAGCCACTAAAGCTCCGAAACGCCTTAACATCAGCATGCTGAAGATCCCCGATGTCAGACAGACCTTTGTTGACACCCTGGATGAACGCCTTGCTTCCATCACACTGGACAACCAGGACGCGGAGATGGCGTGGACCACACTTCGTGAGACGGTGTATAGCACAGCCGCTGAGCGCCTCGGACCCTCTACCAGGAAACACAAGGACTGGTTTGATGAAAACAATGCAGCGATCCAACTGCTACTTCAGCAAAAAGGCCGGGCATACAAGGCGCTACATGACGATCCAACGTCAACAGCAAAGAAAGTCGCACTGAGAAGCATCCGCAGCAACGTCCAGCTGCAACTGCGCCTGATGCAAGACTCCTGGCTGAGTGCGAAAGCTGATGAGATTCAGGGCTTTGCAGACAGGAAAGACATGAAGAACTTCTACAGAAGCCTGAGAGAAATATATGGCCCTACCACCTCAGGATCTTCCCCTGTCCTCAGTGCAGACGGCTCTACACTCATCACAGACAAGGAAAAAATTTTAGAAAGATGGGCGGAACACTTTTCCAGTGTGTTGAATACGCCTTCCGTCATCAACAATGAATCCATTGAAAGACTGCCCCAGGTTCCAGCGAACAAGGCACTGGACGCTGTTCCAACGTTGGATGAGATACAGACAGCCATCCGCCAGCTGTTCAGTGGTAAAGCACCTGGCTCTGATATGATTCCTGTCGAAATCTACAAAGCGGGTGGACCAGCGCTGACAGATAAGCTGTTGTGTTTAATCCAGATCATCTGGCAAACTGAAACTGTACCACAGGACCTCAAAGACGCTTCCATTATCCACCTGTATAAACGCAAAGGAAACCGTCAGGCCTGCGACAACCACCGTGGAATCTCACTACTGTCCATCGCAGGCAAGATATTGGCCCGTGTCCTACTGAACCGCCTGAATGTACATCTTGAACAAGGTCTCCTACCCGAGAGTCAGTGCGGTTTCCGCAAAGAACGTGGGACTACCGACATGGTGTTTGCTGCCAGGCAGCTCCAAGAGAAATGCCAGGAACAAAATACGGACCTATATTCTACATTTATTGACCTGACCAAGGCTTTCGACATGGTCAGCAGAGATGGCCTGTGGAAAATCATCAAGAAGTACGGATGCCCAGACAAGTTCACTACCATCATTCGACAGTTGCATGATGGCATGCTCGCCCGAATCCAGGACAACGGTCAGTCATCTCAAGCATTCCCTGTCACAAACGGCGTGAAGCAGGGCTGTGTCCTGGCCCCCACACTCTTCAGTATCATGTATTCTGCAATGCTGGCTGACGCATTCAAGGACTCCACTACGGGCTTGTCAATTCGTTTCCGTACCGATGGATCAGTCTTTAACCTTAAGAGGCTTCAAGCGAAAACCAAGGTCAAATGTAACACCATCAACGAGCTTCTGTTCGCGGATGACTGCGCCCTCAACGCTGCCTCAGAAGTCGACATGCAGCACAGCGTTGATATCTTTGCCGAGGCCTGTAACAACTTTGGTCTCACAATCAACACAAAGAAAACTGAAGTGATGTATCAACCAGCTTAAAGGAAGCCCTACGTAGAACCCACCATTACCATCAGTGGGCAGCGTCTAAACGTGGTGGACAAATTCACCTACTTGGGCAGCACCCTTTCCAGAACTGTTGTCATGGACGACGAAATGAATGCCAGACTGGCAAAAGCAAGTGCAACATTTGGCAGACTCCGCAGCACCGTGTGGGACAGGAGAGGTATCAGACAAGAAACCAAGATCAAGGTGTATCGCGCAGCAGTCCTCTCTACATTGCTCTACGGATGTGAAACGTGGACAGTATACCAGCGTCACGCCAAGAAATTAAACCACTTTCACACAACCTGCCTCAGAAAACTTCTTGGCATCAAGTGGCAAGACAAAGTGTCTGACACGGAGGTTCTTGCCAGAGCGGACCTACCCAGCATCTTTACAACCTTGATGATGTCTCAACTCCGATGGGCAGGACACGTAGTCCGTATGGGTGACAATCGGCTTCCTAAAAAGCTGTTCTTCGGTGAACTCACGCAAGGGAAGCGCTCCCAAGGAGGTCAACGTAAGCGCTATAAAGACACACTCAAAGCAGCCCTGAAAGCCTTCAACATCAATCCTACTAAATGGGAACAGACAGCTCAGGACAAAACCAAATGGAGATCAGCTGTCAAGAAGGGGGCTCAATCTTATGAAACTAGCAGGACTGCGGCAGCTGAACAATGCAGACAAGTCAGAAAAAACAGCATTAGACCATTGACTGCCGCAACCATTCCATGTCCGCATTGCCAGAGACTATTCCGAGCACGCATCGGACTAGTAAGTCACCTACGCACCCACCCAGACCCACCCCACCCTTAACCAGATGACTTGATGGTCCTTGTCGATTTCGATGGACGAACGATGATGAGTGAGTGAGTCAGTGAGGGCTTTGCCTTTTATTAGTATAGATAAATGCCTGCTGTATCTATATATTTTTGTGAAGTTTCAAAATAAACTCTTTACAATGCAGTCAGGCACACAATGCTATAAAAGTCACATTACAATATATAAAACAGTATATCAAAAACACAAAAACTCAAATTGATCTCCTATACTCCATTGCTAGTGCGTCCACTGATTTTTCTCTATAACTTTATGGAAAACAGGCAGCACTTTTGCAAGTGCTTTTACCTCATACCTGTACAGCCATAGATTTAATTCCTGACCAATGTAACGTCTGTGTGGAGATTTTCTTGTTCTCCTTATGTCCCCATATATTTGTGTTCAGACACTCCAGTTTTCTCTAAGACATGCATGTTGGGCTAAGTGGCAACTCTCAATTACCTTAGTGTGGGTGTCTGTATGGAAATGTGTCCTGCAAAGGACTGACTTCGTCTTGCTTGGTTCCTGCCTTGTGTACAAGGCTGCTCGGGCAGACTTCTGTTCAATGACCAATACCTAGATTAGATTAAACGTTTCAATAATGCATTACTCTGTCTATTTTTAGCATATTTTACTTTGTGAATGATAACAAAATTTTAACTAAGTATATTATAAGATAATCTTTATTTATTAGTGTATTTTTCAACCTGGTAAATTTAATACAAGCCACTGGTGAGGCAGAGATTAGTTTATTTATATTTTTTAATGAACAAGACTGATTAATTAATAGTCTTTGTTTTTAATATGAAGCACCTTTCACTGGGAATTCAGTTACAAAACACCTTATAACAAACATCAACAGAGACATTTAAACAGCATACTCAATTAAAAAAGAGAAATAAATATTTATATCAATTAGAGAATGAAACAGAAATTTCAATAAATGCCATCCTCAGGGTGCTCGGCTTTACTCCTACAGTCCAAAGACATGCAGATTAGATGGGTGATGCTAATTGGCCCTGTTGTGTGTGTATATGTTCACACTGCGATGAGCTGGCATCTTGTCCAGAGAGTGTTCCTGCCTTGCACCCAATGCTTGTTACGATAGGCTTCAGCTTCCTCACTATCCTGCTCTGGATAAATGGGTTTACAAAGTGGATGGATTGATGGATGTGACTTAGTTCTGGGGAGGCGGCAATGGAGTAATGTCACATTAAAGCAGGGACCAAACATTATATTGCAAACACTACATAAATGTCAATGGCCTGCATTGCTCAGGTAACTAGCCTAAAATGTTGACTTAATATCATGGGTTTATTTTTTAATGTATTATTCAACACCAATACATGTCCAATATAAAACAAATACAGTATTGGAGTATTAATAGTAGTTAGGAAACTTCAGAGGACTTAAATAATAATAATAATACATTTAATTTATTTAGTGTATTTCCTATGTTAACAGCACTCCTCAAATTTTTAAAAAGAATGACAAGGCATATTCAACATTGCATACAAATAATATCTTCATAAAACTCTAAATAAACACGAATACAGGAATAACAAAGCTTTGAAAAAGAATAAAAGACAATAAATCAGAATAAAATACAACAATACAAATACTATGAGAAAACCGTGAACAAATAACATAATCTGTGACACAATCACAAATCATCTTGAGTACCTGGACAGAGAGAATAATTTAAAAGAAAGGTTAGTATGTCAGAGTAAGTTAGTTGCCTTCTGGAACAAATTACTTTGTAGCTATTTCTTTTTTTTTAAAGAATGAATTGGGTCAGTTGATCTCATTCATTTAGGGAGGTTGTTACAAAGTCTGGACACTATAAAGCTGTGAGCTCTGTCTCTGTCTCGCAAGTTAGTTTGGGGCACGAGATTCCCTGAATCTCTGGATCTTAGTGGGTGGACAGGAGCATAATGATGGAGGAGGTTACTGATGTATTCCAGTAAAAAGCTTTTTCGGTTAATAATAGAATTTTGCATTCATTTCTATAATACATGGGGAGCCAGTGAAAGCAAAGCAGGATGGGTGTTATGTGCTCACTTTTGCAGGTTTGCATAAGGATTCTTGCAGCAGAGTTCTGAACCATCTAGAGCTGTGATAACAAATTAGAAGTGGCACCAGACAGTAGGGTGTTACAGTAGTCGATGTGGGGTGTAGTTGAAGCATGGACAAATTTCTCAGCATCAAAAAAGAAAAGATGAGTGAAAATGGGATATGTTATGGAGGTGGAAGTACGAAAGTTTCTTAATGTGTTTTATATGGGTAGAATAAGAAAGTGAGGATTCAAAAATATTAAGATTTCTTGCAGAAGAAGATGGTCTGAGAATATCATCGCCAAGAGTAATTGAAAAAGAGTTCAAATTCTTAATTTGAGCTTTAGTGCTAATCTGTTGTAGTTTCATTGTAAAGTTATGTTCTGTCCAGATTTTAATTTCACTGAGTTAAGTTGTGAGCTGAGCTCTTTGAATCTTCCACTTTTAACAACCAAACAGATCTCCGTATCATCCGTGTAAAAATGATAATGCATTTCAAAGCTATGAATAATATGACCAAAGGGAAGCATGCAGATACGGAACAGCAGAGGACAGAGAGTTTCCTTGTGAGACTGGTGCTGAGCTGGACCTGCTTTTTACCAAGACTAATAAACTCTTGCCTATCAATCATATAGGACAGAGTTACCCAGAATATTCTACATTTTGGAATTCTGGAGCCACTGTGTGGCATTAAGTTCTATGCACTTAACAGTACACACTGTGACACATTAAAATCCCCGAAAGACGCACCTTAAACACCAAAGGTGTCAGTTTTCACTGTGGTGCTACAAATACTCTGAAACTTAAAAGCTACATTTATTATTAAAGAACAAATCCCCATGTTCCTTTTTTTTTCTTTAGATTGGCAGTTCTGATGAGATGTAAAGGCCTACGGCTCAGAGCTTATTTAATTTCTCCGTCCCCCAGCACTTGGGAGGAGCAGGCAGGCTGATTTTAGCTGCCGTCAATGAATTTATTGAGAAGTCCAATCAATGCCTGATGACTCGATGAGCTCTGCTTTGCCTTGTTCCAATAAGACTGTTCAGGTGGTAAGAATCACAACATTTTCATCTTCCCTGGCTTCCACAGCAACTTGGGTTGTCATGGTAACGAGTTGTCTTATTTCCCTTGTATGAATGGCTGGGCAGCAGTGACATCTGTTAAATCTGCGCAGGATGAGGCCGCTTGTCTGTCAGCAGAGAGAAATAAGTTAGAATTCATGTCATTTTTCATTTAATCTTTCATGATCTTTTTTTTTTAAAACAGCAAACACAGACGAATATGCGTCTAACTAAATTATGTTTTCCTTGTAACATTTCCACTTTAGTTATTTAACTTTTGATTCATGTAAAAATGTTCCCTTCATACAGTCTGACATTTACTTTCTGTAAAATAGAGCAGCTTTTATTTTTTCTTTACTGAGTACTGCAAATTATCAACCAAATAAAACAAAGAAAAGTAGCAGAAATGTATACTGATTACTTCTAATGCCATCTCACTAGGAAATATTATTAGTACAGACATGTAAATATAAAGCACATATTGTTAGAATCAGAGAGGACGAGCTGATAGCTGCATAGCCCTGTGGTAGATCACTTTATATAGACCATAAGAAGTATAAAAAATGAGGAAACTATTAGATCCTCAACCCTTTTTTGTTTAGCCAATAGCTACGTTTTCCAGTATCTCATCCAGATACTCTTTGAAAGTTATCAACTTTTAAAAATACAATATAACATTGTGGTTTCCATTTTACATGCTTCTATGCAATCCCTGTAGCATAACAGTATTGCTTCAATACTGCACCCTAAAGTCCTTGTCATAGATTGTTTCCTGTAGGTCAGTGCCATCCATCATGCACTTACGTTGTAATACTAATTGGTCTTTTTTTTCCTGCTGCCCACCATAAGTAGAACTTGCCTTTCTGCAAAATGTCTGGGCAGTGTTGTATTGATTTGTGGTTATTTGTTTGTGCAGACCCACTTAACTTTTAGTCAGATCACTTGTTTGCTAAATGAGAGTGTCACTTTTAATATATGGATGACAGCTACTAATGACACTTTATGAATCACAATGTTGTCTACTTGTTAAAACTCATGCATTATGGGAATATTTTAGAAAAAAATCATCTGTGGTTACTAATTCAAATCACTTATATTGAAATACTGTCATTTTGATATAGTTAAAGTATTGAAAAGTCTGTGTGGATTTTCTTCAGGTTGTCCAATTTTTTCCCACATGGCAAAAGACATAGAGGTTAGGTTGCTCAAGCAAGAAAATTAATGAATAAACTACCAGATTCTGACACTAAATCAAGAGACTAATAACAGACAACAGATTCCAACATAAAGACATATGGTACAAATATATGTTAAAAGACAAGTGGAAAATACACTGATTAACACTAGATAGATAGATAGATAGATAGATAGATAGATAGATAGATAGATAGATAGATAGATAGATAGATAGATAGATAGATAGATAGATAGATAGATAGATACTTTATTAATCCCGAGCCTACGAAAATACTTGTAATCCCAGACCACCAAATTCTTTCGCATCTCTCCATCAGCATCTTTTGATTTGTAAATGTGTTGATCAGCACATACAACAATCAGCCTGCTATCCCACCCACCGACACAGAAAGAGCAAAAAGTTCTCCCAGCTCAAGTCTTGTTTATCTCGGTGTGAGGTGCCTGGAGTTGTATAGGGTATATAATATATCGTTATTTGGAACACATGCATTTCATGTGTATTCCATGTCAACAATGATCTATGTAAATGTAGGATAACAGGAAATGCAAGAAAGGCAAGAAATGTTGAACACGTTATAGTACATTTTATAATATATTTTGACATTAAGTGTATAATGTGTGAAGACTGAAGTCCAAACATCAAATAAACACTTTCAGAAAAGGTATACATATAACAAAACAAGTGCGCTTTTATTCAAGAATATAACTGAAGAAAATGAAATCGGTTCAGGGTACATTGTCAAAATGACCACCTGGAGGGTTGCAGCGTTAAGAACTACTGACTCATAATCAAGAGGTCATGGGATCGATTCTGGGCCCTTCCCAAAATTATCATTTTTAGTAGTGAGTTGCTCTTATTTGTTACTATTGTACAATAAAAACATACATTTGATTTGAGTCTGTAACAGCCAGTGTAAATTTATGCTACTTGTAAAGGTTAGCGTTTTTCTTTTTAATTCAGTTTTATTCTCTCAGTCACAGTCACACTCCCCCAATCTGTTACTGCTGTTTTCAAACAGAGGTGAACTCAGATGTGGATGAGGGCTCTACATCAGAGAAGGAGAACAGATGCCCTCCCCACAAGAAACGTCCACTCACACATAAGAACAACGCATCTGCACCAGGCGCAAAGGTGAAAGATGGCACTGTTTGGATGCAGCAAGAGGTCAGGCATCATCCTGTCAGTCATACGTGTCCCTATTTGAAATAGCAGGGCTTACAGAGCTGGCCAAGGCATCATGCAAAGTTCTGTTTGTGATTATGTTTGGTCTTTATATGACAAACATGTGTATGTTACATATATAAAAGTCAATATGAATGTTGTTTACCTTGATTTATTTACTTATCTTACTACAGCGTAAAGTCAAAGTAGACTGCAGAGTCTTCCTGTCTTTGATTGACACAGGCATGCTGACAAAGTACATGTGCGATGCTACTTCAGTACAGAACAGTAGCAACAGTTGTGTGGAGTGAGACAAATGCTTCCACCTGCAGCTAAAGTCATTCATGTACTGAAATAGCATCGCACATGTACTTTGTCAGCATGGCCGTGTCGATCAAACACAGACATAAACAAGACTAGAGCTGGGAGAACTTTTTGCCCTTCCTGCGTCATGGGGGGGGCAAGGGGAGGTGGCAGGGGCATTGTGGGATAGCAGCCTGTTTGTTGCTTGTGCTAATTGAAACATTTACAAAACAAAAGACGCTGACAGAGAGGTACGAAAGAATTTAAGGTGGGCTGGGATTACAAGTTTTTTCATAGGCTTCAGGGATTCTAGTGTTAAGCACACCATTACCCAGAGGGTGCATTCACAGGCACAATGTAGTGCATCTGGTGAGCATTAACCTTCAGCCTTTGCAGTCCATGCAAGTCAGCCACATCTAACTTGCATGCTTGTCTCTCCCTCCTTTTTTGATGTCTATACTGTTATGGTTTATCATCTCTTATCAGTTGCTTGCCTACCTCCATCTGCTGTGTGACTTTTACTTTTGAAGGCAGCCTGCTTTCGTAGTTTCTCTGCTTCAGCCTGTACTGTTCTCTCTTTTTAAGCATCTCCAGCGCCCAGAAACTGATTACAATATATGAGGGTTAATCAAAACATTTTGGGCGCGTACTTGAAACTGGTAGTATACAGTGCAGAATTTGTAAGCAGCCAGAAATTTGCTCCTGTATACTAAAAGATACAAACATACAAAACACATTAGTGGTTTAGTGTACTTCCTTGCTTCAAAACTGAGTCATCACAGATGCCCAAAACAGCAAAATTAATGATTGTGCTATCGTTGAGTTTCTGACTCAAACTCTATAATACAACTTGCGTTTGGAGATTTTTTCCTACTTAGGTAATTCCATTCTAAACCAATGAGCCACAGAATTCTACCTTGGAATATGTAGAATATGTCCTGTAGAGGGCCCAAGGGGTCCGTCTGGTCTTTCACAATGACAGCAGAAGAAAATACTGTCACCATGTAGTTAAATGGTAATGGAGAATCGAAGACTGATGGAGATACCAGACACTATAGGGATTAGTTATACAGAAGGTCAGTTTCAATCCATTCTTCACTATCAGTTAAATATAAGCAAAGTCTGTCCATGTTGGATTCCAGGAATGTTGACTACTAAAGTCAAGCATTACCGCAATCAATGTTTCAAGGAAAATCTATGTTAATTAATTTAGACTGGGAGAATTTTAAGCTATGTTTTGTATGTGAGGAAACCTGGAATCATTACTATGACCCAGAGTCTAAATATCATTCAAAACAATGGAAATATTGGAGATTCTCCCATACTGTAAGGAATTCAAGATCCAATCCAGTATTGGCAAGATCATGCTTACGAATTATTATGAAATTACTAGGTAATAGAATACATGTAAAATTATGTATACCTTGAGCAACTAAACTCTGTTGCCCCACTCTTCAGTGTTTTCACATAAAACCTACTTCTCGGACACTGTCATTTTGAAGAGCCTTGTCCACCTCCTGCCAAATTTTATACATTACATCTTTGAAGGTGACTCTCAACATGTCCCCTAAACCTTTTCTACTCAAGTGTCTCAACCTCTTTTTTTTCCAGCACTTTTTCCTTTGATCGTCTCCCTAAAGCCAAACTGGCCAATGAGACCAAAGCCAAACTGACTAATCCGACTGCTCTGATGCACTATACATATATATAAAAGTTAGTGTTTTATTTAATAGTAGATAGTACACATTGATTTCAAGCTTCAAAGGTTGCACAAAACTGGTTGATACTATGATAATTTTCTTGGACATTTGCAGCAGTCAATTAGGGAACAACAGTGAGGAAAGTTGTTGGTTGTGCCTTTTCTGCTTCACAACAATTTTCTTCTCACACTGCACAAGTTTCAAAGGCTGCTCTGCAAAACTGAAGATTTAAAGAGACCCTATTCTCCAAACATAGCTCTTTTTTGAACGATTACAGTGTGAGTGTGTTAATGTGATGCTCTGGAGAATAGGAATACTAATTACTTTACTTTTAGATAAGTACTGTCACAAAGAGCACATCCACTACAGGTCTAAGGCATAGAACTGTTACACAATGGACATAAATACTTTCAGACAGACAAGCTGGTTTGTGCATGGGTTTCAGTAAGCAAAATATTTTGTCAAGACACTAGTAAGTGTATCTTTCCTAATACATAAGAGAATGATGTTCTGTTTTTTAAGAACTGTTTTCTTTTTCTCTGTCATTTGTGGCTGATGGCATGAATCAATGTGAGGAAGGTAATTTCATGGCACTTTCTGTCCACTTACTGTGGCACCCAGTAATCAGATGTGAGTGGGCAAAAGTTTTCTTTTGAAGCTTTTGTGCCTTATATCATGGCAATAACATCTGTTGTGGCTTTAACCTTGTCTAAAGGCTATTGGTCCATTAAAAACCATGGTGTAAGCCTTGTTAAGTCAAAAAATGCCCGATAATTAAATATTTAAAAATGTATTATGTCATCTATCATAGACTAGTCTACATGGATTTAAATCCTTTCTGAATGTTAGGCTTTTTGATATATGACAGAGAAACATAAAATAACCTACCATTCCAAACACAGCTTGATGAAAACTGTTAAACAAATGAGCTTTTTCCTTTTACAGTTTATGGTACTGCATACAATAAAGATGGTATAAAGAGCAGTTGATCCTGGATTCAACATACCCTGTTAAATTTACAATCATTTTTTGCATTTGACTTGTGATGAGCTTCTTGCACTATAGTTAAACTACACTGTGATTTGTTTGCTGGAATGCCGAAAGTTTTCTTTTTTCTTTTTTTCTTTTCCATCTATTGTTTAAATACACTTATCCTGAGCAAGGTCATGGGGAAACTGGAGCCTTTCGTAGCAAGTATCAGGGACAAGGCACAAACTCTGTAGGAAGCACACAAGACTCGAACCCAATGTGTAATTGTAGCCATCCTTAGGGTTGCTTTCACTTGCCTTCTTAATTATAACATATATTACAAGATAGAGAAAAGAGCTCAATATCCTTCTTTATTAGATGTCTGGAGATGTGGGTATATGAGCTGGGAATTGTTTTGTTTTTTGTTTTTTACAAAACACTTATTAACTGACTAACTAACTTATTATCTCCATAAGCATTTAACACAGGTAATAATAAAATTAATATAAAATACATTAAAAAATAAAACCAGTTTAATAATTAAATAAGTAAGAATAACATGTTGAAAATAAAAATAAGAGGCAGCCAGAAAGCAAAAAAGCAGGAGACACAATCAGTTGCGAAAAATAACTTTAGACGAATGAACATTAAGAACAAAACAGCAAACAGGCAATAGCATAAGCCAAAAGCCTATGAAGCATTGCTTAGGAGACAAAAAATTTGGAAAAGTAAATGCACTTTATATTGGAATGCTGTTCTAAATAACCCCAAAACGCTGTTGTTGTGGATACACAGTGTGACTGAGGATAACTGTGAACACAAAGTGTCCAGTGATGATAAAGAGGTGAGAAGTCAGGAAACAAGGTTCAAAATTCCAGGGAAGCCAAATAAGAACAAGAAACCAGGAACCAATGGGGCAGAACAAAATCGAAAGTCAAATATGGAAAATGGTTATTAGCTTCAAGACAGATCATCAAAGTAACAGAAGAAATTGATATTTCACTTGTCAAAACTGCAAAATAGACAAAAAATGTATCAATCATGCAAATACTACAACTGCACAAACAAATTCAATACCTACCAGAGTTTTCAGCCATTACTTAAATGAAAATTGATTAATCTGAAGAACATCATAATCAATACAGTAACATTTTGGCATTAAATGTGTGGGAATACATTGTATAAAGCAAAATCTATTGTATGTACAGTATATAGTGTATGTGTTTTACTATAGAGTGGCGAAGTGGTGTCTCTGAGGCTAGGGATCTGCACTGGCAATCGGAAGGTTGCCGGCTCGAATCCCGTAAATGCCAATAGAGACTCTGCTCTGTTGGGCCCTTGAGCAAGGTCCTTAACCTGCAATTGCTGAGCACTTTGAGTAGTGAGAAGAAGCGCTATATACATGCTAAGAATTAGAGTGTATGAATTACCGTACACATGACTTTTCCGTATACAATGTATGCATTTTAATTTCAAGTGTACATACTTTTTAAGAATGAATCTACAACAACATTTATTGCTATAGCACAGTTTCATACAAAGGATGTAGCTCAAACTGCTTTACAAAAGAAAGAAATAGGTAAATGCAAAGAAAATCAAAATAAATTTAGATAATAATAATAATGAATACATATTATACAAAAGATAAACAAATAATACACATTTACATAAGAAAAATATATAATTAAGAAAAGTCCTTAATATATAAAATATAGAATTGTTTTTATTATATTTCTAAATGACAGTCTGATGATAAAGTCAGATGGCCAGGGAGGACAGCGAAAAAAAAACAACCTCCAGTTAAGCTGCAGAAAAAAAAAATCTGCAGGCATTCCAGACTAAAAGACTGCCTTACCTCTTTTGGGCAATCTACATCATATAAATGTTCTTAAGTAGTTCTTTACTGGTTCTCTTTAAGCTTTCACCTTAGAGAATTCAACGCAGTGGGTCTTGTGACAAGTTGGGGTATTCACTATCATTCAGACATAACAGACGACTGTACAGAACTTTGATCAGCTGGTTTTGGTGGTGTAGAACGCCACCATGGAAGAACCAGAAAAGAATACAGAGATAAGTCTTATTAAAGGATTATTGTAGATTCACTGAAGAGAATGACAATTCTATGCATATGTAAGGTATTAAGAAAAGAACTAAATTGAAGCTACGAAAAAGCAAAATTAAAAAAGTAGGAGTTTTGGAGTTTCTTAAAATGTTCCACAGTGTTAGCCTGGCACATCCTTATTGATAAAGTATTCCAGATTTTTAGTGCTAGTAGCAAATGCCCACCTCACCACTTCTTTTAAGCTTGACTCTTGGAATAATAAGCAGGCAGCTATTAGAAGATCTAAGGTTATGACTTGAAATCTATGGGGGCAGACACTCCCACATATATGAAGGAGCAAGATTATTTAAGGCTTTACACAACATCAGTAGTATTTTAAAGTCAGTTCTACTAGACATGGATAACCAATATAGCAATGCTAAAACTGGTGAGTTTTGCTCAGATTTTCTTTTTCTGGTTAAGATTCTTCCTGCTGCATTCTGAGCCAAATGCTCAACTGATTGCTCAAATGATTGATGTCTTTCGTAGGTAGACCAGTTAGGAGTGCATTACAGTATAGAATGTAGTCCTAAACATCACCTCATCAAAGCTGCCAACTCACAAGTGATTAACACTGAATCAATAAATCTGACATTAAAATTAAATTAAGCTTTTGACTAATGCTGCCAACAATGTAACCTCACACTGTCATATTGGATGTTTTGGAGGTATTGATTGGCTAAAAATATATGCAACAGCTTGGCACTTACTGCATTTTTGAATGAAATCATACCATACATCTTAATGTGTTGGACATTATGATTTGAAATTTTTTCCTCTAGCTTATTTCTCCCCTTTTTCAACATTTCCATTGCTGCCACCTACTACAGCTTACACTTTAATGCCCTGTATGCTTAATTGTGTTCCATTTACAAATCATTGCTTTAAGCATCATATTTTATGTCCCACTTTCCTGACACTAGCAATCAGGTTCAGCCTGTTTTATCTGTGTCTAACACATATAGCTAAATGTCTTTTTTCATATTTTGCACTGCATGAGCAGGTAGTCACACAGTTATTCATTGCATTCCTAGTATAAGGAAGATGTGTGAAATAAATAGCCTCAACACACAAAAAAGGTTTGGGGCAGCTACCCTAATACTTGAAGCCTGGCTGCAAAAAGGCAAATAAGTAAGGAATCGAGTCCAAAACAGAACTGAGGGTACAGGAAAGTTGGTTTGTATTTAAGGTAGAAAGGCGGAAGTGATGTCATTGAGATCCGGAACCGGAAGTGATGTTTTTGGGCCCAGGCCCAAAGGAATTTGTAGCTCATTGATTTGCCACATTTTCTGTTTGCCCAGTAAGAGATACATTTTATTTCTCTCTGAATGTTTTGTAGTATAGGTATGTACATTTTAGTAAGTATTAATACAATCAGGAAAAAAAACAGTTTTATACAATGCTTTTAACAAATGCCATCTCTTTCTTGCTTTTGTTGTGCACACATATTCAGGATCATCATACAGACAGGAATTCACCTTCTTTTTTTTTTTTTGCTGGATGATGAATTCAGTGCTGGGAGTGAGCACCTCAGCTATTTTTATTCTTTTTCTACTCGCACCAAACTTCATACTTAGTGCTGTCTTGGGTCCTATTCATGGACATTACTGGTCACAGTGGAATATCAACACAGTCAACTGATATTTACTGTCTACTACTTTTTAGTCTCTTTTCCTTGCTATATCTGGAAATCATTACACAATAAAATCATACTATTTTATTTATTATTATTATTATTGTTACTTTTTTACAGTTTACATTATGTTGGTCTTCTTTGTTTGATGATCTCATTGGTGTAAAGTTCTTGGCACATTCGATGATATCTGCTTTGGCATTCACTTGATCTGTAAGTGATATTATATATGCTCTGGTGGCCAAAGATGACTCATGATAGTTTATACCATCAATGTGTATGGATTTAGAAATGCCCAACCGGTAAAAGCTATGGTGGGTGCATAATTACTCCATGCCATTTGGCCCAAATGGATGTCATATTAGAACACGTTAAATAATGATAAGACTGCAGGAAGAGAGTACAGGTAGCCAAAGTACACAGAGGTAATAGACAGACACTACAAGAGGTAGTTCTAGTCTGGAGTCTATGCTACACATGAGACACTCTTGAAACATGGAAGTGATTCAGGGAATATCAAAGGCATGTTAATGCAGCCTCCCTGACAGTTCGCTTGATGTAAAGTTAGAAGGAGAGTTGATATCAAACACTTGACTAGTTTTATAAACAGTGGCCAAAGGAGACAGAAGAATAGTTGCTGGGACCTTCTGAATGTTTGTAGCATGATTTGTGGAGCTTGAGTAGACAGATCTGGTTTTTCTCAAATAATCAGGTGGACTTGCACTTGGAAAACCCAGAATGGCATTAGATATTTATTGTTTTTCTCTTCATTACTGTTGCACTGATTTTCCCCCCTGTTTGTTCATTATTTTCTCTTTTGTTTGGTGTTTTGGTCACCTTAGCATCACTATGGTTTTGAGTAGTATTTCATTTCTTATGTATACTTTACTTTTTTTTGCTGTTTTTTTATTATTGTTCATTTTTATGTAATGTCTGTTAATATTTTTCTATTTAGTATTTATGTGTTATGTATTTATGTTGACACAAGAATGGACAGGAGACATAAAAAGCTTTGGGGCAGCCTTTGTGTTATGCCTTGGCTGCAAAAGGGTTAATTATTGAGGAGTTGTGTCTGGTTCAATGTCCAAAATAGAACTGATGACAAGTGGCAAAGATGGTGGCTTTAAAGATCTGGACAAGAAGCGACTTCATCACTGGCGCCAGAACCAAAAGTGACATCATCTGGGCAGGAGGTCACATCATCACAGGTGCTGGAACTGGAAGTGACATCATCTGGGCAGAAAGTGACATCATCATGAGTGTTAGAACCCTGTGGAATTCCCCACGAATGGTCTGCAGAGGACTGTGAGAAAAAGTTAGTGCACCTCGCACCCCCTGGTCAGACATGGAATTGTCACTGTTTGAGCCCTTTAGCTGCCCCCATGTGCATGTGAGTTGGGGACTGTCCCCGTATAATGTCCAAAGGACAAAGTAATAATTGAAAAAAGATTCATCAATATACTCAAAACAGCAATTGACCGAAATGAAATGAAGACATGGCGTTTTTATAGAGTACAAAATGGCTGGCGGAAATGATGTGGCCGGAGATGATGTCATAACTGGAAGATGGATGTGACGTCATCAAGAGGAGACTGGAAGTGATGTTATTGTGGAAGTGACATTCAGATGTGACGTAATAATCTCGCTCCATCTTATATATCGGAATGTCTGACATCTTATATTCCAAATCATAACCTTAGATCTTCAAATGAGTGTCTCCTTAGAATTCCAAGAGCAAAACTTAAAAGAAGTGGTGAGGCGGCCTTCTACTGTTATGCACCTGAAATCTGGAATAGCCTGCCAATAGGAATTCGCCAAGCTAATAATAATACAGTAGAGCATTTTAAAAAACTGCTAAAACACATTAATTTAACATGGCTTTTTCATAACTTCACTTTAATTTAATCCTGATACTCTGTATATCCAATTCATTATAATAACTATTCATGGTGGCTCTAAAATCCGTACTAACCCCTACTCTCTCTTCTGTTTCTTTTTCCGGTTTCTTTGTGGTTGTGCCTTGCACCACCACTATCTACTCAAAGCACCGTGATGTTCCAACATTGATGGATTAAAAGCCAGAAGTCTGCATGACCATCATCATCAAGTCCTTCCGTGAGAACCTTAAATACAAAGAGGACTATTTCATTTTTGTTAGGTAGAATGCCCAGAGGGGACTGGGCGGTCTCGTGGCCTGGAACCCCTGCAGATTTTATTTTTTTCTCCAGCCATCTGGAGTTTTTTTTTTGTTTTTTCTGTCCTCCCTGGCCATCGCACCTTACTCTTATTCTATGTTAACTAATGTTGTCTTATTTTAATTTCTTACTTTGTCTTTTATTTTTCTTTTCTTCATTATGTAAAGTACTTTGAGCTACTTTTTTGTATGAAAATGTGCTATATAAATAAATGTTGTTGTTGTTGTTGTCATCAAGATGACACCGGAAGTGACATCATCAGCGAAGAAGAGGAAGTGGCATCATCAGTGGGAGCCGGATGTGAGGTTTGGTGGCCATCTTGTGAACCCGGAAGTGTGTGAGGTACATGTACTGGATTACTTTTCTTCTTTTGGTCTGATGAGAAAGAGAGAGAGGCATTAGTATCATAAATCAACCATTAATCTCGCAATGTTTCACTCACCTCAGGGCTTGTGGACTGCCTCCTAAGCGCACGTGCATGACAATATTTTCCTTGTGTTTTTTGATTTGATCACCAAGAAGCAGGGCCACCTTGACGTCACTTCAGAAGAACCGCCTTCAGCCTTTATATTTGAGGCTGGGGAGTTAGTCTTTCAGCATGTCATTAATGTCCAGGAAGTGCAATCATAGTATTAATTTTCTGGATTCTAGATTTATTTTGCTTCTGTATTTGGGTTTGGGTCTTGGATTTCACTTTGGGATTTGTTTGTTCTGGGTTTTCATCTTTTCCCATATTTTTTAGTTATTTCTAATAAATGTCTTCATTAATACAGACTTTTGCATTGGATTTGTCTCTCAAACCAAATGTCTGACAGTTTCTCTCTGTTGTGGGGCCTTTTGGTGTTTTTTGAAACATTTAAAAGATACTTTGATCTTTAAATGCCAGATCTCCATTTTAGGCCTGTTCAGGCTGAATCCTGCTTGTTAGGTTTGGGTCTCAGCCTGCCATCTCTAGGCAGGTAAGTGAAGGTTCTGGCCTACTTTGTGGGTCTTTTGGAAGTTATGCTATTCTAGTCACTGTCATTTAGAAATATAATAGAAATCACAATTTTGTAACGGTACAGCCTGCCAAAACAAGAAACACTCTGGTAAAATAAGGAAGCACTTTTTTACCTTACTCCCTGTATCTGGTTAAAACAGGTATAATGTTCCAACTCTCTTGCTCCGACTTTCATTTGCATTATTTTATTATTAACTTGATATGGCTTTTTACCGTACTTTTTTTTTCAAAATCTGTTTTTGCCATGCATTACAGTCAGTAGCTTTCAAAACCTTTTTATTCACATCATTTATTGTATATAATAGTTGTTCTATTAGTTAGACTTAGGCATTCCTGGGTTCTTAAGCATGTCAACTTACACTGAACAATGAAAGCTTTAATGTTTATGTCAATGAAGACTAGAAGCTCAGTTAATTAATGCAGTCTGAGCACTGTAGAATGACATAAAGCAATGAATACTCAAATTCTAAGGCTGTAATCTGTAAATTTAACTTTGACTACTTTTTTAAATAATGTGGCTGAGAAAAGAAAAAAAAAGAAAAACCAAGAAAAAAGATACAGAGTGACCTTCTTCTTCTTCTTCTTCTTCTTTTGGCTGCTCCTGTTAGGGGTTGCCACAGTGGATCATCTTCTTCCATATGTTTCTGTCCTCTGCATCTTGTTCTGTTACACCCATCACCTGCATGTTCTCTCTCACCACATCCATAAATCTTCGCTTAGGTCTTTCTGTTTTCCTCTTCCCTGGCAGCTCTATCCTTAGCATATTTCTCCCAATATACCCAGCATCTCTCCTCTGCACATGTCCAAACCAACGCAGTCTCGCCTCTCTGACTCTGTCTCCCAACCTGACCCTCTAATGCACTCATTTCTAATCCTATCCATCCTCGTGACACACAGTGCAAATCTTAGCATCTTTAACTCTGCTACCTCCAGCTCTGTCTCCTGCTTTCTGGTCAGTGCCACCGTCTCCAATCCATATAACATAGCTGGTCTCACTACCATCCTGTAGACCTTCCCTTTCACTCTTGTTGATACCCGTCTGTCACAAATTACTCCTGACACTCTTCTCCACCCATTCCATCCTGCCTGCACTCTCTTTTTCACCTCTCTTCCACAATCCCCATTACTCTGTACTGTTGATCCCAATTATTTAAACTCATCCATCTTCGCCAACTCTGCTCCCTGCATCCTCACCATTCCACTGACCTCCCTCTCATTAACACACATGTATTCTATCTTGTTCCTACTGACCTTCATTCCTCTCCTCTCTAGAGCATATCTCCACCTCTCCGGGGTTTCCTCAACCTGCTCCCTACTATCGCTACAGATCACAATGACATCAGCAAACATCATAGTCCACGGGGACTCCAGTCTAATCTCATCTGTCAACCTGTCCATCACCATTGCAAATAAGAGAGGGCTCAGAGCCGATCCCTGATGTAATCCCACCTCCAATTTGAATGCATTCGTCACTCCTACCGCAGACCTCATCACAGTCACATTTCCCTCGTACATATCCTGTACAACTCTTACGTACTTCTATGCCACTCCCGACTTCCTCATACAATACCACAGCTCCTCTCGAGGCACCCTGTCATATGCTTTCTCCAGGTCCACAAAGACGTAATGCAACTCCTTCTGGCCTTCTCTAAACTTCTCCATCAACATCCTCAGAGCAAACATTGCATCTGTGGTGCTCTTTCTTGGCATGAAACCATACTGCTGCTCACTAATCATCACCTCACTTCTTAACCTAGCTTCCAATACTCTTTCCCATAACTTAATGCTGTGGCTCATCAATTTTATTCCCCTGCAGTTACTGCAGTCCTGCACATCCCCCTTATTCTTAAATATTGGCACTAGTACAATTCTTCTCCACTCCTCAGGCATCCTCTCACTTTCCAAGATTCCATTAAACAATCTGGTTAAAAACTCCACTGCCATCTCTCCTAAACACCTCCATGCTTCCATAGGTATTGTACCGCTGCCCTGGGAGAAACAACTAAACCCCGGGATAAGCACGATTAGAAAACTGCTAATGTAAAGCAGTTTAATATATAAAATCTATCGGGCAACGTGACCAACGCTCGTCCTTTTATTGATTTCCCCACCACCAGTCCCAGCTTAGCATTAACAACAAATCATATTACAACACAAAGAAGAAGCAAAAGAATAACACATATATTATCTTACATGAAAAAAAACAAACAAACAAATACATAACAATCAAACCCCCCTCCTTTCTGGTTTAAACGCGCAATGTTCATAAATCATAGAAACCAGTTCAACCAAACGGAATTACTGACCTTATTGTGCAGGGCAAAGAGAAACCATACGGGAATACGCCGGCCGTCGAGCCGGTAACAAAAAAGTTCAATTCTACCAGTCCAAGTATTCCAGCAAAATCAAAGGAAGAAAAAAAAAGATCCGTCTTCAGAGACGCGTCTCCCTTGTGTCGCTGAGTCTTCAAAAAAAAGAACTTGTTCCAGCAGATATTTTTTCTTGGCGCTACCTCGTCTCTTCTCTTTGCTCCACCACAAGATGTCGCTCTTTCTCCCCTTAAAGGTGTATTTACAGTATTCTTCTTTCCTGAAATGCACCCAAAGAGGCAGCAAACTGCCCCTGGAATAAAGCACATGTGGCATCCGCTACAGTATGTCATCTGGACCAACGGCCTTTCCATTTTTCATTCTCTTCATAGCTGTCCTTACTTCCTCCTTGCTAATCCATTGCACTTCCTGATTCACTATCTCCACATCATCCAACCTCTTCTCTCTCTCGTTCATGTCATTCATCAGCCTCTCAAAGTACTCTTTCCATCTGCTCAACACACTCTCCTCGCTTGTGAGTACGTGTCCATCTTTATCCTTTATCACCCTAACCTGCTGCACATCTTTCCCAGCTCGGTCCCTCTGTCTATCCAATCGGTACAGGTCCTTTTCTCCCTCCTTAGTGTCCAACCTCTCATACAACTCATCATACGCCTTTTCTTTAGCCTTCACCACCTCTATCTTCACCCGGGCGCCTTATCTACTTGTACTCTTGTCTACTTTCTGCATCTCTCTGACTATCCCACTTTTTCTTTTGCCATTCTCTTCCTCTGTATACTCTCCTGTATTTCCTCATTCCACCACCAGGTTTCCTTCTCCTCCTTCCTCTGTCCAGATGTCACACCAAGCACCCTTCTTGCTGTCATCCTTAGTACATCTGCTGTAGTTTCCCAGCTGTCTGGTAACTCTTCACTTCCACCCAGTGCCTGTCTCACCTCCTCCCTAAAATTAACCTTGCAGTCTTCCTTTTTCAACTTTCACCATTTGATCCTTGGCTCTACCCTCACTCTCTTCCTCTTCTTGATCTCCAACGTCATCCTACAGACCACCATCCTATGCTGCCTAACTACACTTTCCCCTGCCACCACTTTTCAGTCTTCAATCTCCTTCAGATCAACTCTTCTGCATAGGATGTAATCTACCTGTGTGCATCTTCCTCCACTCTAGTACGTAACCCTATGTTCCTCCCTCTTCTTAAAATACCTATTCACCACAGCCATGTCCATCCTTTTTGCAAAATCCACTATGCTATGACCTTCTTCATTCTTCTCCTTGACACCATACCTACCCATTACCTCCTTGTCTCTTCTGTTCCCTTCACCAACATGCCCATTGAAATCTGCTCCAGTCACCACTTTCTGTCCCTTGGGTACACTGTTCATCACTTCATCCAACTCACTCCAAACGTCTTCTTTCTCACCCATTTCACACCCAACTTGCGGTGCATATGCACTAACAACATTCATCATCACACCTCCAATTTCCAGCTTCATAATCATTACTCTGCCTGACACTCTTTTCACCTCCAAAACACTCTTGACATACTGTTCCTTCAGAATAACTCCTACCCCATTTCTCCTCCCATCCACACCATGATAGAACAATTTCAATCCACCTCCGATCCACCTGGCCTTACTCCCCTTCCATTTAAACTGTTGCACGCACAATATATCAACCTTCCTTCTCTCCATCATATCTGCTAACTCTCTCCCCTTACTAGTCATACTGCCAACATTCAAAGTTCCTACCCTCAGTTCCACTCTCTTTACTTTCCTCCTCCCCTCCTGCCTCCGGACACGTCTCCCCCCTCTTCTTCTCCTTCTTCTTTTTTTTTTTATTTATTAATTTTTATTGTAATCATTTCATACAAATAGATCAATTTATAACCAAACAAAATTGAAGACAAATCAAACCACACCCCTGAGAAGGAGAGCTTAGCCAAAGGAGAATTGCATAGGGCTTTTTAATAAGGCAACAATAAACAAAAGAAAGGGAGAAGTAAATATATAGGTTGTGGAAGATGACCCGGACACAGACAGACGGAGAGCATTTTAAAGTCCACCACACGTTTATTTTACACTATGTACAAGTAATAGTGAACACAACCCAGTGCCTCGGCACCAATCACCCCTTAGTCATGGCCACACAACACAATACCCACACTCTATCAGGTCCGCCTCCACTCCTCTCCTCCGAGCTCCGTCCTACTCCTCCCGACTCTTGCCCTTGACTGGAGGGAGGCGGCCCCTTTTATTCACCCCGGAAGGACTCCAGGTGCATCCTGAGGGCTTCTGTAGCCACACCCCTGTGTGGCGGAAGCTCTGGCGGTGCATCCGGAAGACCTCCGGGTGTCCACAATCCTCTTCCCCCCAGCACTTCCGGGTGTGGCGGAAGTGCTGAGGTCCAGGGCTCCCAAGGCATCGGGGCACCCCCTGGCGGTGACCACGGGCCCCTACAGGGTAGAGCTTCCAAGCTCTGTACTTGTGGCCCCCACAGCAACCAGGGAGGACACTCCCTCATGTTCTGGAGGAGGCACAAGCCCTCCTCCGGTCCTCCTGGGCATCCTGTCTGGGCATGAACCCCAGCCAGGTGCCACAAGGTAAATAAGAAATTGAGAAGGGGAATTAAATGTATTAAATTAAATGAATAGTTATTTCTCTTATTCTAAAATAATATTGATTAGATCCTGCCAGGTTTTGAAAAAAATTTGTACTAATCCTCTAACTGAGAATTTTATTTTTTCCAATTTCAAATAATATAAAACATCAGTTTCCCACTGACTTATCAGAGGAGAGTTAGGATTCTTCCAATATAACAGAATAAGTCTGCGTGCCAAAAGTGTAGTGAATGCAATCACTGTTCTTCTCCTTCTTCTTCTTCAGCCAACAGTAGCCCAACTTCCGCCAGCACCCTGTTGGCTAACAGTACTAGTGGCGGTCGTTGTTAACCCGGGGCTCGACTGATCCGGTATGAAAATTTGTATTGTTGTCGGTATATTGATTTGGTAAAATTTTACACCAGATGCCCTTCCTGACATAACCCTCCCCACTTCTCTGGGCTTGGGACCGGCATGAAGAAACACACTGGTTTGTGCATCCCTTGTTTGTCTATAGTGACCTATAGACCAAATATTTTGCCACTGTGAGAGTGTCAGTCAGCACATATATCACACTTAATAGCATATTTTATGTTTTATCTTCTCACTACATATTCTAGTGAAGGCCTAGTGTTTTACTTAATGATAACAAGTTATGCTAAATGTAACTGCAATGTTGTGTTTAGAATTATGTGGTTTTTACTGGAGGGTCATCTGGTTTTGGTTTTGGACCCGATATGCCTGAATTAACACTTCTATTGTAACTGACTTCTGTACCTGTACTGCTGCAGAATCCTATTCACATTAAGTTCATTATTTTGTCTTCAGAATGTCCTAGACCATTTGAAGTTATGTCCAAATTTCTTCTCATCGATTATGTTGTATTTAAATAATCTTACTGTGTATTTAGAAGGAATACACAGAGACCGCAGGTCTCTATTGCCTTTAAAATGTTTCCATTCTGGTGTCCTGCTGTGGCACATGGTGTCACTGCTCTGCTTCATAGTTGTTTTCCTGCTCATGGACAAGAAATCCAGAATCAAATAATGAAAAGATTTGATATTAGGTAGACCAGCACAGAATTAATTGGAGATTGCCTAGTAGGGGTGGGTGGCCAGTTGGCCAATGACAATAGGACTGTAACTGTCTGAGTTTGTCTATTATAACTAACTGTGGACTAGCCCAGAGGTTTACTTTCTCCACGAATATTACTGACTGGAGTTTTTGTTTTCTTCTTCACAGTTGTCAACTTGCCATAGATCAGCAATAATATTAATGGACAAATATTTTTAGATTGCTTTTAAGTTAATCAGTTTTACAGCTTTATCTGGCTGTATGTATTAACAAATATTTATCTTTATGTGTGTGCATTAAATAATTACTAATAATGTGTTAACTGCATTTTACCTGTGAACCTGTTACAGCACTCTGAGCATGTACTCAGTAAAAATGCTGTACAAAAATAAACTGAATTGAATTGAATTTAAAAATGTCAACCTTATTTTTGTACCTATTATTATACTGCCCCTTGCTGACTAAAGAATGCACTGAGCCATGTTCCATAGGCACCTCAGCAAATTTCCACCTTTACATTTGCTGATTAATTCATTTAGTTACCTTTATAGTATTTATATATATACTATATATACTGTAGATTGTATTTAGAAAGTATTCATAAATTTCACTTTCTGCATTTTATTGTGTTATAGATTTCCTATTAAATTGATAAATTTGCCATTTTTGCCCATCAACCCCCCATTATAACAAACTGAAAAGGTTTGCATATTTTTCTAAAAGTCAAAAATTCTCATTTCTATAGATATTCAGACCCTTTGCTGTGAAACTTTAAAATTATGGGCAGGTGCATCCTGTTTGTTTTAATTATCCTTAAGATGTGTCTAGAACTTGATTGGAGTCCACCTGTGGCTAATTTAACTGATTGAACACAGCTGTGTATATAAGGTCCCAATATTCACAACGTATGTCAGAGCAAAAACTAAGCCATGAAATCCAGGAAACCCTCTGTACAACTCTGTGATCAAATTTCTGTGAGGCATAGATCAGGGCAAAAGTATAATACCACTTCTAGAGCTTTGAGTGTTCCCAGGAGCACAGTGGCCCCTATAATTGTGAAATTTAAAGAAGTATTTAATCACCAGGGGCCTCATGTATAAACAGTGTGTACTTCCTTTTTTCACACTCACATCGCGTGTATGTATAAAAACTAAACTTGGCATAAAGCCACGCACGTTTCCACACCAGCTAAATCCTTGCCATACCCAAGTTCTCCGCTCGGTTTTGCACACTGGCTGCACCCAGCGTCAAAGCAGTGTTTTTGTTCCAGTGTGGTTTCCCTTTCTTTTTTAGATGCACATCCGTGACGGCTTTATCAAATACAATAAAATTAACCGCATATTGTTTATTAATTTAAGGTATCTGATCTATATTACTAAACGACAGTTTAATTTATGCATGGACGGCAGACGCACCGCATGTGCACTGCGCCTCAGAGTCAAACCCAGCAGCTTTCCAGAGTCAGTAGGTGGCGCCCAAACAACACAACCTGTGAACTAAACCTGCTCTAATACACTGTGCCAGCGGTCTGTGTCAGCAGAAGCAAAGGAGTCACGGCTCCAAATGGAAAGAGACCAACGATTTGTAATACAAAACCGAGCCCGTAGTTCCCAGAGTCCATGCGTGGCGCCCAAATACCACAACCTGTAAACTACACCTGCTCTAATCCACTGTGCCAGCAGTCAGTGTGTGTAAGTTGGAGTATGCTTCCTAACAGTAAACGACTTCTACCTAACGACACAGCCACAGAACAACAAAGACGAGACCGCATGGATAAAAACAATACACGGAGGCTCCTACGACGCGCTTCAGACACACCAGAAGCAAAGACGTCATGGCTCCACAATGAAAGAGCTCAACTAACGGAAATACAAAACGAGCCCGTATGGATAAACACAATGAAAGAAATCGCTTCAGTACAAATATGTTTGTTTAATTAAATGAAAACTTTACCATGGCTACAACCTGTGAACTACACCTGAGGTATAGCGTGCACGCCAGGTTGTACAGCCGACCGAACACGACCACCCACACCACCATATATACCACGTTCATTTAGTAATGTAGCGTCAGTAGGTGGCGCCCAAACAACACAACCTGTGAACTAAACTTGCTCTAATCCACTGTGCCAGCAGTCAGTGTGGCATTTTTGGATCACATGACGGTAATTCAGTATTAAAAGTAAGTTGAATTATGATTCCTAACAGTAAACGACGTCTACCTAACGACACAGCCACAGAACAACAAAGACGAGACCGCATAGATAAAAACAATAAACAGAGGCTCCTACAACGCGCTTCAAAAACACCAGACGCAAAGAAGTCATGGCTCCACAATGAAAGAGCTCAACTAACAGAAATACAAAAACGAGCCCGTATGGATAGACACAATGAACGAAGGCACCCACAACGTGCTTCTGCAACAGCAGAGGCAGTAATACAAAAACGAGCCCGTATGGCTACGACCTGTAAGCTAAATCTGAGGTACAGCGTGCACGCCAGGTTGTACAGTATATATGCACAGATGCCAGAGGCAACAGGCAAGTTGTTCACACTACCACCGCTGCCAAAGCTGAGACTGCATGGATAAAAACAATACACGAAGGCGCCTACAACGCACTTCTGAAACACGCCTCATGACTAGCAGAATCGTACGTCAACGTCGCCGCCATACTGTGAGTGGCACTGCTGTGGAGTGAAGTGGACGCACCCACCCTCCATGATATTTCATCCCTCCAAATATCGGAGGGAACAGAAAGTGATTGCCATTCTTGGATTTGCGATTCTTTCGAGAATCGCGGGGTTACTGGTTGTAAATAACCTGTAACAATATAATGGTCCATGGAATGGCCAAACTATTCCAAATACCATAACTGATTTAACGTTGTTACTCTCAAGTATTTATCCCACCATATCTGAGTGTGGAACCACGGCTATCAAGCAGCTGATCGGAAAGAGAATTATCGGTATACAGCATCAAGCACACGCTGCCTCAGCCATGTGGACTGTCTATTGAACTGCTCCCATACGACAAATGCTTCAAAGCCTTTCCTGTAGGGACCTCGCAGTTCAAAAACAGTTTCATCCCAAGAACTATAAATGCATTTAAAAACAGTTTCATCCCAAGAACTATAAATGCACTCAATCAGTCCATCAAGTGCTCCTTGTAGAACTGTTTGTACTTAAAGGTACAATATCTCATTGTAAACTTGCGATACAGTTATAATATTGCACTACCTGAGCCACTTTATAAAGCATGTATTTACATATGATGACGATATCATTTTTAAGATGAAATGCAGCAAAATAAGTTTATTACATTATACAGATAAAATGTTAACATCGTTTAAATAATGTATATTGTTAATAATTAAACATGTGAGGACACGGTGTCACAGCGCTAGCAAGGAGCTAGCGCCCAATTCAGGGATTGTTCCTGCCTTGCGCTGTATTCTTGCTGGTACTGGCATGACACTGGATGAATAGATGGACAGAATAATTAAACACGAAGATATTTCAATGTTCCTTAAAAGTTTTGAAAAATTGGCGTTCTAAGCTTACAGATAGCTTGACGTCTATTACAGAGCTGATTGTGTGGCGATTGGGTACTTGGAGAAAGAAAAGGAAGGACAGGAATAGGGGGTTAGTACATTTGAGAGAGACAGTACTGCTGCAATAAACTATTTAATCAAAGCAAACTGACTTGAGATGGGGAGTTGAATAGACTTGGCTTGCTGGGTTAACAAGAAGCTCTGTCTTTGCTGAGCTGTAGATGCTGATCCTTTATCCAGATTGAAATATCCGCAAGACATGCAGAGACTCTAACTGATACCATGTTGTCCTCAAGAGGGAACAACAGTATCATCAGCGTAGCACTCATATGAAAAACCATGGAATTGGATGATGGAGCCCAGTGAGGTGGTGCAGGGAAAGAAGAGCAGATGGCCCAGCACCACTCTTTGAGGCACCCTTGTTGATGTCTGATGCACTCTTGACATCTCTTCTCTCTGTGACACACAGTGGGACCTGCCCAAGATGTAGGACTCAGAATGTCTGAGAGCAGTCCCATTCTGTTATCATATTAGGTGGCCCAGCACAGAATTAATTGGAGAATGCCTAGTAGGGGTGGGTGGCCAGTTGGCCGATGTCAATAGGACTGTAACTGTCTGACTTTGTCTATTATAGCTGACTGTGGACTAGCCCAGAGGTTTACTTTCTCCAGGAATATCACTGACTAGAGTTTTTGTTTTCCTCCTGTCCGTTGTCAACAATAATAATGAACAATAATATTAATGGACAAATATTCATAGATTGCTTTTAAGTTAATCAGTTTAGTCAGACCCAGTGAGTCCAAGGTTAGCGAGGATGGCAAAAAGGATCTCATGGTTGTCTGTGCCAAAGGCAGAGGAGGGGTTCAGAAGGATCATGTTGGTAGCTCTAGCTAACTGTAGTTGGTCAACCACAGTCAGTACAGCTGTCTCAGTAAAGTGGTTCCTTTTGAAGCTGGACTGGTTGGGATCGAGCAATCCATTCTGAACAAGGATAGAAGAGACTTGGTTAGACACAGCTTGTGCAAGTGTTTGGAAAGCCTGCCATTGCTAAACGGGGATGGACCAAGTGTAGGTTATTTGAGGAATGAGGTTAACAGAGCATGTTTGAACATGGTATGAAAGGTACTTAAGCTTAATGAGGTGTCAATGATATGTGTAATTGAAAAAATGAATGAGGGAGAGAGAGCTTGAAAAAGAAATGAGAGGATAGGGTTAAGTGGTCAGGTAGTGGGGTGATTGGAGAGGAGGTTGGAAACATAAGTAGCAGAGAGTGGAGAGAACATGGAGAATGCTGGGTGATGCATGGAAGGAGGCAAAATAACTGGCAGTGATGACGAGAACTGACAGCTAGTAGCACCCACCATTTCCTGAAAAAGGTAGCAAAGTCATCAATAGTCAAGGAGGTTGGAAAAGGGCGTCCTAGAAGAGAGAGGACAGACACTATGAAGACATAACAACAGAGTTGAGAATAGCTGAATGTCTGTGGCAGCATTAGTATAAAGTGAAGTGGTCGGGATGAGGGAGAGAAGAGGAGACTAGGGAAGAGGAACTGTTGGGAAAGAAGGAATAGAGGTAACGGCAAAATGATACAGTGAGGGGAGTATAAGAGTGAGAAGAGGGAAGAAGCAGAGAGAACTGAATAAAAAAGTGGTCAGATGTGTGTAGGGATGTGACAGTTGCATTTGTGGGAATGTAGTTGTGAGAGAGAACAAAGTCTAGAAGATTGCCAGTCTTGTGAACTGGTGGTGTGTGGAGCTGTGTAATGTCAAAAGGGGAAAGAAGAGGGAAAAAGTCTGTAGCAGAAGGACTGTACAGGTGGATGTTTAGGTACCCGATGATTAGAGATGGGCTGCTGTCATCTGGGAACAAAAAGAGCAATTTGTCTAGCTCATTGATTGGCCACTGAAGGATAGCCATAGACCCATAGAAAGCTCAGACTTAAATTCCAGAGAATATCTGAGGAGACGCCTGAAGATGACAGTTTACCAACACATATATATATAAATGTATATATTTTTTTTCTAACAATTTATCAATTTATAAAATGTTTGTACAGTATGTATGTGTGTTTGTGTGTCAGGGTTTGACAGTCTTTGGACATTGATAACTCAAATAAAAATCACTTAACCTGTATGAAACTTGGCAAAGTTTTCAGAATTGCAAAAACTTTGAAAGCTGTTGATTTTGAGCACAATCTCCTCACTAGATTTTGCTAGACAGAGATGAGTACATACACCATAGCTATTTATTGAGGGAGAGAAAATATTGTGAGTAGCTCAGAATTTCATCTTTTCATTTTCTATGGATGTATACATTTTAGGCCACCCTGAACATTTTTTTTTACATTTTCAAATTGATGTCTGTGTGTAAGTGTGGGTTTTCGGGAAGTGAGTTGGTCAACACAGTAACTCAAAAACAAATCACTTAATCCAAATGAAATGACATAGTTATAGACGTAGTACTGGAAGACTATTGATTTTGAAGAAAATCGCTCTGGGAGATTTTGTGTTTTGACAGAAATAATGATTTTATGTTTTTTTGAACACATTTGTGCCCCAAATGCACCACTATTAGGAAGTAGAATATAACTTTTCAGCACAACATTTCATTCCAAGTAATAAAACATTGGCCTGTAATATTTTACTGCAAAAATGTTTTTTTATGTCGGAATGGTTATGTGCTGAGCACATCAGATATTTTTGGAAATGGTATTTTTTTGGTGTAGTGAAAACAAACAATATCATAATTTTAATGTGATGTATTATTTGTATTCATACATTTTCATTACCATATGTTAATGTTTCATGTGATTTTAGTCTGCATGACCACTGGACAACCTTACACGCAACATTCTAACACACCTTATTATTTTATGTTGCATTTAAATGCAGTTTGTTTTATATTTTTTAGGAGTTTTGAGGTAATAGTTCTCCTTTATGAAAAACACTGCTGAAATCTGATTCTCTGGTAAAGGTAAATGCAGAAGTACAGTATACAAACATTACAGGGTTTTTGGGAAAAAAAGACACGTGGCTTGAGAAAACATGAAGAATTTCTGACCTTGAACTAGATTATTACAATTACATTAAGGTATATAAGATAAAAAAAATAAAAATAAAATATTTCAAGTTAATTGTCATGTATACATGATGCATACAATAAGATTTTTAGTTCTGTGTCTCCTATAGAGTATTAACTATAGTATAATACAAACTAGCCAAAGAAATAATACCATACAAAATATTTATAAGAATGCACATCAGGTACACTAATTCAATAAGTATACTGTAAGTGGCTGCTGAGTTGCCTAGTGACCTGAATGTAGTGGTGTGAGTGCTAGTGGTCCAATGCCATTTTCCAGAATAGAAAAGGACAAAAAAAGTGAATGTGCTGGTGGGCTGAGGTCTTTAATAGTAGTTTTTCTTTATGAGGTAATGTGCTATATGCAATATGTCTTTAACTGTGTGGCCATAATATTCACAGACAATTTCACCAATCTCTGCTTTTTTAGGGTTCCTTAGCTGAATAGGTGCTATATCAGGAGATTGCAGAGAGAGATTGTTGTTGTTCCCCAGCCAGTGAGGATGGACACCTATAAAAGTTGATGAGCATAGAGAGATACAGTACATTCAGCCTTTCCTCAGGCATCCAAGAAATTAAAGAAGTTGATTTGCCTTTTTGACTGTACTCAAAATGTGTCCAATTAAGGTTGTCAGTGATATCCACAGCATCCCATCTGATACAGATATGAGTGAAGTGTGTATCCTGCTTCCTGAAATCTGAGAACAGCTTCTTGGTTGAGCTGAAATTACATAAAAAAACTTTTGTCCTGGAACAACTGTTGCATGAGGTAAACCTTGTGGGATATGGCCGGCCTGTCATCCTGGCCAATACCCCCAGGCCGCCAGATGGAGCTCTCCCTGCGGCATGGAAGTGCCCCGAACACTAGCAGGGAATCATGGACGATGGAGTTTTCCTTTACAGCCCTGCTGGATACCACAGGGGCCAACTCTGGCTCTGACTCTGCAGGGAGGCCCAGAGAGTTGTTTGTGCCCTATAACCCGGAAGTACGTCGTAGGCAAGGCAACAAAGGAAATGATGTGCTTCCGGGATGAAGAAAAGGACTTTTTATCTGACCCGGAAGTGATAAGGAATCACATGGACTGTAGGGTTGGAACCACTTCCGGGTCAGGGAATATAAAAGGACGATGGGAAATCCCAGACGCTAAGCTGAGCTGGGTGGAAGGGTGGCAACGCGTCTGGGAGTGGAGGATTGTATTGATTGTTTATTTGATTATTGATTTATTGGAGTATAGTGGAGTGGAGGGTGCTTTGTGCACTTATTATTATAATAAATATTCATTTTTTGACTTTTATCTGGTGTCTGACGTCTGGTCTGAGAGTTCAAGGGGTCACGGGGACCCTTTAATCTGTCACAACCTCTACTCGTTAAATGGTGTCATCATTTAATGATGAAAGAAAAGCAGCATTTTGCCCTACTGTCACAGCACACTTTTCAATGAGGTTTCAATAAGGTTTATGTGTTAAGGATTAGTGTGGAGGAATTCACACTGCTTCCCTGAACATATAAGGGTCTGCCAGTTTGGAAATCCAAAACTTTCAATTGCGAAGTGTGTCAGTAAGTCCAAGAGCTTAATGATCAGCTTGAGGGGTCCAAAAGTATTAAATGCTGAGTTGTAGTCTGTTGTATAAACAGTATGTTGGCATAAACATTTTAATTATTCAGAATTGCCAGACGAATATGAAGTGCAACAAATATTGTATAATCTCTGGATTGGTGTTAATGAAATGGAGGACAGAGGCGGTCCAAGCTTTATTGAATACTACAGTACATTTAATGAGTCTGTCAAAGCATTTTGTCACAATGCCATTGAGTGCCACTGGTCTATAGTCATTGACACAGTCTACTCTGTTTCCTTTGCCAGAAGGGTATTTTTTGAAGCCTGCAGGAACTTTAGATTGTCTAAGTGAAGCATTAAAATGTCTCTGGAAATTACAGCTATTTGATTACTATAGGCTTTTAAAATGCATCCTGCTATTCTATCTGGGCTAATACTTTATGGATCTTAATTCATTTAAAAATACTCCATATATTATCCACAGAAACAGAGAAGAATGGATCATGCAGTTCTGCAGGCACTCATACTTGGAGATGCTTTGTTACTGCAGTCAAACAGGCATAGAAAGCATTAAGTTCATCCAGAAAAGAAAATGTTGATGCATTTAGACTTTACTTTGTGGCCTGTAAACCTCTTCACACATTTTATTTGAATCACAAGTGCTACTGTACATATTTTTTAGCTATTCTCAACAATTTTAATTAGTGTGCTCAGATAATACCAGTATTTCTTGTACATTTAAACATCACTGACCTGAAATGTCATAAATGTCATAGGCATACACCAATTAGTGACAACATTTAAACCACATACCTAAAATTGTGTAGGGCACTCTCATGCCACCAAAACAGCTTTGACCCATTGAGGCATGGACTCCATAAGACCTCTGAAGGTTTCTTGTGGCAGTAAGACATTAGCACATTCCATGTGTGTTGACTATTGTTTATGTTAGCATTGTTGTTTGTTTAGTTTAAGCATCTTTTATTATGTGCCATGTGTTTTGTTAATGGTCCTCCAAGGAGGACGGTCAACTGCCCAATACCATCAAGAGACTGCCCTCTGCTCTGTTAAGGTGGGGACAACCCACAGTCCCTTGTGGTTCATTGTGAATGTGCTTATGATGTTGATGAGTTTCTACTATGATTTCAGTGTTTTTGTGATTTACTGATGTTTTTGAACCAGTGCCCTGTTTTTGTGACCTACCCTCTTGGATTTAAGATTGGGACTTTGTTTACTTTTGGTATTGCCTTTTGAAAGCATTGCCTTCTGTGACTTTTCTGTTATGCTCCTCTAAGCTTCTTTTTATCCATCCATCCATTGTCTCCCGCTTATCCGAGGTCGGGTCGCGGGGGCAGCAGCTTGAGCAGAGATGCCCAGACTTCCCTCTCCCCGGCCACTTCTTCTAGCTCTTCCGGGAGAATCCCAAGGCGTTCCCAGGCCAGTCGAGAGACATAGTCCCTCCAACGTGTCCTGGGTCTTCCCCGGGGCCTCCTCCCGGTTAGACGTGCCCGGAACACCTTACCAGGGAGGCGTCCAGGAGGCATCCTGATCAGATGCCCGAGCCACCTCATCTGACTCCTCTCGATGCGGAGGAGCAGCGGCTCTACTCTGAGCCCCTCCCGGATGACTGAGCTTCTCACCCTATCTTTAAGGTATAGCCCAGACACCCTGCGGAGGAAACTCATTTCAGCCGCTTGTATTCGCGATCTCGTTCTTTCGGTCACTACCCATAGTTCATGACCATAGGTGAGGGTAGGAACATAGATCGACTGGTAAATTGAGAGCTTCGCCTTGCGGCTCAGCTCCTTTTTCACCACGACAGACTGATGCAGCGCCCGCATTACTGCGGATGCCGCACCGATCCGCCTGTCGACCTCACACTCCATTCTTCCCTCACTCATGAACAAGACCCCGAGATACTTGAACTCCTCCACTTGGGGCAGGATCTCGCTACCAACCCTGAGAGGGCACTCCACCCTTTTCCGGCTGAGGACCATGGTCTCGGATTTGGAGGTGCTGATTCTCATCCCAGCCGCTTCACACTCGGCTGCGAACCGATCCAGAGAGAGCTGAAGATCACGGCCTGATGAAGCAAACAGGACAACATCATCTGCAAAAAGCAGTGACCCAATCCTGAGCCCACCAAACCGGACCCCCTCAACGCCCTGGCTGCGCCTAGAAATTCTGTCCATAAAAGTTATGAACAGAATCGGTGACAAAGGGCAGCCCTGGCGGAGTCCAACTCTCACTGGAAACGGGTTCGACTTACTGCCGGCAATGCGGACCAGGCTCTGGCACCAATCGTACAGGGACCGAACAGCCCTTATCAGGGGGGCCGGTACCCCATACTCTCGGAGTACCCCCCACAGGATTCCCTGAGGGACACGGTCGAATGCCTTTTCCAAGTCCACAAAACACATGTAGACTGGTTGGGCAAACTCCCATGCACCCTCCAGGACCCTGCTAAGGGTATAGAGCTGGTCCACTGTTCCGCGACCAGGACGAAAACCACACTGTTCCTCCTGAATCTGAGGCTCGACTATCTGACGGACCCTCCTCTGCAGGACCCCTGAATAGACTTTTCCAGGGAGGCTGAGGAGTGTGATCCCTCTGTAGTTGGAACACACCCTCCGATCCCCCTTCTTAAAGAGGGGGACTACCACCCCGGTCTGCCAATCCAGAGGCACTGTCCCTGATGTCCATGCGATGTTGCAGAGGTGTGTCAACCAAGACAGTCCTACAACATCCAGAGCCTTGAGGAACTCCGGGCGTATCTCATCCACCCCCGGGGCCCTGCCACCAAGGAGTTTTTTGACCACCTCGGTGACCTCAGTCCCAGAGATGGGGGAGCCCACCTCTGAGTCCCCAGGCTCTGCTTCCTCATTGGAAGGCATGTTAATGGGATTGAGGAGGTCTTCGAAGTACTCCCCCCACCGACCCACAACGTCCCGAGTCGAGGTCAGCAGCGCACCATCCCCACCATATACAGTGTTGACACTGCACTGCTTCCCCTTCCTGAGACGCCGGATGGTGGACCAGAATCTCTTCGAAGCCGTCCAAAAGTCGTTCTCCATGGCCTCCCCAAACTCCTCCCACGCCCGAGTTTTTGCCTCAGCAACCACCAAAGCTGCATTCCGCTTGGCCTGCCGGTACCTATCAGCTGCCTCCAGGGTCCCACAGGACAAAAGGGTCCTGTAGGACTCCTTCTTCAGCTTGACGGCATCCTTCACCGCCGGTGTCCACCAACGGGTTCGGGGATTGCCGCCACGACAGGCACCGACCACCTTACGGCCACAGCTCCGGTCAGCTGCCTCAACAATAGAGGCACGGAACATGGCCCATTCGGACTCAATGTCCCCCACCTCCCTCGGGATGTGGTCGAAGTTCTGCCGGAGGTGGGAGTTGAAGCTACTTCTGACAGGGGGCTCTGCCAGACGTTCCCAGCAGACCCTCACAACACGTTTGGGCCTACCACGCCTGACCGGCATCCTCCCCCACCATTGAAGCCAACTCACCACCAGGTGGTGATCAGTTGACAGCTCCGCCCCTCTCTTCACACGAGTGTCCAAGATATGTGGCCGCAAGTCCGACGACACGACCACAAAGTCAATCATCGAACTGAGGCCTAGGGTGTCCTGGTGCCAAGTGCACATATGAACACCCCTATGCTTGAACATGGTGTTCGTTATGGACAATCCGTGACGAGCACAGAAGTCCAATAACAAAACACCGCTCGGGTTCAGATCGGGGGGGCCATTCCTCCCAATCACGCCCTTCCAAGTCTCACTGTCATTGCCCACGTGAGCATTGAAGTCTCCCAGCAGAACGAGGTTCTTTTTATGCATATGGGAATTTGGAGGCCAAATCTTGAATCTTAAATTTTTCAGGAATGGTTTGAGGAAAAGTCTGCAGTGTGGTAGGATGCATTATCCTGCTGAAAGAGGCCACTGCCACCGGTGTAATACCATTGCCATAAAGGCATGTATGTGGTCTGCAAAAATCTTCAGGTAGATAGTACATATCAAAATAACATTCACATGAATGCCAGGGCCCAAGGTTTCCCAGCAGAACATTTTCCAGAGTATCACAGTGCTTCCGCCAGCTTGCCATTTTCCCATAGTAAATTCTACTGTCATTGCTTTACTGGATAAACAATTCACAAGCACTTAAGCATCCAAATGATCTCAAAGAAAACATGATACTTCAGACCAGGCCATTTTTTTCATTACTACATGGTCCAGTTCTGACATTCATATGCCCATTATATATGATTTCGGCAGTGAGCATGGATCAGCATGGGCACTCTGACCGATCTGTAGCTACACAGCTCCACACACAGCAAGCTGTGATGTACTGTGTGTTCTCTTTCTTCTCTTATGGCTAGCAGTTTTTCCGCATTTTGTGCTACAGTTGCTTTTCTGTGGGATCAGGTTAGGGATGGCCTTTGCTCCCTATGCCCATCAATGAGCCTTGGGCGTCCATGACACTGTTGCTGGTTCACCGGTTGAAAGTCCTTGGACAACTTTTGGTAGGTACTAACCACTGTATACCGGGAACCCCCCACATTTTAGAGATGCTCTGACACAGTCATCTAGCCATCACAAATGAGCCCTTGTCAAAGTTACTCGGATCCTTATGCGTACCCATTTTTTCTGCTTCCAACACATCACCTTCAAAAAGTAACTATTAACTTTCTGCCTAATATCCCACTATTTGACAGGTGCCCTTGTAATGAGATAATCAATGTTACTTATTTCACTTCTCAGTGGCGTTAATGTTGTGGCTGATTGTGTATTACAGATGTCACTGATAATCCATGGGTTCTTATACAGAAAAGTAATTGTTTTCTTAGGCACACAGTCATTCACACATTTTTTGATGAATACAGTTAAAACTGCTAGGCACTCATCCACAGCTGCTAGAATCTCTCCAAACAAGTCCCAGTGCAAAGAATCAAAGCAATCCTACGTGTTTCCCCTATTTCTTTTCTTCAGCACTGCACCACTTTTTTATTCGACTGCTCATATTTCAGTTTCTGTTTGTAAGAGGGATGCAGGAGAACTTAGAGAATGTCTGACAGTCCAAGGGGAGCTCATTGTAGCAGGCAGCAAGTCTCTGATTGGGGTGAAATAGTGATTCAGAGTATTAGCACTCCTTGTGGGGGAGAGGAGATGCTGAAGATATTTAGGGTAGATATTCCCTAAATCATTTTTTAAGGCCCTCAAAATCACTAAAGAGTCCTTCAGGAAGTAAATATTTTTATTTTGGAATGATGATGTACATTTTTCTTTCCACAATGTTGGTGTTGGTTTCCAGTGTGATTTTGACAGCAGTCAGAAACACATAGAAGAGCTCTTTCAAGAGGAAAAATGGACAGTGCTTGAGCAGTGAACAGTTTTTTGAGATGATTTTAATATCTGTGGACTACACATTGTTTAACAGTCTACTTTCTGTGCTTATCCTTCATGATTCTATTGAATGACATCATCCTTATTTTAATGCCCACATTTAATCTCTTTTCCATACTCTTATCATCCCAATATGTATTCCCAGTTGAGTCATGCTGATGACTTTGACTGTAGTTAACTGACGATGCAATGCTATATTTTAGCAGAGAAAAGTTGGAATCTGAATAACTACTCTGATTCTTTAAAAGGTTTGGTGATCATAAGTAATAGTTTTTTAAATGCACCGTGTAGAAAATATAAAGAATAGGGTTATTTACCTGTTTGGGAGTAGAATATATTCATGTAGTAGAATTTAAGAATGTATTTATTTCTTTTACAGCATTAGGATGTTAGTTTATATATTCAATTGGACATATGGATGTATTTTTTTCAGTTCTATATTTTAAAATTTTATAAGCTTTCTCAACTAAGGTATCATTAGAGTTTGCAAGCTTTGTAGTGATTATGTTGAAACCTTAATGTGATTGTTAAAGACAAGAGCTGTTTGAACCAGTTGAATAGGCAGAACTGCTTACAAGGCATGGGTTGCTCAGCACGTACACATAAGGGACATAATGACACACATGCTAAAAAGTAAGGTTCTTGTACTATTGGACACCCAATCCAGGTTGTATGGTGTGATTATTACACCCATTTGCTTTGCTTCTGCTTTTGGCATAATAATTATAATTACTGAATAAAGTATTTAAACCTGCTCCTCTGCTTGCTTTGTTCCTCTGTCTTGCTGCACGGTGTCTAGATATTGACAAAGACACTTTCATAAAGGAGTTGGGGGAGTCACAGTAGTGGGCAATTCAAGTACATTGCATCCACGGGCTTTGTCTCCTTTCAAGAACAGGTGAGTGCAAGTATAGGAGGATATTGAACAATAAACTGGTGTCCCATTCAGTGATGGCTCCTGTCCTAAACCTGATGTTGGGATAAGCTATGGTCCCCATGGTCCTACTTTGAGTATTCTCCTAAAATATACTAAATTCTTCTAAAAGTATACTAAAAATACTAGAATTAATAGAAAACTTGCAAACACATTAAAATGTAGATCTTGTTCAATCACCACACATTCAAATCTTTACAGTAAATGGAAATGGAAATAGGATTTGAAAATGTGATTTTATGTCAGTGTATCAGTATTTGTAAGGTAATGTGTGGACGTGTATGTCAACCGTGTGAATAGTGAGCCATACTCCTATAAGAACATTACCAGGAGTAGTGTGTGGCTCAACATGATTGGTAATAGCAGGGGTAGGCAACGTCGGTCCTGGAGTGCCACAGTATGTGCAGGTTTTTGTTCCAACCCAGTTCCTTAACGAGAACTCAATTATTGCTGATGAAGCACATATTGCTTAAGTGACATTTTAATGCTTCATTTTAGTGGTCTCGCTTGTTAAGGTTCTCCAACCTTAATTGCTTATTTCAATCTTAAACTGCTGCATTCAGTGTTTTAATTGCTCCTTATTAGCAATAAGATGTAAAACAGGGGTAGGCAATGTCGGTCCTGGTGAGCCGCAGTGGCTACAGGTTTTCATTCAACCCAATTGCTTAATTAGAAACCAATCATTGCCAATCTCAGACCTTATTTAATTTTATGGCTTGTTAGTCTGTGCAATGTAAGGCTTTTATATCATAGATTTTTTTCCTTTCCAAGGATATCATCCAAATGATTTGAAGCCTAAAACAGATCATTTTCAGTCTGTCACATTTTTCTATTAAGTGTTTTATTAAATCAAACCGTGCATGATGAACACACACAGATGTAATTGGAAAAAAGCTAGCTGGAGAACTGCTGGCTGCTTTGTCTTTTACATCTTATTGCTAATAAGGAGCAATTAAAACACTGAATGCAGCAGTTTAAGATTGAAATAAGCAATTAAGGTTGGAGAACCTTAACAAGCGAGACCACTAAAATGAAGCATTAAAATGTCACTTAAGCAATATGTGCTTCATCAGCAATAATTGAGTTCTCGTTAAGGAATTGGGTTGGAACAAAAACCTGCACATACTGTGGCACTCCAGGACCGACGTTGCCTACCCCTGGGTAATAGGATGCAAAAAGTAAGACAGGACAGGAAAAAGCTATGTGTTGTGCTGTTTTTGATTGGCAGTGCTGGCATGAGTGACAAACTATAATTTTATCAATTTAAGAGTAGTAAAAACATACCATTGAATCCCTTTGAGTAGAGAGCTTTAAAAAAAATTTAAATGGTAAAAAGGCATGCCAGTGTGCAATTAGTTATTAATATATTTGTTATTCAAAAAGTTGGCGGCATGGTGGCGCAGTGGTAGCGCTGCTGCCTCGCAGTTTCCTTCCTGCTTGGAGTTTGCATGTTCTCCCTGTGTCTGAGTGAGTTTCCTCCGGGTACTCCGGTTTCCTCCCACAGTCCAAAGACATGCAGGTTAGGTGCATTGGCGATTCTATAATTGTCCCCAGTGTGTGCTTCGTGTGTGTGTGTGTGTGTGTGTGTGTGTGTTTGCACCCTGCGGTGGACTGGCGGCCTGCCCGGGGTTTGTTTCCTGCCTTGCGCTCTCTGTTGGCTGGGTTTGGCTCCAGCAGACCCCCGTGACCCTGTAGTTAGGATACAGCGGGTTGGATAATGGATGGATTCAAAAAGTTTATACAAATATGTTATACCAGTACCATCAGAATTTTAATTATAAAGTGGTATGGATTTTTGAGCATACTGGCCATTAATATAGACGGGATTTCTCCAATTTAATGTAGTCTCCATCAGGAGGATAAAAATGATTCCTAGAAGTTTCTTTGGATAAATGTTTATAAAGAATGATCCAGAGGATTAAGTTTTTGACATAATGCACATAAGATATTTAAACTGCATGCCAACTTAGCATGGCCTTATATTTCTATAAGTGTAAGAGCCTAGATGGTGCACAAGTTGGACACAATCTGCCTAAGATTTTACTTGGAGTAACACAACCTTCAGGAAACAATGGCATAGTGTTACAGAGCAGGAAGTTTGTAACTGAAATTAAAGGGGCAAAGAAAAAGGAATAAAACAAAGTCAAAATATTCAAAAGGGTCCAGTAATTGCAATGCATGCCCAGGTGTGCATTCAATTTTTTACGTACACTACCTTTAGAATTTTATCCTCTACAAATTACGCAAACACAATTATGCAGGTAATTACTCATGAAAATTATTCATGGAAAGTGTTACTGACACTTCAATCAGCAGAACATAATTTTGCTGTAAAAGCTAACCTAGAATTGTATACTGGCAATATATGAATTGTGCACATTTTAAATATTGTTATGTTAAAGTGTAAGCTACAATTAAAAGGAGAAACTAATTTAATATAATTTTAACTTCAAAAGTAAAGGACTGTGCTAATTGAGCTTTCACAGGTGGGTGTTTGCTCCAACTGAATATAAAATAGGCTCAATGTATAGTCAAAGTTAAAATATAATATTATAATGAACTTATGCCACATCTTACACATTTTGATTCTCTCTTGAATTAAAATTGGTGACTTTTCACTTTTTGCTCCTCTTGGAAAATGAATTTTCTTGGTGGGCTGAGGATTTGGAACATGCCTTTATCCCAGAAAAGATTCTCTTGTTCCTATTCAGAACAGATGGTATCACTTCATCAAGTGCAACATGTTCTTTCCTTAAATTGATTACAAAATTGTTGATATCCTTTTCTGTGTATTAGACATGGAATTTATCATTTTGTTGCATGATTGATTGTGAATGACATTACCTTAAGGCAAAAAATTAAAAAAATATTGTAAAAGCACTGCCAAAACAATGTATGGAATATCATTGTAAAGTGAACACATAGTTCTGATTTCACTTTCTAACTCCCAAGTGCAGAATATCCTAACCCATCAAAGAGAAAAATGAGCCCAGCTGTATCCTCTGTCTTTATTATATGCTTCTTCAATGATGTGCAGTGAAGGTAAGCTGATCAATATATCTACAGCTTTATTTCCAATGCATTAAAGATGAAATACTTACTGATGTGATAAGTACTTGCCAGTTCAGTGTAGCATTGCTTTCCTTGCTCAGTTCTGTCATTTGTATTTAAAACTGATTGCTGAGCATACATGGAAATGCAGTCTGACGTCCAGGCAGTAAGCAATGTCACACTCCTGACAATCTCCATGTACATTCAGCCTGTTACAGTTTCCTTTTTTCTCAGCTGGAAAATCTAATGGGAAGTGCACCATATAAGAATAAGCTGAACTGAATTTCTCCGGCTTATTTATAAAGTAAACTTTCTTTGCAGACTTGGACTAATTCATTATGAAGCTTTTGTTCCATGGATTTTTCTTGTTAATGCAAAATAAATACATCTGGAGATTGCACTGAAATAATCATTACATCTTTCTCAGTCCCCGAGTTCATTAAAATGGTTACTGGAATTTTCATTGCAGTGAGGAGAGAGTTTGTCATTTAATGGAGTTATTATGTACTGGTTAAAGTACTTGGGGATTAAAGGGAAATAAAAATGTTTTTTGTAAATGCCAGTCTGATAGTAAAATTAAAAAAACCTACACAGATAAAAATTCAATCAATAATGCTTCTCCTAAAATAGAAAATGTGAATAATTTTGATATTGGTTCTAATACAGGGTGTCCCAAAAGTCACTATACACTATTAATAAATTCCTAAAAATGACACAAGAAACTGAGTTTATTAATATTTCTAGCATCAACAAAGGAGTCGTTGCAGTTTTACTTGCTAGGCTTGCCATCACATTCCAACACCTTGAAGACTAGTTGTCTACCTCCACATGAGCGCCTCCATTTTCAACAATTTTCAGCCACCTTCGGACACAAGCCTCTCCGGCATTTTGCAGCATCTCTTCCCCAACCTCGCTGCAGGCCGTGTGGATTCTTTCCTTAAGCTGTGAGAGGTTACAGGGCTTAGTGGCATTCACTTTGCTTTTGATATAGCCCCACAAAAAAAAGTCACAAGGTGTAAGGTCAGGGGAACGCAGAGCCCATTCGAGGGGACCCCTTCGACCGACCCATCGGTCAGGAAACGTGATGTTCAGGAAATCTCTGACTAACCTGGCAAAGTGGGGAGGGGCTATATCTTAAGGGAATGATATGCTTACAAATACTGCAAAGCCTAAGTTGTCATATGCTGATGGCCTAAGTTTCTTTGAATGATACCTGGAATGAAATAGGAAAAATGAAGTGTATAGTGACTTTTGGGACACCCTATACATTTAATTAAATGTGCCATTCTTTCATCAAGCTGGGGCTTGGTGATTCCCTTGGTCATTTAGGTGAATGGAAACTCGATCGCTTCATTGAGCCCTGGGGGGATGGTGAAAAGAGTGCAGAGTTTAGTTCGGGGTAAAATGAGATTGCCAGAATAATAAAAACATTTCTTGTTGTGAAGTACAAGATTAGGTTAATTGGCTGATGTAAGTTTATGTTTATATTTACCCATTTATTTATTTATTGTTTACTAGTTGGGATTTTTATAGTATCTGAATGACAATAGAGAAAGGAAAAACAAATCTGTAGCATCCGATCACATCTATCTAAGGTCAAATGGTCACCCAGCGACAATTTTGTAACCCCATTACATGCACACATTGATGACAGCAGCAGCCTACATTATATGGAAATTCATTCGTCATTGGCAATGACACATCCGTTTCAAGATTAGAAAAGCTAATGTTATCAAACTGGTATGTCTGTTATTACTGTATTTCATCATGTTTTTAATTTTTTTCTGTGCTTTATTCATTTTTCTAAATGTTTCCTTAAGTATACGCTTATGTTTTACGGGTCAACAAATGTAGCTATTACATTTATTTTTGGATTAAAAGTGTTTCTCGCTATGTCAAAAAAAAAAAAAATTTCCCAAGGTGTCATTTTGTACTCTTTGTTGTCTTTATTGTTAGGCAGTTGCTATTGAGTTAGGATCATCTCTGAATTTTCCACAGGACTTCTTCTATATCAGTCACAGTCATTAATGACAATGATGACTTTCCCATAAAACAACCTGGTCAGTATATTTTGCTGTCATGTCCTTTCATAATAGCCCATGGAGCTTGGGTGTAGAAGAGGTTAACTTTCACACATTTCACAACTTTCTGTCTCATACCTGATTGGTAAAGGTAGCAGGATGCAAATGGTATTTGGCTGCTGCACTACACCAGGAGACATCAGGAAGCAAGGCTGCAATCTAGTTTGATAAAAATTAGACCCATGTCTAGTACGGAGATTGCTTCCATCTTTGGAGTGTGTAGCAGCTTTCTTTCCAAGAACTTTACATAATCAACAAAATAGAATAAATGACTTATTGTTTTTGTTTACCAGATTCACTGAGAGGCAGCAATGGATTTGCTTTCATTTCCAGTTTGATTGCCAATCCACCGCAAAGCTCATCTGATATAAATAAATATGACATTTTTATGATACAAAATTAGGGAAAAATTGCATAGTTTTTTTTTTTTTTTTATCATTGCTGGGTTGTTTGGAAAATGACTGATGTTAACAAATACGTGTCTTTACTGCAGCTGAAAAACAAGAGAAGACAACAGTAAGAGGTGCTTTGTATCTGGAGGATATTATTTTCTAGAATAAATGTGTTTGATCTCATTTCCTGTCTTTCCTTAATGTCTGCATCGCCTAATGATTTTCACAATCTATTTATATGACAGTCATTAGTTCTCAAATCCATCACTACATAATACCATATTAATCAAATCACAGTGACCAATTTAAAGTAGAAATAATTTCTATGTTAATTTGTGTTTTTCAGTTATATATTTGTGAGATAATGAATGCAGTGTGGGTCAGCATTGTTTCTACTGCAAATGTGTTATAATTGCATGTCTGTTATGAAATATCAATGCTATGTATTTTTCATTTAAAAGGAAAAATTACAGTTTTATCCTTGTGTATTAAAAGCTAGTATTATGTATGAACTGCTAGTAAATTATTAGTTTTTATATGCTATTTTTTTAATTATTAGTTCACTCTAGATACTGTTTGCTTTATTAAAGGCCACATATTGGCACAGTGGCTGGATTGCCACTACTTCTTGAATGGGGTTTAAATTTTGTACCAGTCACTGTCCATGTTGGATTTTGTTATTTTCCTTTGTGTCTTCATGGCCACTCCAGTAAGCTTTTTATTCAGTGTTGGTTCCTGTCTTGTGCCGTTGCTATTAGGATTGTCTCAGCCTCCTTGGGGACACAGATAAAGCATGTTAAGGACTATATGGAAACATCTTATGAAAATTAATTTTCTTATTGATTGTGTAAATTAATTGGTTGTGATCTAAATGTTCTGCTATTTCATGTATTTATTCTTTCATTCTTAATGTATTATGGGAAAATGGTTTCATGAGCCAGGTTTGCAAGAGTTAGGAATAAGGAAGGAACAAACACTGGGAAGGACATCTGTCTGTCATTGGGCATGCAAATATACATGCCAACCCATGGCTAGTTTAAAGTCACCTATTAAACTGTTATTTACAATAAATGTTTGAGAAGTGTGAGTAACCAGAAAACACTACAGACTGTGACTGGGCCAAATAAAACTCATGCCCTTTGAAACATCAGGATTAAAGACCATGTAACTGTTAATATAGAATGTGTAAAATATTATTAACAGAATTTAGATTCCTCTTTTCTGTTGTATCCATTTAGTTATTGCAGGGTTATTTTGTCAGTGAAGATGGCTGTCATTTAAAGCCAATTTGTTATCCACAGAAATTTCAGGCAGTCAGTGTTCATTTATATGGCATGTTACAAATAAGTAATATTAGAAAGTGCCTTAATATAATAAGTCTAAATGTTTCAAATTAAAGAAAAAAATGAACAACAGTGAGATAAAAAGTGACATATAAATTACATATGTTTGCTGCCATAACCCTTAGTTTTGTAATATGAATATCTTATAAACAGCATGTTGAGTTTAAAAATTGCAGAAGTCTATTAAATAGGACATTAAGCAGTACAAGTAACAAGCCGAAAAAGAACATGAGGTACATCTTCTGTAAACATGTCAGATTTTGAAAAGTAAGACAAAATAGCCTAAAAGGATTTCACAGACAGTAAAACCTTTCCAACAGCCTCAGAAAGACAAACTATCATAAGGACAGAGGCATGAGCAAGAATCAACTCATTTAACTCAAAGACAGTAGACTTGGCCAGGGACAAAAGGATTGTCAGAGTGTCTACATTGTTATGTTGGTTTGTTTATGTGGTTTTCAGATAGCAGTGCCGATAAACATTTTGATGCAAAGCTTTTTAGTTTCTAAATAACCTTGTCTGTGCCTTTATCTGAAGCAATACATTTATAGAAAGATTGTTTAGATACAATTAAACAAAACACCTTTTACAGTACTTGTTTAGGTTTTACACATTCAATCCATTGTTATGTCAGTTTTCTGTTCCTTTCCTCATATCACATGCATTGCCTCATAGTATAAGAAACATTGCCTTTATGTCTCATAGAATAATTACATGCATTCCCTTTATGGAAAGAAGTCAAATTCAACCCTTAGAATATATATAAGGCTGCAAAATAAATATAAAGAAAATTTGCAGTATTCTTTTTAATTAAAACTCAGTCCACGTGCTCCATGAAAGAGAAAGAGAGAATGACAGAGAAAGTGAGAGAGAGGAAGGTTAAACCATGCTATGAACAAAAATAAAAATAGGTATCTTATTGAAAGTTTTAGTTGTATTTAATGATGGGAACGGAGTAGCTTCAAAGATTTCAGTTAATGGGACTTTAGGGAACTGTGACATAGACCAAAGCACCAAACCAACCCATGAGCTTTGTCACTCACTCCTTTGAAATATTTGCAGAGTCTGCCAGCCTATGCAGTGCATCGAAGAACTCTCATATTTATTTTTAAAATCGATTTACATCGGAGATTCAAATTTATGCATCTTTAACATCACAGTAATTGGTTTTAAAGTGAGCATAGCTTATCAGGAGATACATAAATGAGATTTACTGTGATAAACTGCGATGAAGTTTCAAATCATTTTCTCATTTGCATATATTCAATTAAGTGAAAAGGTGTATGGCACTGCTAATTGGCATTTAGTACCGGCCTAAATTTGTCTCCTCCAGTTTTCAGACCAAATGAAGGGTAAGATAAACTGTTTATTATTAAAGTCCCAATCTGACTTTAACACTTCAAGGTTATATTAAACATATAGAATTCATATAATCTGTATTTCATTTAATTGATTCCTCTAGAATTATACCAACAAAACTGATGCCATTAGTGACCTGACCATCAGTCAGAGCCATATTTAAGCTTGCTGCTGCTCTTGATTATCTTGAAAGCCATGTAAGACATACTGTACATGGAAAAAAAGAAAGAAGAGATTTAAAAAAAAAAAAAACTCCATTTACATTGATTGATCTGAAATAATTGTCAGAAATTAAGCTGATCATAAGGGGCAGTTAACATTAATTTTATATTAATATATTTTATGTTATATATTGTTAAATGTTGTATGTGTTTATCATTTGTAACCCTCATTGTATTACAATTTTGTTGTCTTCAATTAATCAATGATTATTTTTAAGAGCTCCATTAATTGCATGCTCAAAATCAAAAAACTTCATTTTCCATAGTAAAAGACATTCAGAGAATATTATCACCTGTGTACAATCAATAATTAAAAATTTAAATGATTTGGAATCCTGTTTGCAATAATGATGTTTGGATGATTGATAGCTTAACTTAATGTATCCCTCCATCTAGATTTTCCTTTTACTATTCCTACTTTAATCATCACTATAGCCTGAAATACTTATAACACCAGTCATGTAACATCCACAACATCAGTTTTGAAATACCCTCTGATGCCAGTCTTGACATGCCCATCTTCATCCTTATTGGAGTTTTCTTGAATGGCAGTCAGTTTCCACAGATCTTTGCATAAGCCTGTTGGTTTATTGAGAAACCAAGAACATGATGCAGTTAGAGTTTGAAATTAATATGGCAGTAGGTTTGTTGTGAGTTTTACTAATATTCCAATAGTGTGTTACATTTCACCATGTTGTACGTATTTGTCCTTTACATAACAGAATTCATTGGTTCTTGTACTGTGGTTACTACTGATTTGGACACTAGCTCAATGAAAAAGTGAGTCTGCACTTTAGGAAAAACCTGGAGTCATGCAGTGTACTAATGTTAAAGATGCTGATTTTGTATGCTGATATTTCATTTGTCTGTTTCTCTTTACATGGTATTTAGTTCAGTTAATTTTTTGAGTGAATTTTGTCTCTGATTAGTTTGAATAATTGGTTTCAATAAATTAATTGGCTATTCACGCTATATAAACAGGATTCATCTGTACACAGTGTACTACAAAATGAATGAATACAATGAAGTATGAAAAACATGTCATCTATTAATTGAAATATGTACTATTGTCAACTTTTATCTTCGGTAAGCAGTAACCCTACTTTAAATCCTCTTCCTGTGTCTTCTCGTAGTGTTCATTGGGGGTAAACTGAAATGACTTTTATCATCATGCATATTATCTTTATATTGGTACATTGTTTCACACAATCACACTCACACAAGGTTTATGTAGGGTTTATATTTAATTTAACCTGCACATATTTGAGATACAGGAGGAAAGTGGAGTACCCAGAGAGAACCCACACTGGCCTGTATTGAGTACAATGACTCAGCACATAATGTGACAGCAATGGCAACCAAACCCTGGTCTCTGAACAAGGTGTTATACTGTATATCACTCTACATAACACCATTCCTTAATGTACCTTTCTGTGTGTGGAACCTTTATTTTTTCAGTGCCTGATATAATGTGATTGAGGTTTTCCAGTCCAAGGTCTTTGACCTAAATGTAAAAACTTGACTTACACAGCCTCAGTCCTTCCAAAAGTGCAGAGGTGTCTGCACCAGCACAGACTCACACTCACCTTTATTTTAAAATTTGTACAAGCATTAGGTTAGGTGGATTGGCAATTCTAAATTGGCCCTAGTGTGTGCTTGGTGTGTGGGTGTGTTTGTGTGTGTCCTGCGGTGGGTTGGCACCCTGCCCAGGATTGTTTCCTGCCTTGTGCCCTGTGTTGGCTGGGATTGGCTCCAGCAGACCCCCGTGACCCTGTGTTCGGATTCAGCAGGTTAGAAAATGGATGGGTGGATTATTTGACATTGCAACCAACTCAACTACATAGCCTTTGAAGCTTGAATGGAAACAGGAGCAAATGGTGCGAAGCCATATTTACATTGAGTAAAACAATTACTTCTACAAAGAAAACATATGATCTAGAGTTTGAAGTTCAGAGTCAAACACGCAGGGCAGCATTGTTAATGCAAGAGTAAGTCACAAAAGTGGTAATCTACAGTGCATTATTGTGGTGTCTGGTTAATGCAAGAGTAAGTCACAAAGTGGTAATCTACATTATTGTGGTGTCTGCTTCTTTTACCATTATGAATTATAAAACTGTGAGGGTATTCTGTAATTTGCTAGACGTTCTTTCATTCTTTGCAATCAGAAGTGTGATATATACTCTCAGCATGTCAGTACAGAATTGGAAGAGAAATTTTTGAGTGACCTTCATTATCCAAAATGACGGCTCACAGGCCTAACATATCAAAAATTATGCTTTTTATTTACACTTGCACACAAAAGAGAACTATAACATGAGAAAAATGAAGTACAAACTGAAGCAGAAAAAAACAGGAAAGCTAAAATCATTCCAGGCCTTCCTCTGTGGATTTTGATTCTCTGTCTATATGGTGAGATGGCTCACCCACTTTCTCACCTTACAGGAATACTTCACCCACTAATGATAACTATTTTATCAGTCACTTACCCAGAATTTTTTGTAGTATTGGCTGAAATAAATGTTTAATCACTTGTGTTTTTGGAGAATGGAGACTACACAGCACTCAAACAAGAATGACCTTTTAAACTGAAGACCAGCCTCCCCTAATTCATTGGTCAGGAGTCCTGCCAAGTAATAACTTATTCATTGGCTACCATGGCACTTCACACCATATCAATGTAGCCCGTCTACTCTAACTGTGTGTAGAAAGGGGCCCTGTGTTCTTTACTCCAATGCCTAATTTATTATGATTCTAATTACTTTAATATTTTGAGTCTCGGGTCACTATGAACAAAACATTATTAAATAATTCTAGCAATACACTGGTCAGGTAATAACAAATAAATAAAGGTAGAAGAAGTTACCCATTAACATTCATTCCCAAACCAATAGTTTATATTACACAAACTTAAAATAAACACCAAGAAACTGGGTTATAAAACAATGATAAACTCCCCGTTTAATTATAAACCAACAAAACACAATTAATAAACTGGAAATAATCAGGAACTATATTACACTATCCTCTTTAATAAAACCCCTGTGTGTGTCCAGTGTCCGTGTGTGTGTGTCTTCTGGTGAAGTGCGCATGCGCGGGGCACGGTGCGATGCTTCAAAGTAGATGCTTCAAAGGCCACCTGACGCGTCACACAAGACAGAGAGGGCGGGAGCTATAAAATATCGCGCGGCAGATCCAATCGGATTTCGGTAAATGAGGTAAGACCTAAAACATAAAACACGAAAGATCCAATCGAGTACTGAGACGCGGAGACCAGCTTCCCCAAAGAGGTGGGATTAGTGTTTGTTGTTGTTCAAGTGTTCACTCTGAGGATGTCAGATTTGCGATTAAGAAGCTTGGCCCGGTAAAGTGTAAAGTGTCAGTCGTTGAAAGGGTTTTCCTAAATATACGATTTTTCATGATATTACAATTCGATGACTTTTAAAAGTAGATTTATTTTCGCACACATTATATCAGTTGCTGGGACGCATATTACAGACAGCAAAGCCAGTATTACTGTAAGAGAAAATTACAGGCATTTTATGGAAAAATATTAAAGAGGTAAAATGTCCCTTGCCATTTAATATAGACTGTTCCTACTAATGTTTATGGACTACTGTTCTAGCGCCCGTTATTGTAACGGGCTTAATGACTAGTTAATAACAAGTAAGCCCGCGATTCGCTAGCGAATCGGAAATCCAAGAATAGCAATTAGTTTCTGTTCCGTCCGATATCTGGATGGATGACATATCTTGGAGGGTGGGTGCGTCTGGGGAATTGTTATTTAATTACATACGCATATCTGTAGTAAAGTGGTCTCGTCTTGTGGAGACGTGATTCCGTTGCCTTTGCTGACACCGACTGCTGGCAGAGTGGAGCACAGCAAGTTCAGCCCTGCGTCCATATCCGGTTTACGCCGTGTAGTTTGGACGTCTGGGGATTCCGTACTGTAATACTGTAATATGATTCACATATGCGCTGAATCCTCTAGTTTTTGTTTTCTCTGTGGCGGGCTCGTTGCAGTGCGGCAGTGCGCGTACGCCTCGATGCGCCCTGCGCCCAGCGCTCAGCGCCCTGAGTCCATATCCGGTTTACAACCTTCAGTTATTAATATGGATAAAATAAAAACACATTCAGTCTTGTCACTCGTATTGAAACAAAACGTTGCAGGCCTGATTCGGTGCTTGTGAGCGTTGTGACCAAAAACTTAGCGGTCATTTCACTCCACCAGGAGCAACAAATAAAATGAAAGGAGTACCTTACTTGGCAATGGTGGTATCAGTCCAACAAATCTTTCTGACCCTTCTGCCTCTGTCTGTGAGCAGGGAACCGCTGCTGAGCGAATCCAAAAGCGTCTCCAAATAAGCGTTGAGCTGAGTTAGCTGCTGCCTCTTCACGCTGCTACTTCCCCTCGCTGAGTTAACGAGTGGATCTCCGCCAGATAGACACTGCGAACATCTAATTGAAATTCTCCGTCTATCTCAGCAGTTCGTATTCCGGTAAATTATCTTGCTGATAATTTATCTCCCAAACTTTCTGCTATACCACCTCTGCGTCACGCTCTCTTTTTTCCGTTCTTCTTCACAGCTGGTCCTTCTACCCCCTTCCGTTTTCTCTACCACATCCGTTTATCAAAATAAAAGTCTTCATAACCATGTAAACAAACTACTACACTAAAGTTAACAGTTTAAAACACAAACGTTTAAATTTTTACATCAATAACTTATTTGCATCAATCAGTTATTTAAGCACATTTCTACCTGGGCTACACCCTCCCTCTTCTAAATGTCTGGTGTCCTCAACAGACTTAACTATTTACTCAATAACAGTGGGTAAGGTGGCAAACTTATTCACACTTCTAACCCTTCCCAATTTTAATTACAACCCCTCTGTGTATGATTGTAATGGGCTGATCTCTGCCTTTTCGTGGCTCATCATAAGTTAATCTAACTACTGGTTTCACTGTTCTTTTGGGACGTGGCTCAGTCTCTCTAGGCCTTCTGGAAGCACTAGGACTTTCTGTCTCTTTTATAGCAGGTGCCCCAGTAGTGTCTTGGTCTTGTTCCGACTCTTCTTTGCTGGAAATACTGTCACATTCAGAAGCACAATCCTAGCTAGGCTCTTGTTCTCTTTCATTTAGGGGTTCTTCCTCAGAACCATCCTCCTCATGGCCCTCATCTGACTGAGAGAGAGTAACCACTTCTTCTAAAACAACCAAGGATTCAGCAGAGCTCCTTGGCTTTTGCTCCAAATTCCTTGATCGTGTATAATAGGGTCTGCGAGGTTGACAGTATTCAGAGTCAGAGGATAAGTCTGAATTTTGGAACTCATGTGAGGATGTCGGAACCTCTGGTATGGTTCGCTTTCTTCTCTTACAAGTCTCGGCTCTGGTGTCTGGCCTGATAGGAGAATCACTATCCACCTCTGTCCTTGGAAGTCGTACAAGTCGTCCTATCGGAAGAATGTGGTCTCTGTGAATTGTTTTGATGTCTCCTTTCAGGTTTAACCCTATAGACAGGAAGGTTAGGCATTTTTCCCATTACAGTGTATGGAACAGAACTCCATCGGGTCTGCAGTTTGTGTTTTCCTTTCAGCTCTAAGTTCCTAATCAAGACTCCGTCACCAATCTCCAGAGACTGGAAGCTAACTCTTTTGTCATAGGCCCTTTTATTTCTTTGGTGAGTCTTATCAGCAGCCTCAGAGGCTAATTGGAATGCCCTCTGCAAGTCTTCCTTCAACTTTGCAACATACACTTAGTGACTATCTCCCTTTCCATCGGGAGATGTACCAAAACACACATTTACAGGAAGTCTGGCCTCTCTACCAAACATCAAGAAGTAGGGTGAATACCCTGTGGCATCACATCTTGTACTATTGTAGGCATGGACCAAATAGCCTACATGTTGACTCCATTGTCGTTTCTTTTCTTTACACAAAGTCCCTAACATGGAGTGTAAAGTTCTATTGAATCTTTCCGGCTGAGGATCTCCCTGTGGGTGGTATGGAGTAGCCTGTGACTTCCGAACTCCCATCATCTTTAAGAGATCTTTGATCACATGCTTTCAAAATCTCGCCCCTGATCAGAATGGATTCTAGCAGGCAGGCCATAATGCACAAAGTACTTGTCAACCAGGATCTTTGCGACAGTATGGGCTTTCTGATTCTTTGTAGGGAAAGCCTGGGCGTAGCGTGTGAAATGATCAGTGAACACTAAAACATTTCCCAGGCCCCTGGAGTCAGGTTCTATTGAGACAAAGTCAATACATTCGAGGTCCATTGGCCCAGTACTGGTGATCTGATGTAAAGGAGCTGCCTTTTGACAAGGGGACTTACGAATAATACATGTTCCACAGTTCTTAACATGCTGCTCAGCATCTTTTGACATTCTGCGGCAGAAAAATCTACTCCTCAACAAGTCAGTAGTTCGGTCAATGCCAAGGTGTCCTAAATCATCATGCAATGACTTTAGCACAGTTTAACAAAACTCCTTTGGTAAAACAAGTTGTATGAATTGTTCACCTGAAGGTCATTTGCTCTTCCGATGAAGTAAGCCATCCTTCAGGATCAATTTGTTGTTTCAACTGAGCGAGCTCTGGACTATTTGTGGTATCCTCTGGCCAGGTCTGCTGCTCAACTGCTTGGATAGCAGGTCCAATCACAATATCAGCTCTCTGAGTCTGTAGGAGTTCTGGTTTTGACATGTGCTCCAGTGACTTCAACTCCAAGCGCATTGGGAATGCGTAAATGTCAGGAACACTATCAGAGGACGCACCCAACTGATCCACATACCTGGGTGGACTGTCTGAAGATTTGAGGATGCAGACCCGTTGACAGATGGACTTCACCCCCTCCTGTGGTATGGTCTCCCATTCTGTAATGTCATCACCATCTGGAAAGTTTCTAGAGAGAAGGTCAGCATCTACAGTATGTTGTGCTTACAGGGTCGGTACTGTACATCGAAATCATATGTGGATAAGGCAGCAAACCATCTGTGTCCAACTGCATTTAGTTTTGCTGTCATCAGCACGTATGTCAAGGGATTGTTGTCCGTACATAGTGTGTATTTAACCCCATACAGGTATTCATGGAATTTGTCCACAACAGCCCACTTGAGAGACAGGAACTCAAGCTGGTGTATCGGATAGTTCTTTTCAGACTGGCTAAGCTTCCTACTGGCAAATGCCACAGGTCTTAATCCCTCAGGATGTTCCTGGTAGAGAACAGCTCCAATTCCCTTTAAGCTAGCATCCACATGTAGGATGTAGGTCTTGTCAGGATCAGCAAATGCCAGCACAGGTGCATAGGTCAGACAATAGATAATCTTATGGAATGCATCAGTACAAGACTGGTTCCATCTGTTGCCAAAGGGCACTGACTCTCTCAGGTAGCTCTTGGTAGGATCTTTGTTATGTTTCCAGCTCTTTTGTGTTGGGGCATAACCTTTGGTTAGTTCAGTTAGTGGCTGAACGATAGAAGCATAGTTGGTTATGAACCTCCTGTAATAACCACAAAAACCTAAAAATTATCTCAAGGCTTTCAGGTCAGTAGGCTGGGGCCAGGTGGTAACGGCCTCAATCTTTTCTGGATCAGGGGAGGCGCCATCTGCTGACACAATGTTGACACAACTGCTGACACAACTTCACCTTGGACTGACAAAACGGACATTTATCAAGGGAGATCTTCAGACCAGCCTCTTCAAGTCGGTCGAGGACTTTGAGAAGTCTCTCCTCATGTTCTTCCAAAGTCTTTCCGAAGACTATCAAATCATCAAGATACACAAGAACTTGGAGCAGGTTCATGTTACCAACTGTTTTTTCCATTAATCTTTGGAAAGTAGCAGGGGTTCCAGTTATTCCCTGGGGCATTCGTTCAAACTGGAAAAACCCCAGGGGGCAGATGAATGCGGCCTTCTCCTTGTCTTCCTCAGCCATGGCTAATTGATAATAGCCACTCCTCAAGTCAAGAACAGAGAACCACTTGCTTCCAGACAAGGAATCCAATGCATCATCAATGTAAGGTGTAGTATACTGATCAGGCACTGTTCGGCTGTTCAGTAGTCTATAATTAATGCACATCCTTATAGTCCCATTTTTCTTTCTGACAATCATTATTGGTGAAGCATAGGGGCTGCGAGACTCTTTAATAATGCCAGCACACAGGAGCTCCTGGAGGTGCATTCTCACATCATCAATGTCTGCAGGAGTGAGGCGGCGAGAACGCTGTCTAAATGGTCTGGGGTAAGACAGTCGAATAGTATGCTCTACCCCTCTAGCTAATCCCACATCCCAGTCAGTCAGGGAGGAAACGTTGGGTCTATGGGACAGCTTCTGCTTCAACCGTTCTTTCCACTCCTCTGAAACAGGTGAGTCTCCAAAATTAATCCGGCTGACGTCAAAACTTGCAGATGGTGTCTTTTCAAGAGGGACAGCAGTGACACTTTCAGTGGGATACATATGTCCCATGACTGTTCCCACAGGTATGATCGCCTCTCTAATTGACTGGTTCTGGATCAAAATTCGAAAACTGTTAACATTCACTTCATGGGCGGGCACGACCATGGACTGCAGTAACACGCAAGTGGGAAGTGGAGCTAAGGGGGATGAATCAACCATCAGTATTTCTTTCCCTAATGGCTGATTAAAATCAGCTTTACAGACAATTGGCTGGTCCTCACCCGGGTGTATAGTCAGAGGTCTGGGGCCTTGCCACGTCACCACACCAACTTTGTCATCTTCATCACAGGTGAGTGAGACAGGATCAGTAACAGCAATCTCATCCACGCAGTCATCCTGTATTCCTAGAGTTTGGGTGATATCAAATCCATGGTCTCTGTACTGCTTCACTAAACTGGAAATGACTGGTATTCATGCCAACAATAACAGGGGTCTGGTCCGCAGTCCTAGGACTGGGGCAAATGAGTGCAAGAGCAGTTACAGTTTTACAGGTACCAGTAACTTCAGCTGGATACTCAAGATCCACTACAATGTAACCACGGTAGGGATAACTATCCTGTGATTCACTCAAACCCCAAATAGCCAGTCCAGACACAGGACGTATTGGAACATCACACAGGTGTTCTTGATACCATGCCTCAAAGATGATGGTAACCTGGGAGCCACTGTCAAACAGAGCATCACAGGAATGACCGTTAACTTTTAACTGTACTATACTAGGTGGACCAATCAAACCATCAGGTATTCCTGCCTGTTCTGATATGATTACAAACCGTTTTTTCAGCCCTTGACGGGTTAGTCCTAGGTTGACTTTCCCTAGACGGTTTCAGGGCATGAATTAGTCTTTTAATGACTTTGCTCTGATTCTCTTGATTATTGCACTTATTTGCAAAATGTCCATTTTCCCCACATGGGTAGCAGAATTGCTCCTCAGCTAGTCTTGAGATTCTGGTGGGAGAGCTGACTACTTTAGGGGAAACTTCTACTGCTGACACCGTAGTTGGGTTGACTGAACTATCTGCTGGTGTCATTTTCTTATTTAATTGGATCTGTAGTCTCTTTACTTGTTTCTGTAAAGCGCGGAGCTCACCTACGTTTGTATCGGCTGGAAACATACTATCTGAGCACTCCTTCTGAGTGTCAGCGGAGGAAATTGCAACAGATGAAACTATAGACTTGAGCTCCTTAAGTTCAGCTTTTAAGCTTTGAATCTCTGCTTGTTTTAAATCAGTTGTCTGTTTTGACTGTACCGGATGCACAAAAGCAGTGAGTTTCCTCCTTGAAGCCTCATATTCCTCTTCAGCGCGTATTTCACTCAAGAGTTGTAGAAAGGTGGGTGGCTCAGTCTTTCTCTCTCTTAAATGCAACCTGATTAGCATTAGGTCAGTGGCAGCTGCACCTCTCAATAGCTGCTCCAAACGTGCTCTATCCATATTAGCTTGGGGAAGGCCACCTCTCTGAACAACCTTAGCGAGAGACCGTTCTAATCGTCTGAGGAAATCTGAAAATTTCTCCCCTGTTTGCTGCTGCATCAGTCTAAAAGCAAAATACAGATCATCCTCTGATTCTGCAGTCCCAAAGGCACTTTCAAGAGTTTCTAAGTACTTTGTAGGGTTAGCATCAGGATCACTGGTTCGTACAGCCTTCGCTATTTCTAGTGCTGGGCCCTTTAAACTCTCCATTACACTGCGTTTAGTTACAGTTATAGTGTGATACTCCATCATGTTTTGTATCATAAACTAACTGGCCTCTTTAGAGCTAATATCTTTCCCCTGCATCAATTATATTAATGATAGACAGCAAAGGTTATATAACTGACCACATGGACGCAGCATTTTTCTCATCACCCTGAGATGAGGCTGTCCCATTAGTGATCACACTCTTTCTTCTACTTTTCCATCAGCTAACTTTAATTATACCTCATAATCACTGCCACATTCACTTTTTTCAGCAGTCATTCTTCAAGCACTGTGTCACTTATCATCTAATAATTCAAGAAAAAAATACTAGATAGATGGATAGATAGATAGATAGATACTTTATTAATCCGAAGGGGAAATTCACACTATTCACTGTTCACCAGATCCACTGTTCTTCTATTGCCGGCGTAAAATAGTAATATTTTAAATATTTTAATCATTCCTTGCACATTTTCCATTCTTATAAAGAACTGCACAACTTTAGTCTTAACATGGCTATTTTTGTTGTTGTTGTTTCCACATCTAATTTGGCAAATGACTCATGTCTAGTGAAGCTGCACCACAAAATAGCAAAAAGGATAAGCAAGCCTCAAAAATTTTCACCTAAACCAGAATTTCACTGAGTCTGAACCCAAAATAGGCGTCGCTCTAGGCATCCCACCCCTAAACTCGAAACACAGTTCAAAATTCTTTACATTCACAAAATTACACACATGCTCTTCAAGGAAATGGATACTGTAAAAACTCTTGGCTTGAAAAGACATGAACAACAAAGAATCTTTATAAATGAAGAATTTATTCATACAAACAAAAGAAACACAAAAATGGCCAAACAGGAAACAGGCCACAAAAATTTTTAAAATTCAATACAATACTCACAAATGACAAAGTGGACTCTCCAACAATCAATAGACCCCACAGAGATTCATCTCCTCCATCAGAATATAAAGATAGAGGACTGTCCTTCAGCACTTACATCATGGTGGCCCCACTTCCTGTGTTCCATCCACAAAAAGGTAGGAATGTAATATTGAGTTTCATATACAAAACAATTAAACAATACATACTGTACATAAAACAGCAGTAACAAAAATTACATAAGAACAAAAAATATAAAATAATAATTCACCAGTAACAGAAAAACAGCAAAAAGGAAAATAGGCATAAGCCAGGGAACAAATCAGGCTATAACACAACCTCAGTGACCATAACAACACTGTGATTTCTTAACAGTATTTTAGCTTTTTTCACCAAAACCAATCCTTTCTTTTGTGATCTTATTTCAGAGTGGCAACTAAATTGTGCTGCAAGGCAAGTTACATTTCAGCATTTTGGTAAGCCTCACAGCCATTTATTGGCCATTCCCACATAAGTAAAATTCTCACACTACAGCCCTTACACCAACAATATACACCGTTTTGAATGAAACTCAATAGGATGCTCTCCTGACTGAGTACAGCAATATAGCTTTTATTAAGGCTGAGGTGACACCACTGTTGAAGTATACCAATTGGAATTATTTAGTAAACAGTTTTTCAGAAAATCGCAAGCAAAGAGATCATAAAATGTTGTTTTCTTTCTACATATAAGCATTTCAAATATTTAATCATTTATAATTATACAGTACTGTGCCAAAGTCTTAGGTAGGGCTACAGTTCCTCCTGGTGAGCAAACGCTGACGCTACTGGCTGCTGCTACTCTTCTGGAGACTTAGTTTAGTTTATTTTACTGTATTAGAAAGTTTTATTATTAATCTTCTGTCTTCTCGTCTGACAGTAGTTGTTATACTTTATCGCTATCTGTTGGAGTTTCGTTTGATTGGTTTTAATGATATCTGATAATCTGGTGTTTAACTGGTTGCTGATGACCTGCCTTTTCAAGCTACAGCATTCCACAATGAGGATTAACAGGACAGCTTCTTTGGAGCATGTTTACCTGGATTACTCTGTTTCTCATACTTCATCCAGTGACAGTAATTCCAGTTACACTGCAGTGGAACTTCTTCAATTTCGGTTTCCACCTTCTGAGCTACCATTGGCACTGTGCCATCAACAGGATATTCTCCATCATTCTCGTTGGAAATACATTCACTGTGGGTCTCGATGGAACTTGAGATATCATGACCAGAAGCCAATACAATCTTTTTGGTCTACTCTTCACGGAGATCTGGATGGAGCGTTGACCATAGTGTGCTAGCTAACCCAGCGAAGTTGGCTACCACAACACCTGGGAAAAACAAACTTGCCTTTTTGCTATTTAACATCTGTTTCACTTCACGAGTTACGGGTCCTGTACTCTATGATCTGCTAACTAACTGTAAATTTATTTATCTTTGTTTGACTGAGACCCATGGCAGCACCCAGTGATGTTTTGGTGGCTTAATCAAGCTGTTCCTCCTGGGTTTTGTTTACATTTGCACACCCTGGTGCCTCTGATAGGGTGGCAATCTCACAATACTCTACCAGTGAGAAGTGGAAATTATCCTAACATGCCTCAGTATGCCTTATTTGAGTCCATTGTCTTACAATCAATGGACCTATTCCCTCTATACTTTCTGCTGTTTATCGACCCCTATGTCTGCTATGTTATTTTGCTGGGTGATTTTAATATACATATAGACAATATTACTAATACTCTTAAGAGAGATTTTATATCATGCATCGATAGTATTGGTGTGCAGCAATTTACAGACTTTCCTACTCACACTAAACACTATATTCTTGTTCTTATCTGTTGCTATGTTGTTACTCCTCATAATTGTAGAGCATCTGACCTGTCCATATCTGACCAAAAACTGGTGTCTTTATAAACACCAGAATCTCTGAAGCCTACAGAAATATTTGTAATGTCGGGCCACCTTAAATTCCTTCTCACCTTGTCATCAGCAATCTTTGTTTTGCAAATGTGTCAATCAGCACAGGCAGCAGGCAGCCTGCTCACTAATCCTTCACTGAGGCAGCTGAAATCAGACGCAAAATTCTCACAGCTGAAGTCTATTTATCTGGGAGTGAGATGTCTGGAATTGTATAGGGTAAATTATATATCGTGATTTGGAATACATACATTTCATGTGTATTCCATGTCCACAACGATCAGTGTAAATGTAGGATGACAGGAAATGCATGGCAAGAAATATAACTAAAACAGAAACTTTTTCATGTTATAGTAATTATTGACAAATAGTGTATAATTGGTGAACACTGAAGTCCAAATATCAAATAAACAAGTGTGTCTTTATTTTAGAATATAACTGAATTAAAAACAATGTTTACATGTTACTGGCATCTGTGCAGACCCATGACAGGGCAGCATTACCACTGTGACAACTGGTTGAAAATGAAATGCGTAAGCACACACATATGCAAATGTCTTTTATTTTGTACCGACTGATAGTTGTGCTTCAGCAATTGTATGTAGAAATGTATGTATTTCAAATCACGATATTTCATTACCTATTGCCAAGCTTGGGTCACAAAGTTGCAAAGGAGAGTACAGAAGGTTTTCCAAAGATTAGAATCTGTATTGCTTTTCAGGCAGACACAAAACACAAGTCTCAGAGGCAATCTGGCTTCGCAAGGAACAGCTGTCAAACTTGACACATCTGCCCCATTTCCTGCTCAAAACAACACAAAGTCTTCTTCATCAAAGGGGTACAGCAGCTCGGAAGCAGTGGCAGAGGGAGTCTGGGTGAAGAGAGACAGGAGAGTGAGACCTCAGGATGGCCGTGACCAGGTCTGTTAAATACTCAAAGCCCTGCGTGAAGAGCACGTTGTGCGGCAAGCCAGCAGCTGATCCCGCAAAGAGGAGCTGTAAGAGTGTGTTTGTTTTCCCATTGATTCCCATTGAAAAATTGTTTGAGATTGGGTTGCTGAAGGGCAGCCGCGTCCCCCTGCAGCAGCAGTCACACTATATAATAACACTTCAACACAGACAGCTGTGAGAATTGCAGCAATGCCTTCATCTGACTGAATGGGGTGTAGCAGGCTGTGTTCTCCTAAACCACACATTTGCAAAACAAAAGCAGGTTATTACCACAGTGATAAGAAGCTATAAGTTTTTTGGCGTATGTCAGGAAAATTTAACACTAGAATTACCAAAGCTTACGAAAAAACTTGTAAATCCGGCACACCTTAAATCCCTTCCCACCTCTCCGTCATTGTCTTTTGTTTTGTAAATGTGCCGATCAAGACAAGCACCAAGCAGCCTACTATTCCATCCCCCACTGCCATAGAACATGCACAAAGTTCTCCCAGCTCATGCCTTGATTTTCTGGGAGTGAAGTGCTGGAGTTTTAGAGTGGACATAATAGGTTGTTATTTGGAACACATGCATTTCATGTGTGTTTCGTTTCTACAATAATCTGTGTAAACACATCGTTAAAACAGTTTTTCATATTTCAGTAATAAATGACAAAATGTAGACATAAACTATATAATGTGTGAAGCCTGAAGGGGGATGGAATAGTAGGCTGCTTGCTGCTTGTATTGATCGGTACATTTACAAGACAAATGACTCTAACGGAGAGGTGCAAAGGAATTCAAGGAGGGCCGGATTTACGAGTTTTTTTGTAGGCTTTGGTAATTCTAGTGTTAAGGAGGTCAGGAACAACAGAAAAAATTGTAAGCTTCAGGGATTCTAGTGTTAATGTCAACTTAATATTATCTAAATCAAACTCACTTCATTATATCTCATTTTATAACATTAAGAATATTGACTTAACTGCCTTCTCCAATGGAGATGACAGCCTGCCCAGTAGCGACAATTTATTTACCCCAGATGAACTGGTTGCCCACTACAACAATGGACTATACAGCCTTTTAGATAACTTTGCTTCTTTGAAAACCCGGACTGTCTCATTCACCCACACTTCCCCCTGTTTAACCCCAGCTTAAAACTAAAGGCTGCCAATTGGAAAGCCTTTATGAAAAGACAGACATTGCTGTCCATAAGAATATGTATGATGTACACTGTGCGACTGTGTGGATGCCTTGTCTGCAAACACTAATTAGATCTGGTGAAGGAAGTGCTAGGGCTTTATTTTCTACTGTAAACAGCATCTTATGGCCACCTAACAATGTTCCACCACAATTTTACTACGCTGATCAATGTAACTCTTTTATGACCTTTTTAATACAAAGGTTGGAAATATTCACCAGCAGTTGACCTCTTTAGGAAATTCTGCACACGAAACATTTTATGATGCTCCATCTTCTTTTCTTTCTAGTTTTAAACTCCCACCTGTGGAGGAAATATCTGGTATTATTAGAAAATCTAAGCACTGTACCTGGCAGTTGGATCCACTTCCTATTCATGTGGTTAAATCCTGTTTGCCTTCTCTTTCCTTTTTAATAACTAGCATCACACATTCTTTCTTTACCTCTGGTCTTGTTCCTTTATCTCTCTAAATGGCTGTGATAACTCCAGTTCTCAAGAAACCTGGTGTAGATCCCTACAACCTAAACAATTATTGTCCGATCTCAAACTTACCTCTCCTTTCAAAAACACTTGGAAAAATTGTTCTATTGAGGTTCACTCTTACCTTACTGAAAACCATTTGTTTGAACAATTTCAGTCTAGTTTTCGTCTGTTTCACAGTATGGAGACAGCCCTAGTTAAAATCACCAAGGACCTGCTTATGGCAGCTGACTCTGGGCTATTAACAATACTTGTGCTCTTTGATGTGAGCTCTGCCTGTGACACGATCTCTCACAATATTTTTCTAGAGAGGTTAAAATCAATTGGTATAATTGGCATTCCACATGCCTGGTTTAAATCTTATCTCTTAGATTGTACTTACTGCGGTGGGTTGGAACCCTGCCCGGGATTGGTTCCTGCCTTGTGCCCTGTGTTGGCTGGGATTGGCTCCAGCAGACCCCCGTGACCCTGTGTTCGGATTCAGCGGGTTGGAAAATGGATGGATGGATGGCTGGATTGTACTTATTCTGTACTGTTAAAAAAATTCAGATCTCAAGTTTGCTCAGTTGTTAGGGGTGTTCCCCAGGGCTCTGTCTTAGCCCCTCTTCTATTTATTATTTACCTTCTGTCTCTGGTCATGTTTTTAGGAAATTTTACATTCATTTCCGCTGCATCCACTTTCCAGTTCTATTTGTCTACTAAGCCTAATTCACCCTCTTCCCCCTTCTTCGACTCTCTGACTGCTTTTTTTAGTAAATTTGATGCTCATTTCCACTGTTATTCTGATGACATCCAGCTCTATCTGTCTGCTAACCCATAATTCCACTCTTCCACCTTCTTTCCTCTCTGAATGCTTGCAGGAAGCTAAATCATGGTTGTCTGCTAACTTTCTCAAATTAAATAGTGATAAAACAGAGGTTCTTCTGGAAGGAACTAAAGCTGTTTTTGCCAAATGTGAAAACATTTCTCTGACTATTGATAATTCCTTCTTCCTCCAAGGTTAAGAGTAAAGGTATCATTCTCAATTGTACCTTAAAATTAGAGGCACATATTAATAACATTGCTCGATCTGCATATTTCCTTTACTTAATATTAGCTGTCTCTTACAGCTAGCAGTACTACTATTCTTGTACAAGCTCTGGTTATATCTCATATTGATTATTGTAATTCTTTTCCTATTATTACTAGAACACCTTTCATAGAACAAATTATTAATGTCCTGCAGCAAATTCACTGGCTCCCTGTTAAATACCACATTGATTTTAAGATTCTGCTTTTTACTTTCAAGATCTCTGTAATTTGGCACCTCCGAATCTCTCTGATCTTCTTCATATCTCCACTCCTTCCTGTATTCTTAGATCCTCCTCCTCCTCCTCTCATATTATCCCTTGTGCTTTCCTGCTTTCCTGACTACTATGGGGTTTAGAGCTTTTAGTCGAGCAGCCCCTCACCTCTGGAACTCTCTTCCACAAGACATTCATAACATTGACCTTCTTCCTACCTTTAAATACCACCTTAAAACACACCTTTTTAAGCTTTCTTATTCTGTTTGATGTAAATTTTAGTTGATTTATTTCATTTCAATGTTGTACTAATGCAGGTTTTATTGTAACTATAACATTTAATTTATTTTATATTGTGACTTTTGCTATTAATGTGTTTTGTAAGGTGACCTTGAGTGTCTTGAAAGGCGCATATAAATAAAATAAAAAATCAATACATAATAAAAAAAAGTATTTTAAAAATTCAGGCAGCAAGTGTTGCATTTAAATTAGGATTCCTTCCTTGGTTGGGGTTCAAATGCCATGTTTATATCTGTGTTGACTATTGTTTATGTTAGCATTGTTGTTTGTTTTAGTTTCATTATGTTTAAGCATCTTTTATTATGTGTCATGTGTTTTGTTAATGGTCCTCCAAGGAGGACGGTCAACTGCTCATCACCATCAAGAGACTGCCCTTTGCTCTATTAAGGTGGGGACAAACCCACAGTCCCTTGTGGTTCATTGTGAATGTGCTCATGATGTTGATGAGTTTCTGTTGTGATTTCAGTGTTTTGTGATTTACTGATGTTTTTCAACCAGTGCCCTGTTTTTGTGACCTACCCTCTTGGATTTAAGATTGGGACTTTGTTTACTTTTGGGATTGCCTTTTGAAAGCATTGCCTTCTGTGACTTTTCTGTTATGCTTCTCTAAGCTTCTTTTTATGCTACAGATCATTTTTGTTAAAATCAATCTTTTATTTATAAAGATTCCTTGTTGCTCTTTTTGGTACGACTATTCAGGGTTTGGCGGCAATTTCCCCCCAGTGAGAATTTTGAGCAATTCTTTAGGACTTTCGTCTTGGGAACTCACATGCTTATAACAGTAAATGTTTTCTGACAGATAAATATACAGATAGATAGATAGTTATGAAAGGTGTTATATGAAAATGTTTGGGAACCCCTCTCAGCTTGCATAATAATTTACTCTACTTTCAACAAAAAAGTTAACAGTGGTATGTCTTTCATTTCCTAGGAACATCTGAGTACTGGGGTGTTTCCTGAGCAAAGATTTTTAGTGAAGCAGTATTTAGTTGTATGAAATTAAATCAAATGTGAAAAACTGGCTGTGCAAAAATGTGGGTCCCCTTGTAATTTTGCTGATTTGAATGCATGTAACTTCTCAATACTGATTACCTGCAACACCAAATTGGTTGGATTAGCTCGTTAAGCCTTGAACTTCATAGACAGGTGTGTCCAATTATGAGGAAAGGTATTTAAGGTGGTCAATTGCACCTTCCGTTTGACTCTCCTCTGGGGGTATTTTCCGTATGTCGCTTAAATCATCCGAGATCAGATGCCACATCTTGGATGAGTTAATGCCGGTGAAACTCATCATCAACAACAACAACAACAACATTTATTTATGTAGCACATTTTCATACAAAAAGTAGCTCAATGTGCTTTACATAATGAAGAAAAAGAAAAATAAAAGACAAAATACAAAATTAAAATAAGACAACATTAGTTAACATAGAAAGGAGTAAGGTCCGATGGCCAGGGTGGACAGAAAAAACAAAAAAAAACTCCAGACGGCTGGAGAATAAAATAAAAACTGTAGGGGTTCCAGGCCACAAGACCACCCAGTCCCCTCTGGGCATTCTACCTAACATAAATGAAATAGTCATCTTTGTAGTTAGGGTTCTCACGGATTCATCTGGGATAAGTCGTTTTTTTCAAACGCAGCCGTGTGGTAAATTAGTTTAGCTGGATCTAATCATCCGAGATGAATGTGCGCGCCCGCACTGATTGAAAAGCCCATATATATATATCGAGTCTAGAAAACATGATCAGCAAGTCTTTGATAGGCTGTAACAAAATGACGAAAGAATGGACGCATTTTTTTTTCCACACAAGCGGAGCAAGACCTTTTTATTCGAAGGACATGAAGAATTTCAAGATTTAATATGCACAAGGGGTAACACTGCAAAAGCACCCAAACCAGAAAAGACTGCTGGCAAAAAGTGGCCAACAAATTAAATGCGTGTGCATTGTACTTACTGAAAGCAGTGTTTCATTTCCTATGTGTCAGATTAATTATTATTTATATGTCATAATTCCAGGTCAAACGTGAGCACAAGGAGAACACGGGAACAGGTTAAAGTGAAGTACAAGAATATACTTCAAACTGGTAAATATTGGTATATAACTATTTAAAGAATTGTTGACATAAAGAATCATATATAATATATAAAAAAAACATTAATTTTAAAGCTAATAAGAAGGCAGACAAGCAAAAAGCAGGTGGAGGTCCACGCGGTCCAGACCTAACCCCTGCAGAAGAGTTGGCTGTCCAGCAAAATGCCCATTGCCCTGTTTCTGAGGGCATTCCAGGTGGAAGCTCCTCCTCAGGACCAGTGGCAGGATGCAGTGGTCATTTCATTTCAGGTAAAGAATGGTCATTCCATATATTTGTCTTCAATGTGTGCCATAGGTAGGTTCCATATAGCCCTCTTTTTTTTTGGGTCAGTTGCAGGGAATGTCATATCCCTAGAACCTGTGTCTGACCAACGAGATATTGACAAAGGTCAAATATTTTGATGAAGACACTGTGTTTTATTATTCATCAGGAGGAGAGGTACATTTTCCAAATAATGTTTGATCAAACTCCACTCTGATCAGTCCCATGTGCCCCAATCACATTTGGAAACACTGGGTAATGAGAATGTTAGGCTGATTGTGAGATTCTTTATGGAACTGTGGGTGTTTTTACCTGTGTATTACCTACCTGCAATGGCATGAAACGCCTCTTTTGCCTGCACACACAGGTGTCCAGGAAAACACTATGAAAACCCGAAAGAAATATTTCAGAGTCAAACAGACTTTACGAATTGCCTGGCAAACTACACTTTTAGATAGATTTTCCGCATTGCCTACAGTATATAAAAAAGGTGCCGCTTGCAAAAAACCTCAAAGCAATGCATACTATCTGTGTGGTTGTGAGAGCCCAACTTCGCCTAGTTTGACTTCGAATATAAGGTCCTAATAAATTTTTGAGGTACAATATTCCCCCTCAGCTAAAGCGGTATGTTTCGAAAAGAATTTCCTCCGGGAGCAATAAAGGATCTTGCCAATCGCGCAAACCCCTTTCTATATGAAATTCTCTTCTTATAATTTGCTTACTGATATCAATTGGTCGCTCATTCATGAACGGCAAAGTCATGACTAAATTAATTCCATGCACGGACACTGATTAGGTGTGTGAGCTAATCCTTGTTTACATAGTATAAACCTGCTCCGAGCAGGTCCGATGAATTCAACCCAATATCAACAAATTCGTCAGGATAATGTTCAAGCATCAGTCACAAAATTGAAGTTACGCAGGGGGTTGGATATTCCAACAAGACAATGATCCAAAACATGTTAGAAATCTATAAAGGCATTCATGCAGAGGGAGAGGTACAAATGTTCTGGAATGGCCGTCACAGTCCCCTGACTTGAATATCATCGAAAATCTATGGGATGATTTGAAGTAGGCTGTTCATGCTCGGCAGCCATCAAATTTAACTGAACTGGAGAGATTTTGTATGGAGAAATGGTCAAAAATACCTCCATCCAGAATCCAGACACTCATCAAAGGCTATAGAGGCATCTAGAGGCTGTTATATCTGCAAAAGGAGGCTCAACTAAGTATTGATAATATCTCTGTTGGGTGCCCAAATTTATGCACCTGTATAATTTTGTTATGATGCATATTACATTTTTACTGTTAATCAATAAACTTAATGTCACTGCTGAAATACTACTGTTTCCATAAGGTATGTCATATTTTAAAAGGAAGTTGCTACTTTGAAAGCTCAGCCAATGATAAACAAAAATCCAAAGAATTAAGAGGGGTTCCCAAACTTTTTCATGTGACTGTATGTTAGATAGAATAATAGATGGGCAGGCAGATAGAAAGGTACTGACATCAGCAAATTCTTAAGATCAGCATTGAATTTCCTTTGTTATGGGGTAAGATGCTTTGAAAAGTTTTTAATAAGAGTGTGTAGGATTTTAATACCCACCAGTGCTTATTGGTGCTCATTTCTTAGGTTGTAAAATTTGAAATGGATCTATTGATTTTAATTTAGAATGGTTTATATTTTTATGTAACACATAGCATAACAGAACCATTGACCACAGACTGGAGACATCCCTGGATGAGATGCCAGCTGATTGCAGAGACCACTAATATACATATCAACAGTTACATACTGTACATATTTATTCTTTTACTGATGCCAGCCCCTAGACTGAAGGTTTCTGGTTCTAAAAATGTAACAGACAGATGAACATATAGGTCTACTGAAGTGTTGTTCTCAATAATATGCTTGCCAATTGTGCCAAAATCAGTAGGGTCTTTTATGTGACTGCAAACAGAGTTCATCGAGGGATCAGGGGATTTAGGCAGTGTTGGGGGATACAGGTTTTATGTTTAGGAGAGTACCATCTTCCCATATTTATACATTAGAATAGGGTGTCCTTATAGAAAAGCCTGAGATCTACAGAGTTCATTCATTCTGTCAACCTTTTATTTTTACAGGTTACTTCAGGGATACCAATAGAGTTAATACTAGAGAGAAGAGAAAAGCATTCTTGGAACAGACAAAACAGGGCTTAGTGTTGCTGTCATTTTAGCATTTGTCACAAGGCAGTATTGCCATTAATACTCCACTAAATTGACTCAGTTATGAGCTTTTCACTAATCAACCTGTGTGAGCAGGAATGAAATCCCTGCTTAGGTTCTTTAAACTTCATCAGATGATGTTCTTGTAAGACTAAAATAATATCATAAGCCTATTAAATAATTCCTTTCACTCATTCATCAATACCCACATCCTTCTAAATAATTATTCATTTACTAAAGAGTATGAATGATTGATTTGCTGTTTAAACAACACTTTTTAATGCTTCTTACAGTACGGTTAGTTGGACAGAATCATTTCAAAGATTAATGTTTCGCATGAATGATTAAACTGTCCATATCCTTTCTTACATTTCATAAGAATGTAGAGTTAGCATAATAAGATGATAATGCTGAAAAACATTATTAAATACAAAGAAATAATTTACTAGGGTTGTTCTTCTGACTATTCCTCTTTTCCCAAGGTTCTCCATTTCTTTCTTTTAACTGCTCTGAGATCTTTAAATTCAAGTATACAATAAATAATTTATTACACATATATTGTTGCAGAATAAGCCTCCACGCCATCCAACTGAACCTCAAAATTATTTAGAGACATTTTCAGTTTTTGAAAATGAAGGACTTTTTATTCATTTGATAGTCACAGCCACATTTATATATTAGTTTTGCTACTCCCCCATGTTCTAAGTCTGTCTCCTATTACTTGAGAATGGAAACAGAGGCACACTCTTCTGAAGCTTGCTGCTAATTCAGCCACATACTGCCACAGACTCCTATGGCTCACCTAGTGCTCAGTAGTAAAACCTACTGGGTTTGCATCTGTACTTTTCTCATTGCGTATGATTTAATAATGCAGGCCTTGTTGGTGGCCTACTCTATGTCAATATGTAAAATATTCTGCAAAAGTCTTAGGCCACCCGCGATATTACTATTATGTAGTTCTTTCACAAATAAATAAACACTCACACCCAGGTAACTAGCTTTAAAAATATTCTTAGGTGGTCTAAAACTTCTACATAGCACAATGAATATAATACACACACACACACACACACAAATACATATATTACATATACACACACACACATCCTATATACACATACAGAGTGTACAGCACATCCATACTGGGTTTGACGTGTTGCCTCACAGCTTCTTAATCCTTGTCCCATTGCAGGTTTATTATATAATTGCTGCATAGTTGGTACTTAACCTTTGCCACTTAACTAAGATCAGTAGGTAAAGTAGTAAGTAATATACAACTTAGTCAGTACATTCTTCTTCTTCTTTCGGCTGCTCCTGTTAGGGGCCGCCACAGTGGATCATCTTCTTCCATATCTTTCTGTCCTCTGTATTTTGTTCTGTTACACCCATCACCTGCATGTCCTCTCACCACATCCATAAACCTTCTCTTAGGCCTTCCTCTTTTTTATCTTCCCTAGCAGCTCTATCCTTAGCATCCTTTTCCCAATATACTCAGCATCTCTCCTCTGCACATGTCCAAACCAGCGCAATCTCGCCTGTCTGACTTTGTCTCCCAACCGTCCAACTTGAGCTGACCCTCTAATGTACTCATTTCTAATCCATCCTTGTCACCCAATGCAAATCTTAGCATCTTTAACTCTGCTACCTCCAGCTCTGTCTCCTGCTTTCTGGTCAGTGCCACCGTCTCCAACTCATATAAAATAGCTGGTCTCACTACCGTCCTGTAGACCTTCCCTTTCACTCTTGCTGATATCCATCTGTCACAAATCACTCCTGACACTCTTCTCCACCCATTCCACCCTGCTGCACTCTCTTTTTTCACCTCTCTTCCACAATTCCCATTACTCTGTACTGTTGATCCCAAGTATTTAAACTCATCTACTTTTGCCAACCCTACTCCCTGCATCCTCACCATTCCACTGACATCCCTCTTGTTTACACACATGTATGTTGTCTTGTTCCTACTGACCTTCATTCCTTTCCTCTCTAGAGCATATCTCCACCTCTCCAGGGTCTCCTCAACCTGCTCTATAATATTGCTACAGATCACAATGTCATCAGCAAACATCACAGTCCACGGGGACTCCAGTCTAATCTCGTCTGTCAACCTGGCCATCACCATTGCAAATAAGAAAGGGCTCAGAGCCGATCCCTGATGTAATCCCACCTCCACCTTGAATGCATTCGTCACTCCTACCACAGACCTCACCACGGTCACACTTCTCTTGTACATATCCTGTACAACTCGTACATACTTCTCTGCCACTACTGACTTCCTCATACAATACCACAACTCCTTTCAAGGCACCCTGTCATATGCTTTCTCCAGGTCCACAAAGATGCAATGCAACTCCTTCTGGCCTTTTCTATACTTCTCCACCAACACCCTCAGAGCAAACATCGCATCTGTGGTGCTCTTTCTTGGAATGAAACCATACTGCTGCTCACTAATCATCACCTCACTTCTTAACCTAGCTTCCACTACTCTTTCCCATAACATGCTGTGGCTCATCAATTTTATCCCCCTGCAGTTACTACAGTCCTGCACATCCACCTTATTCTTAAATGTCGGCACCAGTACACTTCTCTACTCCTTGGGCATCCTCTCACTTTCCAAGATTCCATTAAACAAGCTGGTTAAAAACTTCATTGCCATCTCTCCTAAACATCTCTCCTAAACATCTCTCCATGCTTCCACAGGTATGTCATCTGGACCAACGACTGTTCCATTCTTCATCTTCTTCATAGCTGTCCTTACTTCCTCCTTGTTCATCCATTGCACTTCTTGATTCACTATCTCCACATCATTCAACCACTTCTCTCTCTTGTACTCTTTACATCTGCTCAACACACTCTTCTCTCTTGTGAGTAAGTTTCCATCTTTACCCTTTATTACCCTAACCTGCTGAACATCTTTCCCAGCTTGGTCCCTCTGTCTAGCCAATCGGTACAGGTCCTTTTCTCCCTCCTTAGTGTCTAACCTCTCATACAACTCATCATACGCCTTTTCTTTAGCCTTCGCCACCTCTCTCTTCACCTTGCATCTTATCTCCTTGTACTCTTGTCTAGTTTCTGCATCTCTCTGACTATCCCACTTCTTCTTTGCCATCCTCTTCCTCTGTATTTTCTCCTGTACTTCCCCATTCCAACACCAGGTTTCCTTTTCCTTCTTCCTCTGTCCAGATGTCACGCCAAGCACCCTTCTTGCTGTCACTCTTACTACATCTGCTGTAGTTTCCCAACTGTCTGGTAATTCTTCACTACCACCCAATGCCTGTCTCACCTTCTCCCTAAACTCAACCTTGCAGTCTTCCTTTTTCAAAGGAAGCACTGACGTAAATGCTACTGTACCAATGATGTAATTTGATACAATGTCCAGGGGTGTGTCCTTAGCAATAGATGCCAATGTCATAGGAATGTTTCCACAAAAGTTGTTCCACCTATAAAACAAACAAAATGGCATTGCACGAAAAACAAAATATGACTGTAACAAAAAAATAACAAATCCCAAATCAAAACAAAAGTACAAAAAATAATATGAAACTAAGTTGTACAAGTTTCAAAATCCCAGAAATAAATAACAAATCCTGGTGAAAAATGTATTAAATCTAGAAAAATTAAGAAAACTTGAATAAATGTTACAATATTTTTCTACAGCTGCTGACTAGAAAATGTTAATCACAAACATAGAAAGTGTTTTCAATAATAAATGTTTCATACAGTTTACTACGTTACAGTTCCCAAATTGAAATATGTTTGTCAAGAGCATGCAGTGTCTGTCTAACCAGAAGTTGGAGGCAGTGAGAGTTCATTATTATTGGACAACTAGGCTAACATTTTCAGTAGATAGATAGATAGAAAGTCTGACACCATACACAAGTACACCAACACAGTTAAGGTTACAAGTGAACTGTAGTTTATTAAGCTAAATACATTTCACAGATTCTTCCTCCAACACTAGTAATTACAAGCACAATCCAATACAGTATTTCCTCCACTCTCCTCCAGGCAAGCCTTGTCCTTTATCTCCCTACTCCAGCTCCCAGAGTGAGGTGACAAGCCTCCTTTTATCTTGGACCCAGGAGTACTTCTGGTGACATAGCATGGATACTGCCCATAGCAGGGAGGTCCTCTTCCAAAAGCACCCCTTGGCAGCATCCAAGGACCCCAACACGGTTGCACTTCCATGCTACAAATCCCAGGTAACCCTGCGGGTGTCCAAACTGGGCACTGCCACCTCTGGTTCTAGGGGCCTGTTCATTAATATTTCCTCCTGAATGGGACAGGAATGTAGGATATTCCCTGACAGGTTGTGCCTCCATTCTTGTACTCCTTCTATTATGCTATCCTGGATGGGTAAGGAATTATCTCAAACCCAGTTGGAATGCCAGTCCACCCACTCCTGTACTTGCAATAGATAGATAGATAGATAGATAGATAGATAGATAGATAGATAGATAGATAGATAGATAGATAGATAGATAGATAGATAGATACCTCCTGCTTGTCTGAATATAGAAATCTAAGAATAAGTAGTCCTTATGAATACTCTTAGAGTTAACACAAATAGTAAATTTGTGTTACAGTATTGTGATGGCTAAAGTTAATGGCATTAGGTGTATGGAAATATGTAATCAGCAGTAAAACATGAAAGAACCCAAGCAAAGCGATTCTACAACCCCAAATCAGAAAAAGTTGGGACAGTGTGGAAAATGTGAATAAAAAAAGAAATAAGCAAGTTATAAATTCTCAAATTTTATTTCATTGCAGACAGTATGAACACAAAATAATTCATGTTTTGTTTTGTCAACATCATTTGATTTGTAAATAAATGTCTATTCTTGCCATTCAGGCTTGCAACACATTCCAAAAAAAGTTGGGATGGGGGCAATTAAGGAGTAGTAATGAGGTATAATAACTAAATAATGATGTGATTTGAAACTGGTGATGTTAACAGGTGATTGCAATCATGATTCGGTACAAAAGAAGCATTGAGGAAAGGCCTACTCCTTTAGGAGCAAAGATGGGCAGAGGATCGCCAGTTTGCCACCAAGTGCGGGCAAAAATCTTTGAAATGATGAAGAAAAACGTTTCTCAAAGACAGATAGGAAGAGATTTGGGCATTTCTCCCTCTACAGTGCATAACATAGTGAAAAGAATCAGGGAATCTGGAGAAATTACTGTGTGCAAGGCCAAGGGCGCAAGCCTAAACTGAATGGCCGTGATCTCCGAGCCCTCAGACGGCATTGCATTAAAAACCGTCATTCATCAATAAATGATATAACTGCGTGGGCTCAGAACTACTTCAGGAAGTCACTCTCAAGCACTACAGTACATAGTTACATTAGGAAATGCCAGCTAAACTGTACTGTGCCAAAAGGAAGCCCTACATAAATAGTGTCCAGAAGCGCTGTCGACTTCTCTGGGCTCGGAGGCATCTGGGATGGTCCATTGTGCAGTGGAAATGTGTATTGTGGTCAGACGAATCGGTTTTTCACATCTTTTTTGGAAGAAATGGATGCCGTGTGCTGCGGACCAAAGAGGAAAAGGACCATCCAGACTGTTACCAGATACAAGTCCAAAAGCCAGGGTCTGTCGTGGTATGGAGTTGTGTCAGTGCCTTCGGCAAAGGTAACTTGCACTTCTGCGATGGCACCATCAATGCTGAGAAGTATATCTCTGTTTTGGAGGAACAAATGCTGCCTTCAAGAACACGTCTTTTCCAGGGACGCCCATGCTTATTTCAGCAAGACAATGCCAAACCACATACTGCGCGCATAACAAAGGCATGGCTGCGTAAGAAGATGGTGCGGATGCTTGACTGGCCTGCCTGCAGCCCTGATTTGTCTCCTATAGAGAATGTTTGGCGCATTTTGAAACGAAAAATGCGTCAATGAAGACCAACGTACTATTGCGCACCTAAAACGTTGTTTGCAGGAAGAATGGGACAAACTAACACCTGCAACACTTAGTCACTTGATTTCTTCAATGCCTAAACATCTTTTAAGTGTTGTTGAAAGACAGGGGAACTGTACAAAGTGGTAAATGCTGTACTGTCCCAACTTTTTTTGAAATGTGTTGCAAGCCTGAATGGCAAGAATGGATATTTATTTACAAATCAAATGATGTTGACAAAAAAAAACATGAATTATTTTGTGTTCATACTGTCTGCAATGAAATAAAATTTGAGAAGAATTTATAACTTGCTTTTTTTCTTTTTTTTATTCACATTTTCCACACTGTCCCAACTTTTTCTGATTTGGGGTTGTAAATTGGCCCTAGTGTGTGCTTGGTGTGTTTGTGTGTGTCCTGTGGTGGGTTGGCACCCTGCCCGGGATTGGTTCCTGCCCTGTGTTGGCTGGGATTGGCTCCAGCAGACCCCTGTGTTCGGATTCAGTGGGTTGGAAAATGGATGGATGGATGATTAGCTCTGATTGTTTGAAGTTTTTGACCTGTGCCACGTAAGCAAAGTACAGTATCTTTCACAAACCTGTTTCTAATTTCTGTTGCTTCTCCTATTCATTTTATAACTTCAAAAAACAATAGAAGTAATGAGATGTTATTACTTGCTTCAAGTATTTTTAAAAAGACAAATTTTGAATACAACATTAAGTGAGTTTCACGCATTTAAGCTGAGTGTGTAACTCCAGCACTGCTGTTTGGAAATTAAAATCATATGAAAAAGCAGAAGGCATTTGACTAGAGTTATGAGGTATATGGAAAGGCCTCTCCATAAATATGATGGTGCCTGAAATGTTGAGATTTACAAACTTAAAGCTGAAAGGTTTATCATGTTGTAATGTAATCTTATGCTGCATTCTGCTGTGCTACATCAATAAAGAATATGTTAATCCACACAAATAAATAAATAAAGAGAAAATAGTTCCACAAATGCCTAGATACTCAGGAAGCGAAGAGCATTGTGCTGGTGAGAAATAAGATATGACATTCATTTTGCTAAAAAGTTAATTCAGTCTATTTGGATACAGTATTCAGAGTTTTATTAAAATGTTCAACTGATCCTGTGCTTTAAAGAAATTACTTGCATAATACAGTTCTTTTTTTTTCCAAAAAAGTTCCCTAATCCTAAATAGACAAATATCTTATAATGATTCAGATAAAAAAAAATATTAATAAATACTTTGGTGGTTCTAATATAGATGGATATCAAGAAAAGTGTGACCTATTACACTAATACAGCATTTGCAGAAGTAACATGGTGTGGTGTGGCAAGCACAGCTCCACCACCAGGCTTGCTAACTAAAAAATGTCCTTCTGCCAGTAGATATAGCAGAGGATTATGAGGTGCATTATTTGAATAAGAGAAATGTGGAGCAAGCCTGATAATTCAATAATTATTGAATACTACAAATGTCTTCCTCTGAGAAGAAAAAATTTATGTTGTCTTGAGTAAATGTGACTAAGTAAAAAGAAAAAAACTTTAAAACTTAAGAGTGTGTAATTGGGGTACAGAACAATAATTAAACCTAAAAGATGAAGTATTACTAGACACTCCTTTATGTAAATTATGCAATCATAATGGCAAAATAAAGGATTTAAATTAAAAAATGAGTGGTAAGAATAGGCTTCTATAGTATATTAAAGAAAAAATCAACTTATTAACAAGAACAATGACAAGAGACTTCATAGTAAGCACATCAATTTAACGTACTGGGCTTTTACAAGAAGCAATTCACCATCTCATTAGGAACTGAATAAGCCATAAAAAGAACACTTCATAAATAAGATGTGGTTTTGTACGGGTTGGAGGTTGGAGAGTAGCAATGGTCATGTGAAGAATTAATTTCATCGTATTTACTCATGTCTGCAACCGTTGTCTGAATGTATCTCAACAAAGGAGCAAGTTTTACGATACCTACAGCAGGAATAATGATGGGAAAGCACCAATCAGAAACATGCATTGGCAGTAAAGGGAAGAGATTAGTCATTGGATGGAAATAATAATAAAAAAGGAAAACTGGTAGGTTTGTGAAAAAAAAAGAGTTAAAACAAGAGGAGATGCCAAATAAGCAAATGTAGAAGAGGAAAAGACAGTCTACCCTAAGATGGCTTAAGCAAAGAAGTTTTCATACCTCCAGGAGACTGGGTTGTTTTCTTGGAGACTTTTTCCTAGTGCTCCAGTGTTTACATGCCAAAGTTGCATGTCTTAGATTTAATGTGGTGTGATGAGACAGGTTTGTGGAGCAACATTAAATGATTAATTCAGAGTGAGCTGGCTCCAAGCAGGTATAGGTACACATGAAATCATGCATTTCACATGCCATTCCAAGATTGACTGAGGTACTAGGTTCATTCACATGCAGACGTGACCAAGTCAGTCAAATGCTTCATTTGTGTGAGTTGGTGATTGCAGCTCCTGCACCTGACCACAGTTTATAAGGGAGTCTGAGATAATGAAAAGGAAAGAACAAGAGAACATAGGTTAAATAAAAAGAGAACGAGAGGCAGGATTGGGAGAGCCCATGCTGTGAGGAATGGAGGCAGGTTGTTGGGCGTGAGCTTTAGAGAGAGATGCATGTGACCAGCTGTCAACGGGATTGAAGAGGATATTCCTATGAAGCGATGTGTGACAGCAGGAGCACAGCATTATGCTGTGTCTCCTGCAGTGGGACATATGTGTGCAGCTCAGGATGGGGCCCCATGGACGACAAAGGATTGGCAATGGGGACCCGAGCAAGGATTAATGGATGACTTCATCACTACATTAGATTGGTCTCCTCTCACCGCAAGAACCTGATGGGATAAATAGAAGAGATGCCAAGTTTTAGAATGATGCACTGGGGCTCTGGTTTAAATGGAAGGCTTTCTACCTCATTGATTATACATTATTTTTAATTAATGGTTATTTATTGATTATTTTTTGGATTTTTAACTTCCACATTTCAATTTGTTTTTATAGACTATTTATTTATTTATTGGACCACTACACTAACTTTGCACTTCTGGAGTATTGAACCCATGACTAATAGTTTTAATAAAGGCATTGAATTTCTTCACACCAATCCTTGTCACTGTTTGTGTCCCCATTTCCCCAGCTCATCCTCAATTATGTTATTGATGGCTCTGGGTTCAAACTGCCAAAGATTGTGGACCATCCCATGTGGGTTCTAAATTAGATCCATTCGAATGACTGTGTTTGAACTGATGCCTCTCAAAAGGACCTCTATGATAATGAAAAGGAATAACCTGATTTGAAAATGAATGAATGAATTATTTTCTTTTTTACCATCTGACTTTCCTTTGACTTTATTGTAACTTTCTTTCTGTAAGTAGAAGTCTTTTTTTCTTTCTCCTGCCTACTAATCTTAATTCTTTTCTTTTAATCATTGTTCCCAATTAATCCTACTAAGTTGAATTTAATATTTGCCATTTGGTGCTATGACCTTCCTGAATGCGTTGCCCTAAAAGTGAAATTTGGACACAAGAAAAGAAGAAATGTGACCACAGGCAGTGCCTGACAAGAAGGCTGTTTGACACATTCTTCCATCCATCCCATTTTACGTTTCTAGATGTTTGAATTGAGGCTATTGTGTTCAATCTGCTAATTAGCATCCTTTCCTTTGCAGTATCAGACATGTACTTTTCTCTCTGAAGGTCATGGCTTCGAATTGAGATCTGCTTTCCAGTTTCAGAATCCAACAGCAGTTTTAAGTAATCTTGGCATTATAGATTCAGTCTTACTTTAAGAAAACACTTTGTAACTTCTGTGTCAGTTGATGGATATAGCAAATATTTGTCATAAGCCACTACTACTTTAACAGTAGAATTACCAAAGCCTACGAAAAAACTCGTAAATTGTTTTGCACTTCTCAGTCAGTGTCATTTGTCTTGTAAATGTGCTGATCAAGACAAGCAGCAAGCAGCCTACTATTCCATCCCCACACTGCCGTAGAACGGCCACAAAGTTCTCCCAGCTCATGCCTAGATAGATAGATAGATAGATAGATAGATAGATAGATAGATAGATAGATAGATAGATAGATAGATAGATAGATAGATAGATTAGATAGATAGATAGATAGATAGATAGATAGATACTTTATTATTCCCAAGGGGAAATTCACATACTCCAGCAGCACCTTACTGATACAAAAAACAATATTAAATTAAAGATTGATAATAATGCAGGTAAAAACAGACAATAACTTTTATAATGTTAATGTTTACCCCCCCGGGTGGAATTGAAGAGTCGCATAGTTTGGGGGAGGAACGATCTTCTCAGTCTGTCAGTGGAGCAGGACAGTGACAGCAGTCTGTCGCTGAAGCTGCTCTTCTGTCTAGAGATGACACTGTTTAGTGGATGCAGTGGATTTTCCATAATTGATAGGAGCCTGCTGAGCGCCCGTCGCTCTGCCACAGATGTCAAACTGTCTAGCTCCATGCCAACAATAGAGCCTGCCTTCCTCACCAGTTTGTCCAAGCGAGGCGTCTTTCTTCTTAATGCTGCCTCCCCAGCACACCACTGCGTAGAAGAGGGCGCTTGCCACAACTGTCTGATAGAACATCTGCAGCATCTTATTGCAGATGTTGAAGGATGCCAGCCTTCTAAGAAAGTATAACCGGCTCTGTCCTTTCTTACACAGAGCATCAGTATTGGCAGTCCAGTCTAATTTATCATCCAGCTGCACTCCCAGGTATTTATAGGTCTGCACCATCTGCACACAGTCACCTCTGATGATCACGGGGTCCATGAGGGGTCTGGGCCTCCTAAAATCCACCACCAGCTCCTTGGTTTTGCTGGTGTTCAGGTGTAGGTGGTTTGAGTCGCACCATTTAACAAAGTCATTGATTAGGTCCCTATACTCCTCCTCCTGCCCACTCCTGATGCAGCCCACAATAGCAGTGTCATCAGCGAACTTTTGCATGTGGCAGGACACCGAGTTGTGTTGGAAGTCCGATGTATATTGGCTGAACAGGATCGGAGAAAGTACAGTCCCTTGTGGCGCTCCTGTGTTGCTGACCACAATGTCAGACGTGCAGTTCCCAAGACGCACATACCACCAGGTATGAATCTACTCCCATGTCTGTCAGCTTGTCCCTAAGGAGCAGAGGTTGGATTGTGTTAAAGGCGCTAGAGAAGTCTAGAAACATAATTCTTACAGCACCACTGCCTCTGTCCAAGTGAGAGAGGGATCAATGTAGCATATACAGTAATCCCTCGCTATATCGCGCTTCGCCTTTCGCGGCTACACTCTATCGCGGATTTTATATGTAAGCATATTTAAATATATATCGCGGATTTTTCGCTGCTTCGCGGGTTTCTGCGGACAATGGGTCTTTTAATTTCTGGTACATGCTTCCTCAGTTGGTTTGCCCAGTTGATTTCATACAAGGGACGCTATTGGCAGATGGCTGAGAAGCTACCCAGCTTACTTTTCTCTTTCTCTTGCGCTGAGTTTCTCTGATCCTGACGTAGGGGGATTGAGCAGGGTGGCTGTTCGCACACCTAGACGATACGGACGCTCGTCTAAAAATGCTGAAAGATTATCTTCACGTTGCTATCTTTTGTGCAGCTGCATGTCAGCTCGAAGGGCACGTATTGATTTTTGCTTGAAAAACAAACTCTCTCTCTCTCTCTTTGTCTGCTCCTGACGGAGGGGGTGTGAGCTGCCGCCTTCAACAGCTTTGTGCCGCGGTGCTTCGCATACTTAAAAGGCAAACAGCCCTATTGATTTGTTTGCTTTTGTCTCTCTCTATCTCTATGACATGATCTGCTCCTGACACCACTCCTTTGAAGAGGAAGATATGTTTGCATTCTTTTAATTGTGAGACGCAACTGTCATCTCTGTCTTGTCATGGAGCACAGTTTAAACTTTTGAAAAAGAGACAAATGTTTGTTGGCAGTGTTTGTATAACGTTCCTGTCTCTCTACAACCTCCTGTGTTTCTGCGCAAATCTGTGACCCAAGCATGACAATATAAAAATAACCATATAAACATATGGTTTCTACTTTGCGGATTTTCTTATTTCGCGGGTGGCTCTGGAACGCAACCCCCACGATGGAGGAGGGATTACTGTAGATGATGGCATCCTCCGCTCCCACCTTCTCCTGATATGCAAACTGCAGAGGGCCGAGGGCGTGTTGAACCTGTGGCCTCAGGTGGTGAAGCAGCAGCCTCTCCATGGTCTTCATGTTAGAGCAACAGGCCGGAAGTCATTCAGCTCACTAGGACGTGATACCTTTGGGACTGGGGTGATGCAAGATGTTTTCCAAAGCCTCGGGACTCTCCCCTGTTCCAGGCTCAGGTTGAAGATGCGCTGTAGAGGACCCCCCAGCTCCGATGCACAGACCTTCAGCAGTCATGGCGATACTCCATCTGGACCCGCTGCTTTGCTGGCACAAAGTCTCCTCAGCTCTCTGATCACATGCGCTGTTGTAATTATGGGTGGGGATGTCTCTCCTATGCTGGTATCAGCAGAAGGATGTGTGGAGGGTGCAGTACTCCGAGGTGACAGTGAGAATGGGTTAGGGTGGTCAAACCTTTTAAAGAAGTTAAAGAAGTTGTTCATTTGTGTTTGCTTTCTTCACATCTCTCTCAATGGTGGTACCCCGCTTCGAGCTGCAGCCAGTGATGATTTTCATCCCATCCCACACTTCCTTCATGCTGTTATTCTGCAACTTCTGCTCCAGCTTTCTCCTGTACTGCTCCTTCGCCGCCCTGAGCTGGACTCGGAGTTCCTTCTGCACGCGCTTGAGCTCATGCTGATCACCGCCTTTAAAAGCCCTTTTCTTCTGGTTCAAAAGGACCTCGATGTCACTTGTAATCCATGGCTTGTTGTTAGCATAGCAGCGTACAGTTCTTACTGGAACTACAATGTCCATACAGAAGTTGATGTAGTCAGAAGTGCAGTCAACAACTTCCTCAATGTTCTCACTATGTGATCCCTGCAGGATATTATAATTATCCTTAATTATCTGGGAGTGAAGTGCTGGAGTTTTAGAATGGAAATAATAGATCGTTATTTGGAACACATGCATTTCATGTGTGTTCCATTTCTACAATAATCTGTGTAAACACATCATTAAAACAGAAACGTTTTTCATATTTTAGTTATATATGACAAAATGTAAACATAAACTATATAATGTGTAATGCCTGTAGTGCAAAGATCAAATAAACACTTTCACAAAAGGTTCAAGGATGGTGCAATAGCTTCCGTGGCACAGTGGTAAGAATTGCTGACTTATAATCAAGAGTCCCCTGGTTCGATCCTGACTGCCTCATATATTTACCGTTTTGAGTAGTGAGCTGCTCTTATTGTTAAAATTATACAATAAACACATGCATTTGATTTGCGTCTGTAACAGCCACTGTAAATGTTTAGTACTTGTAAAAGTTTCTGTTTTCTTTTTCACTTTTATTCTCTCATTCACGATCACGATACATACCACCACCCTCCAGGGATCTGACGCTGTTACTTTTTATCTGAAACTGGGAATAACTGTACATGTGAGTGGTGTTTTGAGACAATAGAACTGGAAATTCTCTGATCTGGATGGATAAAAGCTGACACACAAACGCTGGCGAATCTGCCTTATTCGTATCTCATTGTCACTTGATTTTTTTATTCAATTTTATTGAGTGTTCCTGCTTATGCTGAATTAGTATGCACCTTATGGTCCATGATGTCAAAGCCGCACTGACAAAAAACAGAGACATAGGTACAGTATATATGATATTTGGAATTATTCATTTTATGACCTGTATAGTACGTTTCAGAAAACATTGTGGCACAGATACAACATTATTTATATTATTCATATTCATTTGTGTACCTTCTTGCGCTCTGCATGTCCTGGAGTCCTGTGCAGACTGGGCAAGATCGAAAAAAAAATAACTCACTGATTACATTTTCAGATAAAAAGTAACAGCATCAGATCCCTGGGGGGGCAGTAGTATGTATCATGATCGTGAATGAGAGAACAAAAGTGAAAAAAAAAACAGTATCTTTTACAAGTACTATAAATTTACAGCGGCTGTTACAGATGCAAATCAAATATATTTGTTTATTGTATAATATTAACAATAAGAGCAGCTCACTACGGTAAATATACGAGGCAGTCAAGATCGAACCGGGGGACTCTTGATTATAAGTCAGCAAATCTTACCGCTGCGCCACAGAAGCTGTTTCACCATCCTTGAACCTTTTGTGAAAGTGTTTATTTGATCTTTACACTTCAGGCTTTACACATTATATAGTTTATGTCTACATTTTGTCATTTATTACTAAAATATGAAAAATGTTTCTGTTTTAATGATGTGTTTACATAGATTATTGTAGAAATGGAACACACAAGAAATGCATGTGTTCCAAATTACGATCTATTATTTCCATTCTAAAACTCCAGCACTTCACTCCCAGATAATGAAGGCTGGAACAAGGAGAACTTTTTGGCCGTTCTATGGCGGTGGGGGAATGGAATAGTAGGCTTCTTGCTGCTTGTCTTGATCGGCACATTTACAAGACAAAAGAAGCTGACTGAAAAGTGTGAAGGGATTTAAGGTAGGCCGGATTTATGAGTTTTTTCGTAGGTTTTGGCAATTCTAGTGTTAAGGACAGTACAGCATGCACCCTAAAGACCTTAAGGAGTTGGCACATTCTCTGTTAAAAAGCGCCTGCCTGGAAAACATTTCCAATTTGAAGGCCCCCCCCCCACTAAAATCTTTTACTACTTTCTGAAACTGACCACAGCATTTCTTGTTTTATGGGGTACCCTAAAATAACAAGTTTCTATTTTTTCTTATGTCAAGTTCACTTTTTTCATAGTATAGCCTTAACAATTTGCTTTTTTATAGTTGTTTGCTAATCTTTCAGTGTGTACTCGTGAATATCCCATAAGACATCTTTCAACTTGTTTTTTAAATTCCCAATTTTCTTATTGTGCAAGTAAACTAGTAAGATGGTTGGCACATTGCTGAGTTGCTTGCAACACTAAGTTCAGTTTTGACTTTCCTATTTTACAGTCTGTTGCCCAAAGGTATGCGTTTCTTATTGTTTTGCAAAATTCTCCTAGTTATTAATGACTTCTTTTAAAATAGACCCAAAGCTAACTCCTTTAAGTCTCAATATGAAATAATGTCTAATTAAAAAAATATGTTTACAAAAAATGAAATTCACTTTGACATTCACACAGAAGTCCATGATTAGATGCTAATGATATAAACACTTTGGTGCAGACCAAAACAGCAATTATATAGCAAACTGCTAAGTCTCATCTCATCGTTGACATCCTTATATGTAATTTAGAAAATGGCATATTTCTGAAAAATTTTAATTACACATAGTACATTTCCCATTTCTTTGTGTCATGCAACCATGTCACCAGACAAGCAGAAAATTAAACACCAAAAGGAAGCAGACCTGCTTCTAATACTGTGAGCACATCCATTGCTTGCTGCTGCCAAATGCCTTGTGTATAAAATATATCACATGAAAAAAATTCAGCTTTGCTTGGGTTCTTTCATGTTTTACTGCTGATTACATATTTCCATACACCTAATGCCATTAACTTTAGCCATCACAATACTGTAACACAAATTTACTATTTGTGTTAACTCTAAGAGTATTCATAAGGACTACTTATTCTCAGATTTCTATATTCAGACAAGCAGGAGGTATCTATCTATCTATCTATCTATCTATCTATCTATCTATCTATCTATCTATCTATCTATCTATCTATCTATCTATCTATCTATCTATCTATCTATCTATCTATCTATCTATCTAAGATAGATAGATAGAAGCTAAACAAAGCCTTCTTGGAGGGAAATATAGAGAAACCAAAGGCTAGATATAATGAAAGGAGTTGTGCAGGACCTGTAGGTTGGAACAAGAGTTTTTAACTGGATCTTAACAATAACAGGAACCTAGTGGAGAAAATAAAGCAGAGGAGTAGAGTGGGAGTAATGATGGGCAGAATTCACCTGGCAGCCAACAGACGAGTTGCAGAGGTCAGATGGCAGTTGCTGGAAGCTGTGCTAGCAGAGAGATACAAACAGGATATAATATCAAAAATGGTACAGGAAGGTCCATTATTTTATTAAAGGCTCAATTCTGAAGCAGTACTTGATACTTTAACATATTCCTTCCTGGATTTTTAAACCAGGACCAACACGTAGACCTGCAAATACACTCGAGTATGCAATAGACTATGTTGGATTTGTCATGGGATCATGCAAGTATGAAATAATTTATTAGTGGCTTCTCTTTTGGTTTTACCAGTTATTCTTAGTAAGCTATCCACTTTACTTATAATACCTTTCTCTGGGGATCAGGATTCCCAGCTATTACACTTCTCAAATTATATTAAATTAAATAGAGCCACAGTAATTTTAATTGTTTGGAAATGCAATTTCTTTATAATCACAAGGTCAAAATACATATGGTAAACACATGTATATTATCGGGCAGCACGGTGGCGCAGTGGTAGCGCTGCTGCCTCGCAGTTAGGAGACCTAGGTTTGCTTCCCGGGTCCTCCCTGTGTGGAGTTTGCATATTCTCCCTGTGTCTGCGTGGGTTTTCTCTGGGCGCTCTGGTTTCCTCCCACGGTCCAAAGACATACAGGTTAGGTGGATTGGTGATTCTAAATTGGCCCTAGTGTGTGCTTGGTGTGTGGGTGTGGTTGTGTGTGTCCTGCGGCGGGTTGGCACCCTGCCCGGGATTGGTTCCTGCCTTGTGCCCTGTGTTGGCTGGGATTGGCTCCAGCAGATCCCTGTGGCCCTGTGTTCGGATTCAGCAGGTTGGAAAATGGATGGATGTATATTATCATAAAAGAAGATATAAATGATACAAATGCATAATTCAAAAGAGTTCTTCATAGCTCATTTAGTGGTTTTGCAGTTTTCCAGCAAATGAGAGGTTTACTTTTTTTATATTATACACTTTTTCCTGTTTTCTCTTTTGAAACGTTTGCATGCTGTCAAAATTTACTTGTATTTTCTTGCTGTAATACACAGCCATGTGTGAGAGTAGGCTTAATTGTTATATTGTGACTCAATCCTATCTTGTTTCCAATAAAAAACGTTTACCTGGTGGAGTTATTTGTGATGTTGTTACACAGTAGCAGTTACTGTAAATATGAGAAATAAGTCTCTGGCTGACTGTGCATTAGCTATTAATAGTTCTAATTTATCTTTGCCCACATAAATCATATTTACAATACTAAGGATTCAAACAGATGTCCAGTGCTATTTATACTGCAGGTTTCTTTGCTTAGGTTCCAAGTGAAGAACTTTGTGGCAGAGAACACCTATTGTCATTGCCAAAAGGTCTTCTGTATGTCGTCAGATCATTTTAAATGGTAAGCTCTTTGTCATTATGTCTTTCAGAAATAAGTGGCTTTGTTTCTTGCAGTAAGCCTTCTTCTTTCATATTGTTTTCAGCCACTAGCACAGGACTTGAATGTGGTGTAAATGACGTTAGAGCGAGTGATCCCCTAATGCGTTCAGATAAATATCGAAGATGTTTTCCATACAAAGTGCGAGAGAGAGAGAGTGAGATAGAGAGACACACCTCTACCTGAGACTACAGTAAGATAAGTTGTGCATAAATTTTACTGGATAGTATACAGTGCTGGCCCATTCCACTTTTGCACTAGTGGTTACAAGCCTTCTCATGGGTACCTGAGTAGGAAAGAGGTCAGCTTGCATTTAAAAATATTAAAATGAGTGCCCTTTGTCTGGAAATGCTGATTAACATGGCTAGTTATGAGATAAAATTCAGAAGGCTGTAGAGATTAAGGAAACTGGTTGTGCTCAGTGGCTCAAATTAATTTACATTTTTAAGTAATAGGAGATTGGGCACAGCTGGATTTCTGCTAAAAGGGCTCTGCATCTGTATCTATTTCAACTCTGTTATTATAAAGGAGAAAGCTTTGCATTACAATGGAAGCAGCTATCTGCAAAAAAACAATCCATATTATATCCAACACTGGCCTGTTGAAAGTACTTGGAACCCCTTTAAGTATAAAAATGGTTAGAACTGTAAGCAAGTTGCCTTTTTTGTGTACTTAAAGATTACATTTTCATTGTTTCCAGGGGCCAGCAAGTGGTACTGTTTCCTGATGCTGACTGTGGCGTAAGAGTGAAAAGCAAATTTTACTATTCACTTGTTGTATTTTTTCAGTGTACCTCTGATACACAATTTAATTTTAACTTCAAAATTATGAGTATCAATTATACAGGAGTATAAATGGGTGATTGATTTCTGGCAGAGATAGGAAAAGGTAGTATGAGTACTACTGGTTCACTATGTGACCCTTTATCATTTAATTTGTCTATGCTCGTCATTGTAGAGTCTTTAACACAGACATACCCTCTCCAGCAGACAGGAGTTAAGTAAATGTATCATACTCCATATCTCTTTGGTTTTCATTTATTCTTCATTCTTCTTTTTGATGATTTTTAACATTTTTGAATTTGTACATGACAGAACATGGGAAACACATAGAAGTGAGGGACATTTGCAATGGCCAGTTTGATTAATTTTTAAAGTGAATTCAGAAATATTCTCTTCATATGTTTATGCAGACATGGTGTGGGTTTAATTACAAGAATATCTGCTTCCTGAAAATACCTTTTTTAAATTAAGATTTTAATTTTATTTTCCACGATATAAGTTCAGTATTCTGTCTCAATACAGTATTCTATGTGTGTTTCTCTAATGAAATATTCATCCAATTACACATCAGTACAATTTTTATTTTTCATTAAGAACCAATAGATCTTGAAGAGTAATTTTTTTTTTACTTGAAGTAAAAAGAAAGGCTAAGTATCTTTGTGTCCTATATTTGCTTAATAATGCATACTGTAGACCCAGTGCTACAATAGTTAAACTATTAAAATTCAGACGAAGTTTCACAAGACAAAAGGAATCACTGCAAATAATATGCAAAAACTAGGCAAATAAAACTTTAACTTGGAGTTGTTTTTGTTTATCAAAAAATTTGGAAATTGGGTAAGGAAAATGTACTTGACAAGTTTTCTTCACACTAGAATCCCTGAACTTGAAATCCCCAATTTTTTTTTTTTTCTTCAGTATGCGAGCAATGGTACAGAGAATGCAGTCAGACTTCTTTTTTTGGGCACATACACTGTCAGCATGGCACTGCCAGATCTAAACACTAGTGTGGACAGTTACTTGCATACTGAAGTGACTTTAGCTGCAGGTGGAAGATTTTATTGCTCTTTTTGTAACTTATCTTCTCCCAGATAAGGAGTGGCATTGCACATGTACTTTGTCAGCATGCCCTTGTCGATCAAACACAGGAAGCTCTGTAGTCTACTTGTGACTTTACTCTGTAGAAGATAAGTAAATAAATATAGGTAAACAACATTCAATGTGGCGTTTATATAAGTAACATAAATGTTTTTCATATAAGAAGCAATCGCAAGTGGAACCTTGCGTGATACCTTGGCGAGCTCTGTAAGCTCTGCTGTTTAGTTGAAGGACATGCATGTGGCTGATTCACCGGCAGGACAAAACCCAACCCGTTGCTGCATCCAAACAGTACCATCTTTTGACTTTACGCCTGGTGCAGCTGCGTTGTTCTTATGTGTGAGTGGATGTTTCTTGCAGGGAGGGCTTCTGTTCTCTTTCTCCAAATTAAAACCATCATCCTCATCTGAGTTCATCTCTGTTATTTGAAAATAGTAGTGTCAGATCGTGGGGAGTGTGAATGTGACTGAGAGAATAAAACTGAGATAAAAAAAAAACACTAACCTTTACAAGTGCCATAAATTTTCACCAGCTGTTACAGAATCAAATCAAATGTATGTTTTTATTCTATAATAGTAACAATAAGAGCAGCTCACTACTCAAAACAGTAAAACTAGGAAGTGCACAGAATAGAACTAGCACCCTCATGATTATAAGTCAGCAGTTCTTACCGCTGCACCACCCAAGCAGTTGTAGCAGCATTGTACACAATGTACAATTGTACACAAGTTCTTTTTCTTCGGTTATATTCTTGAATAAAAGTGCACTTGTTTTGTTATACTTGTACCTTTTGTGAAAATGTTTATTTGATATTTGGGCTTCGGTCTTCACACATTATACACTTCATTTCATGTCATTAGTACTATAACATAAAAAAAAGTTTATGTTTTAGGTATGTGTATGAATATGTGTATGTGTGTTTTAGGTATTTTGTCTCACAGGTGGCGCAGTGATAGTGCTGCTGCTTTGCAGTATGGAGACTGTGGAAGATTGTGGGTTCCTCCCTGTGTGGATAGCGCTTTGAGTACTGAGAAAAGAGCTATATAAATGTAATGAATTATTATTATTATGTGTTCAAAATGTCTTGCCTTGCATTTCCTGTCATCCTACATTTACCCAAATTGTTGTAGACATGGAACACACATGAAATGCATGTGTTCCAAGTAACAATATATTATTTACCTTATATAACTCCAGGCACCTCATACCTAAATAAACAGACTTGAGCTGGGACCTTTTTTTCCGAGTTGAGCTGTAGCAGTGGTGGGGATAGGATAGCAGGCTGTTTGCTGCTTGTGCTAATCAACATATTTGCAAAACAAAAGATGCCAATGGAGAGGTGCAAAAGAATTTAAGGTGGCCCAGGATTATGAGTTCTTTAGTAGGCTTCAGGGATTCAAGTGTTAAAGTAAGCTAAATAATAATAAATACATTTTTATTAGGTGAATAATTCTTACAATAAGGTAAACCAGATTTAATGTCATGATATATGTACTTTTCTCTTGCTTAGATTTTAGTTTTTGCAGTGTGCTTAAATGGGTAACAATTTCAGCTGAACTTACTTTAGTAATGCTTTAACACAATCTGTGAGATCAATTATATATAATATAATATGATACAGGGAAGCAGTGTAAAATACTAAATGTATGTGTTAGGAAGAATGTATCGTTTGGAATAATGATGTCTCTAAACACTGGACACTCTATCTCCGTTGTACCCAGTTATTATTGTGTTTGGCTGTTTCCTAAATTACTTTGGCTAATAAGCCATAATATTATTTGCTTTTTATCTACACCAACAGCTACTAGTTTATATTATATATCTATTTCAATAGAATTAGACATTTTGTCCTTAAGTATCCCTGTTACCAAATCACAATTAGGAAAATAATAGATGACAACTGAAGGAATACATTAATTATGAAAATACAAAAAGTGAATAGTATAATTTGCTTTTCACTCTTACCTACTCCCCTTTTGCAATAAGAAACATCCCTGTTTCACCTATTGCTACAAAACAAAACAAAAAATTGACTTTAAAAAAATTTATATACAAAAGACAAATAATGCATTCAATTAAATGGAAGAATAAAATTTATAAACACATAATCTGAACTTCTGCATTGGACATTAGTGCAATTTTATGCACATATGCATACTGTATCTTCAAAAAAACAATGATTAAGCTTCATTTCTGAAAATGCGAAAGACGTACACACTGTTCAGATCTTGAACATAATCTGGTGGGTAGGAAAGGGTAATTCTACTGTCCTGGGTTGTCACAGAGCCTCTTATAAGTACAGGGTCAGTGGTTGGACCTGAAGATACCACATTATCTTGGACCGGAATCTATATAGGTGTCATAATGGGTTCAGGCACACAAGATGTTTTATAGATATAAGGGTGTGGGCTCAGGGTTGGGTATCTTGTCTATAAGTATTTGAGTGATTTGATGTGTTTATGGAAATATGTATGGCTTAAGATGGTTGAAGTGTATCACTTTGGGCTAGCACATAAATTCAACTGATCCTGTAGTTTGTAGTCCACTCCATTGTCACTAGGATGGGGATTCATCCTTTGCAACACCTTGTATGGGCCTGTCCATTCTAGATAAAGTCTGTTCCTAGCCATACTGGGAGATAAACCCATACAACATCACTCTTGCAAGCAGCATGTCTCATCTGATGATAATAGTAATGGTTTTGCCAAGTAGATGCTGTAGTAAGGTTATCTGCAACAGAATGGAAAGCATAAAAAGTATCCTGCACATAGGATTAGCATACTCACTGGGACATCTACGTATTGTCACGCTTGGATCACACAATTGCACAGATTCATTCAGGGTTTTCAAGAAACATAAACTTTATTCATAAACAGCATAATAAAGTATAAAGAATAAAGCAGGGGATGTCTGGGGGAAGATAGACAAGGCAGTGAACCAAAGGACAGCTGCAGTACAGGCTTTTAAATGTTCAAAGCACCACGTGAGATGGAGATCACACGGCATGGCAGCAGCAGCAAGCCTGCAGCTGATCTAGCAAAGAGGAGATAACAACTGTATTTGTTTCCCATCGAATCACTATTTAAGAGGGGGTTTTGGAGGAGCAACCATGTCTCCTTGGAGTGCGTTCAGCCCCCCTCTTTACACCCCTTCCCTCAGCTTTGTTCACATCTTTGTGAATTAAGCAACTCTCTAAACCAGGCTTGGACAAGCGCAACAGGACATCTGCATTAATGTGTGCAAAGCCAGGTTGGGAACAGACACTAAAATTATACAGTTGCAAGCTCAAGAACCATCTTGTGAGACAGGAGTTTGTATCTTTCTTTCAGTATAGCCATTGAAGAGGAGCATGATCGGTCACCAAGGTAAAATTATGACCCCATAAATAATAACGGAGTGCATCCACAGCCCATTTAATCGCCAAACATTCCTTCTCAATTGTTGAATAATTGCGCTCCCAAAGAAGCAATTTCCTACTTAAAAATGTGATATGGTGCTCTTCCCCATCAAAAACCTGAGATAGGACAGCGCCTAAACCGGATGCACTAGCGTCCGTCTTCAGAACAAAATCTTTAGAGAAGTCTGGATTCCGCAAAACTAGGTAAGAAGACAAAGCAGTTTTCAAATCCCAGAAGGATTGTATACAATCATCCATCCAGATAACAGGGCAGTTCTTCCTGCCTCTCATAAGATCAGAAAGAGGAGCAGCCCTATTTGCAAAATCAGGGATGAATTTCCTATAATAACCGGGAAGCCCCAGAAATGCACAAACCTGTTTCTGCATCTCCAGACGTGGGTAAGGAAGCACCTCATCCACTTTCTAAGTTGAGGGCGAACCAAACCCCTGCCCATTGAATAACCCAGATAATGAAGAGGGGGTTTCAGAAGAACAACCGCGTCTCCTTGAGGTGCATTCAGCCCCCCTCTTCACAGTATGTGAAAGGTTTCCAAATGTAATATCAAATGGCATAACATGTCACATTATAGGCACAAACTGAATCCAAAATTACTTTATCCCTTAATATTGACTTGAAAGATCCCAAATGTTCAATAAGGTCATACTACTCATGTAAAGAGTTCAATTGCCTTGTCATGCCATTCTTCCTATCACACATCATTCCATGATTCAAATTCTCCTGGAAAGATGTTGTTACAGAAAAACAGATATTAGATTGTGGCAAAATTCCTTCTATTATGATATTTTATAGTCAGGTCTTGCGGTCAAAAACCTTAAAGCAAAGGATATTAATATCTAAAGCTTTTGATGCAGATGGGGGCCTTCTCCAATTCTGGACACCTTTTTTGTGTCAGAGGTTACCAGCACATAACTTTTAAACTTTTCGTTGGCTTTTTGCATTAGGGACTCATGATTGCTATAACTGGAACCTGAGTATGTTACCATAAATGAAGGTTATCAATTGGTTGATGGCTTAGTCTATGGCTTTATCCTCTTCTGGTATAAATTGTTTCTCCTTGGAGTCAGGCAATTCTTTTCTTTGCAGAATTTTAATATAGCCCAATCTCCAGGTTCAAAGTCAGATACAGTACTACTATATCTGATACGCTAGGAAAAGCAGCTTTTACCTGCATATATAAAGACTTATGCATTTTACTTATTATTTGGCAGTATTGCAATACTTCATTTGTAATTACTGAAAATTGCTTAGGGATCCCATAAAGGAGGAAAAGGTGCCAACTGTTGTGCTTGTCCTGCAATTAATATCTCAAGTTTTTAGGCCTGTTTCATTGTGGGTACCCTTTAATATTATCTCTAACAGTAAAACAGATGGTCATATTAGTCCAGTTTCTACTTATATCTTAGCTAATTTATTTTTTTTAATTGAATTCTGCAGGTGGTAAGCACAGAATGCAAGTGTCCTTTAATTTTATCTTATGTTTATAATTTTCAATATAGATCCTTCAATAAAAACTTAACTACTAACACTGTATCTGCTTGTCTGTTGTTGTGGCCTCCACTAAATTGAAAAGCATATCCATCACAACAAGTAAATAATCATAATATAAAACAAAGCCATTCTTAATATATACTAAGGAAAGAGGCATTCAGTTGGTCTCACAATATTCAAACATTGGTACATAACCTTTGCTGCTATGAAAATAACCTGGTAACCTAAAGTTCATCCACTATAACAAAGTCCTACATTTTGACACCTGTGTCAATTTTTTTTTTGCTGTATGTTCTACTAGAGGGAACCAGAGGGTATCGGTCAAGGAAAACCCTGAAAGTGGTCCTATTGACATAACAAACTGATAAGACCCAAATGTTATGACTCTCCTAAAGATAACACATGGTGGGAAATAAAATCAAAAGGAAAGAGAATGCAGAATAGTGTGGAGGTAATTGGTTTAAAAGTCATGTTCTATGACTGTTTCTGTAGAAAGTATGCAAATTCTAATCTATTACTCTAAAGTACAAATTTGTTTGTCTCTATGGTTATTGAACCTTTTGAAGATGAGGAGTGGTCAGTGCATGCAATCAAGTGATCTAGGAGCTACTAGTGTCCTCCAGAGAACAGCTGTCAGTCAGCACAGTAAGTAGAAGAAGTCAAGGAAGATTGCCACAGCCTGGACTGGTAAATTCATAATTAGTTTTTAGAGAAGGGAATCAATTAAGCAAAAACAGTTAGAATCAACATTCCCTTTTTTTGTTTTTCTAATTAAAAAATATTGTACAGGTACTGTATATGCACATTTTTATACATTTTTTTTCTATTTCTTAGGTTTTCACTGTAAAATCATTTACAGAAGTGATAAATATTTCACTATGTTTAAGGCTTACAGGGAATTTATACTAAATATATTTTATCTTTTCCTACTTAAGGTTCTTTAAATTATTTTGAAGATATTTTGATTAGCAGAAATTATCTTGAAATATATCTATTATGCATATATCTTAATATGTTATCTAAAAGCTAAAATAATATCTTTATACTTATCCCAGAAATGTATCTTTAAGCTATTATTTTTAGTACTGATTTAACTTACACATACATTTCCATCTTAGGATTTAGAATTTTAACAAAGTGGCTGGAATGTTTCATTCAAACATCAACTTATTGGAAGTAAAACTAAACCTTCCATCAGCTATACAGTCATACAAACATTAACATTCTATTCTATTTATATTCTCAATTCTTAAACATGAGGAGAGGATGGGAAAGGAAAACAATATATTATATGCAATAAATGCCTTATAATTCAAAGTCTATTTATATTGAAAAATGCTTTCAGGGTAGTTAATGCACCACACTACTGCATATTGAGAATGGAGGTTCTGCTCCTTTTTGTATGTTAAACATTACTTTTATTCTAATTATCATGAAAATAATCTAATAAATAAATATAAACTTTATCAGTGTTGCTTAACAACATTGAGCTTTTTTACCTATAACTTCCTGTCTCATAGTTTTCCTTGTATTTTTTTCTATAGAGTATTGATTCTGTAGAAAAAGCACAGATTTTATTGGTTAAAAAATTTCTCTTGCATTATTTATACACTACCCATATTACTAGAGCATATCTCAGTATGAAACAATAGCAACAGGTTAAGCACACACACACATAAGAGCCAATCCAGTACCTGGAGAACCCACACTGACACAGGGAAAACAGATAAAGTCTACACATAGCACATACACAAAGCCCCATACCACCTTTCTTTTGTAATTTTTGAAACATGTTAACCTATTTGTTAAATTACCTAACAACTTATTTATGCATATATCTCTATTTAACAACATTAATAGCTTATCCTTAAATATTTTACCAATAAAATTAGCCAATTAAACACTGTCCTTATAAATGCTTCACATATAATATGCACATAAATAACACAAGAACATCAATACTTTCAAAAAGCACACACCCCATCACACAAACCACAACTTATAGCATTTTTCTTTTTGAAAGAAATTATTTCCTTTGTATTTTGTAACTTATCAAGAGAAAATGTTTCCTTAAAAACTGGCCAAAGTTTCAAGAAAAAATGTTTTGCACATTTATAAATATATTTTTAATAGCAAATGTGAGACATTATACCATTATACCCCTTAGCATAGACAGAATTAAATGTATACCTATGACTTTTGTTCAGTTTTTATCGCTTGATTGCATGTATGCAAATCTGTAGTTAATCTGCCCATCACTAGCTGTCACAGAATGCCCGGAGCACAGGTGTGCATGATGATACCAACCACACCAGGCATTATCTTTTGTGTAATAAAGCAATGCTTTTGCAAAATAACAAAATAATTATTGTGAAATAATACAACAATTTTTACAAAATAGCATAATAACAATTGGAAAATAAAACTAAATGTTTGGTAAATAATGCAATGCATTTTTTTGTTTGAGTGGTGGGAATAAGCTTCTGTATTTATCTCTTTTCACTATTTCTTATTTTTACAGGTTGTGGATTTTCCTTATATTTCAAAATGCACTTTGACTCTCTACATAATCTACAAAAAATGGTACAGAATAGGCTGATAGTCCTGAAGTCACTGGTATCATCATTGAAGGTCAAGAAATACTGTTGAGTCTTAATAGTGTATCACAGGCCTGAGCTGCTCTCTTAGGTTTCATATACAGTATAAACTTTATCCTAAAGAATTAAATTATGCATTTGTAGTGTTTAAAAAAACACTTGTTGGCATAAGCCAGATGTTTATGTTATTTCCTGCATTATTAAAATTTTAAAATAATTGTCAGAATACAAATTTCTAATACAAAGTTAAGATATTACTGTATTGTATATCTTTCAGATGTGATAGCCGTAGGCATATGGAAACTTTTACATTAAACCATAGTTGCTTTGAGCAGAAATCAACTTTCTTTCAAAGCTGCTGTCTTTGATAATGCAAGAATTGTTTTGATATGAGATTAGTGATACCGGTGCAGTATAAAAGAAATTTATTATTTTTTGCTCTGGAGGAAGTTTCAGCACAAGGCTTTCATTTGGTTTGGTCTTGGATTGTTAGTATTGCTGATGCCTACACTATATCCTAGCTCAAATGAAGCTTACACAGCTCAGTGATGAAGGTTTGTTCATCTTTGGACATCTTTGTCCAGGGCAAGCTGATCTGAACTGTTTATTCAATAGAAGGAACATTTGTGGTGAAAAAATAAGTATAATGTTATAATAAAAGAATATTAGTATTGTATGCAGATGATAAATACAGATGACTGCATAAATTCATACAACAGATGCATGAACAAGTGACAAAAACTTAATAGTATGAGCAACAACATATATATATATATTCTGGGCTCATCAGGCGTATACACTCTACTGCACTCTCTCTTGGGAATCGAACCTCGGACGTCGATCTACATGCTGTCAAATAAACAAACCACATGCCGTGGTGCAACGTTAGGGGCTTCGCCTCTGGCGCTGACGTCCAAGGTTCGATTCCCGAGAGGGAGTGCAGTAGAGTGTGTATGCCTGATGAGCCCAGAATTAGGGTGAAACACGTGTCGCGTGCTCTTTGCATTATTTGACAGTAAACTATTTCAACCATATATATATATATATATATATATAGTAGGCCTACACAACAAGCTACTATTGTATTAAAACACAGATTAACACTTGATTAACACTTGATTACTGCATGAAAACAAACTTTATCATGACAAATTAAAACAAAATAATTGGAAACACAGCCAATCTATATTAACAGGTCTGTATTAATAGGTTTATATTAGCTTATACATCATACAAATATATTGTATTTGACATCTGCATTATCAAATTTTTTTGTTGTTTATAAATTTACTAAATTTGGGACAATTGTTTCATAAATAAAATAGTGTTTTATCCATAGTGGTTGAAAGTTTAATGTTTTAATGTGACACAAATCTTGTAAACTATAAAAAGAGAGAGAAAGAAGAAATACACCATTTTGTAACTCTCTATCTCTCTATCCAAACATACGCTTTACGTAAAATGTAGTTAAAACACATCATCAAAAGCATTTATGTAATTTTGCCAAATTATGTTAATTTAAATGCAATGCATCCAAACTGTTTATGAAAAATGGTAGTATCTCTAAAATGTTTTTTGGAAACTTAAACATTTGTAAGAGAAAGGTGAATAAACACAGCAATTTAAAATCCCACAATTATATCCAAAAGTGTTCTGTACATAAAGTTTATTTAAATTTGCAAATTTATTTAACATATTAACAAAAGAGTCTACTCATTTGGAAAAATTGTGTTAATGCATACCATTATGGAGAATGGCATACATTTAATGTCCATAATATAGTATACTTTCTAGTTTTATTAAAAAATAATGCAGCCTGCATTATTTTTTGAGTTTTCCTGATACTGATAAAACTTAATGATTTACAATTGCTTGTGATAATTGTCAGTATTTTTGTCAGTATTTTTAAGTAATATGTGTTGTGATGTGAGATTTTACATATAACTTGATAAATATTTTGTATGTCTTTATTTGTAATTTTGGCAAAGCAATGTTATTTAGTGTTTAAAATCCCCCCCCCCCCCCCCCCCCCACCCCCCTGGAATGGGTCTGTTAGAATTTTACGACAGCATTAGGGGAATGTGTCTTAAACCAGTTTGCTGAGTTTTTCTTTGCTAAAGTCATTTCTATCCCCTAAAGTGTACTTTAACATATGGTTTGGAGGCAGGTTTTAAAATGTTCTATTCCCCCATTGGTCTGAGGTATGGCTGTTTGGAATTGGCTTGTCTCAGAGGCCTTTAAGTACCATGATGTCCTATTGCCTCTAGGGGTTGGACAGAACATCTATAAATGTATGTGTTTAACCTCACAATCTCTCTCTTACCAACCAACATATGATGAAGAAGTATCTCTCTCTTGCTAATCTGTGATGATGAAGACAACACAATGAAGAGCACAGTTTAGCAGCCATTTTGAACAGACATGTGGCTGAAAGCTGAGCACCAATGATGCCTTAACTAGAGACATTTAAGTAACTACAAGTCTGTGTGCCGCCTGAACTACATATCACCATTTAATCAGGTTGTATGGTTGCCAATATTCAAATGTACTTTCCATTTTGTTATTATTTATGAATATTATCAGTAATATTTTATGTGTAACTTAACTTCTGCTTGTCTTTTTACTACATTTAATTGCCTGAGGTTATAGATATAGAAGGGAAGGTGGGGATAAGTTATATACTATAATACCTTATAAACAGTGGTAAATCTGTGAGATTATGCATTCTGAGGCTACATATTAATAATACAATAGGGGAAAATAGAGCAATATATATTACTCTACCGAGACAAAACAATATGTAACAAACAAAATTAAAGCAACAGTTTGCATGGAGCTTTCTGATTTTAAAATTACTTTAAATTAACATTCACATTAGTGTTGATAGTACTTAGTTTGTTTAGGTATATTTTACAACTAAGTGATTTCAAGTGCACTTCTCTATGCTGTGGTATGCTGGGCTGGTACCATCACTTCAAGAGAGGCCCATCAAATCAACAAGGTGATTTAAAAGGGAAGGCTTAGGTATGGGACACACTCTTGGCTCCCTGGAGCTAGTAGCACAGGAGAAAATTAAAACAAAACTGAGTGCCATTTTGAACAATGCTGCACATCCACTCGCCGACACACTAACACTGAGGACTTTCAGCCAATGAATTATTCAGCTGAAGTGTGTCAAGAAATGCCACAGGGCCTGTTACCAACAGTAATATGCCTGTATAACACATCAGAGTGACTGTAAAGTCATTCTAGTGAGTATTTGAGAGGGATTTGTTGCTTGTCATAATGTAATAATACTTAGCTATTTATTTACTGAATTTCTGCAAAAGCAGCCAAATTTCCCCCTAAGGACAAAAAAGTGCTATCTATGTAACCACCTATGTGACTGTATATGTGAATTAATTTTGAAAAATAAAATTGATAAATTTGAATAAACTTAAAATGTTCCATTGCAAACAGGTGCCATAATTTATTCAGGTTATTACCACACTTCATTTTTAACAGTGCATGCAGACTTGGTGAGTATCTTACGGAGACCGCTTTAAGGGTACATCAGGGTACTAGCTGTGGGGTGGAACACTTTGTAGCGGGGCTACATAGTAATAGTGTTGTCAATGTTTGTACTGAGTGCGTTTTGTTTCCATCATCCCATTTGCTGTTTAATGTGTGCGTCAGTGAATGTCGTCCCCGTAAATACAGGAGGGACGGATGATGGAAAGAGACCACAGCCCCAAGATGGAAAGCACCTGTTTATAATCAATCAATTACATCCGGCTCAGTACTATATAAGCAATCAGGAGAGAAGAGGGAGGAGAGAGGAGAAAGACGGAGATTACATTTCACGACAACGAACCAACTTTACCTGCTGTTTTCCACATCACGCTTTTGTAACCAGTTTGTTTTTCATTCCGCCAGACTTACTTCAAATCAGTCATCACCACAGACCCCGGGGTTGGACTGCATCATTCACCATACACCGAGGATTCACTCCATTTTTTCCGGGAAATACAAACGCATCACTTATCTGTTGACCAGTCATCCGTATTCAGGACAGTTGTATACTCAGACTCAAGTTCACTATCATTGGCATTTTCCGTATTCATTCATTGTTATTCGTGTTTTGTGTTTGTTATATGTTACTGGGACAAGGGAGGGTTTGTTATTGTATATATGGTGTTGTTACGTTGTTAGTTTGGTGGAGGGATATACATATCTATATCTATACTTATTTTCTACGTGTGAAATTTGCCTTTTTTGTTATTGTTTGATTTAATATATTTATCCACCTATTTTTACATATCTGCTTTTTTGTGCTTCTGTTTAAACCGTCGATTGTGGGGAAAATTTTATTTGTTAGAGGTACGGCTTGGTATTTTTAGATTAGCCTCAATAATTTATCCAGGCTACAGGTCTTGGAAGTGCAGCTGCCGGCTGGGTAAGGGGTCGGCCGTTACAACTTGTTTCTATATAGAATGGAGGAACATCACCAAGAAGTCTGGCACCACTCCTGCCTCATCTGTTACTCCGTTCCTTCCAGGCAGTCAGAATAAAAAGGCACATGACCAACAGAAGATTTCCACTGGTCCACCAGATAAAGTGGAGAGAGGACAATGCTCAAGTGAATCTGTTATTCTGGCATTGTACATCTAGACACTCTCACAACGCTTTTATTTTAACTCGAACAGCTGTCAGTTGAACGGTGTCTCCCCGGCTGGAATCTCAAATCTTCTTATGTATCTTACAATATATTTCCAGAATTTACACTACATATTAAATTTGATTTTATACACTAAATGTGCACCATATATTCACTCACCTGTACACTGTGTATTCATTTATGACTTTACATATTCAGAGTTCGAACAATCTCTTTCAGCAAAAGAAAACAAGGCTTCATCATAAAACATTAAAAATTGGACAGGAAAAAGCCAATGCCCTTACAATAATAATAATAATAATAATAATAATAATAATAATAATAATAATAATATGGACCATTTATCAGTATTTTGATAATTGAGTAATGTTCAGCACATTTACGTGTGTATACAAAATTAATAATTTGCTGACAAAATAGCAAGATGATTGTCTAATTGTATTTGGTGAGTGTCAGTGTGAATTTAAATAAGCTCAACAATGCATTACTACCTCATCCATGATAGGCTCTGGCTGCTCCACATCCATTAATTTAACAAAGCAGATCTGAGAAATTAATTATGTAGGTGAAGATGGTCAAGTATGGAATTTTACTGGACCAGTTTTGAAAGAAGGAACACAGGGAAGATTTAGCAGTTACACAGTGACTCACTGAAGAAGAACACCGGAGTTCTGCTTACCACTCAGCTCATCCTGTCTTCAATGATATAAAATTAACTACCTTAAATCTGAAATCTGAAATATTGCTCTGATGAAAAAATTGAGATGGAGATATTACAATGAAGAAAAAACAAGTGGTGAAATATTTCTCTCTTGACAAAAGGAACAGGCATGAAGTTGTTACAATCAGCAACATAAAACATCCAGGGAAATGTTTTCTTTCAATTGAAAAACATGGACTAAATCAATACAACAGGGAATGAAAACATTCAGGAAAATGTGTTCTCCCTTACAAGAAGTCATACTGCAGGGAGGAATGAGTATTACAATAGATTTGTTCATCCTGTAAACAGCAGTATTATGCTCCTTTTGACATTGTTTACTTGCGTATCTGAAGGGATGCCCAGTGACAGGGAATTGGTCAGTAAGAAAGGTGTTGCACCAGATTGGGTTAATGCCTTACAATGTATAAACAAGAGCACTGGAAACACACATCATCCTGACAATGTGAAAAGAATGGCTTTGAAAAGGGTGTACTTATTTGGAGAGTGCACTGAAAGTAGTTACCAGAGTAGTACCAGAGGACTGGAAGACAGATTGAACAAGTCTGCCAGGCCAGTGTGATAAAACTGGCTTTGCATTTGCAACATGCTGAACTCAACTGTCCTTTACAAAGTTCAAGTTCTTGTTATAATGGCAAATCATGGCTCAGGAGTGCAGGGTCACCATTGCAAGCTTTGACAAGGACTGTTTAGTGAGGGATTCTGACCCCACTAAGAAGAAAGGGCATGGTGGGGTATAAAAGCTGCTTTTTGCTTTTCACCTTTCTACTGGTGTGGATTATTGACAAACACAGGAGAGAGGACAGCATATTATTAAAAAAACAAAAGTAAAGAGAGTAAACGTTATGCAAAAATAAACTGAACTGAATTGAATATGTAGAGGTACAGGCAAACAGACAGGCAACCCCAGTTATTAAACAGGAGTTCAGGAACCATAAGTGCATATCCAGAGGGCTTGCAGGTGTTTTTAGCTTTGCACAGTTTTACTTGTGTTTATTCCCTTCTTGAGATTATATTGCTTAATAAAATTATTTTTTTATACACCGTTTCCTCCCTAGTATGAATCTGAGTTACTACAGGAATCTCCTTAATGATCCCAGAAACTAGAACAAATTGTTAAGATTAGTCTATAATAACTCTTAGGGCATTGCATCTTTTACATATATTTACAGTATCTGTATTTGAATATAATGATCCTTTATCATGACAAATTGGATTTCTGATGCTATTTTTTGTGTTTTTGGAGATTTCCAGTAAAGTAGTCAAAACAAATGTTCTACATTTAAAAAAAAAAACACTGTTTTGATTAAAGGAAACCTGGTGGTGGAATGGGGAAGTACAGGAGAGTATACAGAGGAAGAGGTTGGCAAAGAAGAAGTGGATTAGGCAGAGACATGCAGAAAGTAGACAAGAAAGCAAAGAGATAAGGTGAAAGTAAGGTGAAGAAAGAGGTGGTGAAGGCTAAAGAAAAGGCATATGATGAGTTGTATGAAAGGCTGGGCACTAAGGAGGAAGAAGAGGGCCTGTACTGATTGGCTAGACAGAGGGACTGAGCTGGGAAAGATGTGCAGTAGGTTAGGATGATAAAGGATAAAGATAAAGAGGAGGGTGATTTGAGCAGATGGAAAATGTACTTTGAGAGGCTGATGAATGAAGAGAATGAGAAGCGAGAGTGAAGGTTGGATGATGTGGTGATAGTGAATCAGGAAGCGCAACAGATTAGCAAGGAGGAAATAAGGAGAGCTATGAAGAGGCTGAAGAATGGAAAGGCTGTTGGTCCAGATGACATACCTGTGGAAACATGGAGGTGTTTAGAAGAGATGTCAGTGGAGTTTTTAACCAGATTGTTTAATGGAATCTTGGAAAGTGAAAGGATGGCTGAGGAATGGAGAAGGAGTGTACTGGTACCGATTTTTAAGAATAAAGGGGATGTGCAGGACTGTAGTAATTACAGGGGGATAAAATTGATGAGCCACAGCATGAAGTTATGGGAAAGAGTAGTGGAAGCTAGGTTAAGAATGAAGGTGACGATTAGTGAGCAGCAGTATGGTTTCATGCCAGGAAAGAGCACCACAGATGTGATGTTTGCTCTGAGGGTGTTGAAGGAAAAGTATAGAGAAGGCCAGAAGGAGTTGCATTGAGTCTTTGTGGACCTGGAGAAAGAATATGACAGGGTGCCACAAGAGGAGTTGTGGCATTATATGAGGAAGTCGGGAGTGACAGAGAAGAATGTAGGAGTTGTAAGAGGGAAGTGTGACAGTGGTGAGGTCTGCGGTAGGAGTGACAGATACATTCAACGTAGAGGTGGGATTACATCAGGGATCGGCTCTGAGCCCTCTTTTATTTGCAATGGTGATGGACAGGTTGACAGACAAGATTAGACAGGAGTTCCCGTGGACTATGATGTTTGCTGATGATATTGTGATCTGTAGTGAGAGTAGAGAGCAAGTTGAGGAGACCCTGGAGAGGTGGAGAGATGCTCTAGTGAGGCGAGGAATGAAGGTCAGTAGGAACAAGACAGAATACATGTGTGTAAATGAGAGGGAGGTTAGTAGAGTGGTGAGGATGCAAGGAGTAGAGTTGGCGAAGGTGGATGAGTTTAAATCTTGGGATCAACAGTACAGAGTAATGGGGATTGTGGAAGAGAGGTGAAAAAGAGAGTTCAGGCAGGGTGGAATGGGTGGAGAAGAGTGTCAGGAGTGATTTGTGACAGATGGGTATCAGCAAGAGTGAAAGGGAAGGTCTACAGGACGGTAGTGAGACCAGCTATGTTTTATGGGTTGCAGGCAGTGACAGTGACTAAAAAACAGGAGAGAGGTGAGATTGTGTTGGTTTGAACATTTGTAGAGGAGAGATTCTGGGTATATTGGAAAAATGATGCTAAGGATAGAGCTGCCAGACAAGAGGAAAAGAGGAAGGCCTGAGAGAAGGTTTATGGATGTGGTGAAAGAGGACATGCAGGTGATGGGTGTAACAGAGCAAGATGCAGAGGACAGGAAGATATGGAAAAAGATTATCCACTGTGGCAGCCCCTAATGGGAGCAGCTGAAAAAAGATAAAGAAGATTCCAGTTTTCTATAACCCAAAGATGTACATGCCAGGTTAATAAGTGACTCTAAATTGAGTAAACTATCCTGTGATTAATTTTCACATCCACACAACTAATTAAATATCACATAATATGACTGCATGTCTCAATTCATCTAAAGGACTTTAATAATTATAGAGTTTTCTAATTTCTTACATAACAGGAATTTGCCACCAGTATTCAAAGAGATTTACAAGCTATAAACACATAAATACAATGTCCTTTGTTTGTTTTTCAAGTTTTCTCTTTCTTTTTCTTAAGGACATAACTATACTACTTTTTCCACAATTCCTTCTCAAAAAGTTTGGCGGGCCCATTGCCTGTCACAGTAACTGATACTTTACATTTTTGTGTGTAGTTACCACTATGAAAATGTGGCAATTACATTACAAGCTACTTATACATTGCAATTGACATTGACAAAAAAATATTTTTTTTTACTTATCTTTATATAACTATGACAAATCATATGATCTTGCAAAAAATATAATAACTTTTAGAGCACATATTGCATTAAAAATAAGTTAAGTAAGAGGTTAATCATATAGGGAAGTGTATTCTGTAAATCATTGTTAAAACCATTTAGTATAAGACAGGTGAGGATTTGCCGAGCTCAGTTTTATTATAAGTAAAACAGAGATTATGTTCTTAGAATGAATCCATCCTTTATCCTTTTTTTCTCTCTACTCTAATTTGGCAAATGCTTGAGGTGTCACCTTTGCCGTAGCTTGTCTTACAATCTCTCATGCTGCTCTCTTTCATCACAGTGTGTTCAAGACTAGCATGTAGTAGGTGGTAATGGGAGAGAGAAGAAGGGAAAAAGAAGGCTTCCTTTTGCAGTGGTTGCTACCAGCGTTTTAACTTCCCAAAGCAGACTCTTTTTTTTTATTTTTGCATATGATTTTGCTAGCTGCCACTCTCTGTTCCCTAGTGCAAGATTTATGATTGTATCACTAAGGAGGAGATTGATTTCCTTGTTCTTGCTATATCCCTTAAGAGTACAAAATGCAATATGTGTCACATCAGATTGTCCATTTTTCTCAAAAAAGGAAAAAAAAAAGTTTGATGCTATGCAGATAAGGATTTTTTAGCAGTAGGCATGATGTAGCACTGCATATACGGATTACTGGAGGACAGAAGTTGGATTGCTGATATGCTTTGAGGGAATAATATGAAGCTAAATAAATATGCATGAAGGCAGCACTACTGAGAGAATTCAGCTGAACTAACATGAGATAAAGATTTACTCAAGGAACTAGAGGTAGAGTCTCTTACATATACTGAGTAAGAGAACAACCCTGTAACATCAAATTTATTTATATATAACAGGCAGCTGAAGACATTGTTTTTTTTTGGCACAAACCCACACAGACTGGATTTAACTGAAAGGTCTGAAATGCAGAAACAAAGCAAAACCTGTATATCATATGTATTCCTGACTAATCAAGAGCTATCTTTACTGTGAGCTATATCTGCCCTCTTGCCTCGATCCACACAGCTGAAATCCTCAAACTCTTACTTGTATTGAAATTCTTTCATCAAGAAAAAAGAAAAAGACTTATTTCCCACTTACCCTAACATTTAACTGTGTGTATCACTAATGTAGACTCATGAATATTCATAGGCTCTTATAATTTCTGTTGTCAGGAGTCATCTTCAAAAGCACAGCTTAGAAAATGAAGTTTGACAAATAACAAATCATTTAGTCTATCTAGCCCATGAGTCCATCTCCTGATACTCACAGTTATCATTTCGCCCATTTTAAATGGCCTTTTTAAACAAGGAGGTATCTGGGGAATCAGCCAGTATGTGGTTTTAGAGGATACACTATTAATGTGCTTCTTGCAGAGGATTTCCTTTGGCAATGAAAGAAGGCAAGGTTTTCTCCAGTAGGAATACTCTGTATAGCCTAGAGTTTATGAAGGCCATCTTACTTTGCAATTGTTTAGCTAATCCCTTGACACAAAGACCACACACTGAAAGCTAGGAACTCACTAATAGGCCACAAATCATGTGCAAAAACAAAACAAAAAAAATTGCTTTTAATCTTTTACAGTTAAGGGGAAAATGACATAAAGCAGCTTAAGGGACCTTTCTCTTTTAGCCAGCTGTCAGCCAACAAGTTACCATTTCCTAACAATGAAAAAAGGTGTTTAGAATTTTAAATCATGGCAAACTCAGCACTTTGTACCTCAATGTATGCAATGCAAATCTTGGAATACATTAGCCCTGTCATAGCATCTACTAGGAGTGTTAAAATGGGTCCTGACTGTCAATAAACTACCTTGTGCACATGCACTATAAGGTGGAAAGGGCATGGAGTTGTTTAGAAAAATGTATATATATATATATATATATATATATATATATATATATATATATATATATATATATATATATATCTGTGGTGGGTTGGCACCCTGCCCGGGATTGGTTCCTGCCTTGTGCCCTGTGTTGGCTGGGATTGGCTCCAGCAGACCCCCGTGACCCTGTGTTCAGATTCAGCGGGTTGGAAAATGGATGGATGGATGGATATATATATATATATATATATATATATATATATATATATATATAGTATGTATTAAAACAATGGCAACAACAGAGAAATATATAGGGGCACCATAACACATGAGAAATAGAGAGACAAAAAAGTTCCTCCAGGACACTTTAGAACACACATCTCAATAGATGACAATGGTCTATGACTATCATAAAGAGGAAGGTAGAAAAACCATGGAGAGCTGGCAAGAGGCAACAATCCTCCAAGTTGACAAATACCATATGATTTATCGAGCCAGGAAATAGTCCTAAAATGGACACCATACAGGGATGCTGAGGACAGATTGCAAATTTTAGAATGAGGTCAAGGAGGACTGGTAGGAGGCTGATAACAATCTGTACTGCTTCAGCAGAGAATACACTGCCTAGCTTAGAAGAGCAGGGACATTATGCCACCTAAGGAAATAGGATATATGGAGACTGCAATAAAATGCAGTCACTTATGGATTAGGGGTGCAAGGACACAAGGGGCTGCAAGAGGGTGCTCTAGTCTTACTCTCATGTAGACAAAGAAGAGTCACTCATAACTCCAACAGTAAATCTAGCCAAGAGACATCCTGGGATGAGGGTTAAAGCAACCTTAGGCCTGAAGAGAAAATTGAGTCAAGAGGAGAATATGAGGCAAAGGCTCATCTGAGAGAAGAAGTAGCCAAATAAGAAACAACCTTTGGTACTATTAACTGTCAGTTCATTATATGGGGTACACAGACTGAGGTGCACCTAGGTTTAGCATAGGGTACAACTAGTTAGCACTCTATACAACTGAAAATGTGCAGGTAAAATAATGCAAAATGCTATTAAACTAAATTGCAAATACCAAATACTCCATCAGTGGCTTATATGTGGACAAGCTTTAGAACTGTGAAAACACTTGAAAAATGCAGTTTAATGTACAAAAGTGCCAGGTGCTATACTGTACATGGATAGAAGGCCAATTTTAAAAACAATATGGGAGACACTGTCCTTACGAAGCAACCTCTTTAAAGGATTTATGAGTTTATGTTGACATGACATTTTCATTGTTTAAGCAATGTGCAGAGGCAATAAAAAGCAAATAAAATGCTAGGTTATATCATAAAGACTGTTGAAAATAAATTGAGGGATGTTATTGCTTATACTAGTGAGTAGAGTGTTGTGTGTAGTTCTGGTCACTGCCCTACAAAACAGACAAAGCAGCACCTGACACTGTGTAGTGGAGAGCAACCAAGCACATCCAGGACTTAAGGACATGTCCAACTTTGACTTACTCAGAGAATTAAACCTGTTCAGAGTCGAGCAGAGGAGTCTGCATGGGGACCTGCCTAATCCAGGGGACCTAAAAGGCACTGAAAAATTAGACCTAGCAAAGGTATTTTAACTTAAAGGTGAATCATGTACTTTAGGACACCAGTGAAAATTAAGGGAAAGTGCAGTTATGACTGAAGCCAGGATATACTTCTTTATTAAAAGAGTTGTGGTAATGAGGAACAAACTACCAAGGCATGTAGGGGAAGCAGAAACCTTGGCAACCTTTAATACGTATCTGGATGAGATAATGAGACGGCTTAGATATCAGCTAAAGAAATGAGTTTGATGGACTGAATAGTCTCCTCTCATTTGTTAAATGTCTTATGTTCTTATGCAAATCTTTTCAATTCAAAATATTCTCAAAGCGTTTAGGTTAGTTTTTTCTTTAAAAAGTTTAAAAATATAGATACAGTACAAACAGTACATTTTTTTAAGATATAAAATGTAATCCATCTGTTAAAATTAGTTCACTTTAACTAAAAAAATAGCATAGCCCCATGAAGATACACAATAAAATTCATCAACATATATTTCAATGACTATTCTCAATTACATAGAAGCTGAAGCAAACCTGTGGGATATTCCAGTTTTTCCATGATCACTGACACACTATTGCCTAACTTATTAACTAAAAATCTCAAGCCATACTGCAGTCTACTATGTACTATGGATCAAGAAAGAGGAAGAAAAAGAGGAAAAGGACACAGTAGGGGAGGTGGAAGACGGTGACGAAGTATAAGAGCAGGAGTATGGTTTCAAATGAGATTTGTGCCACTCTTGTTGACCATGTCCTTGTGCATTGGATGTTGATGGCAGAAGCTGGTCAAAGAGGGCAAAGAAACCTAAACCACTTCACAGTAGCGTCTATAATAAAGTATCTATCTATCTATCTATCTATCTATCTATCTATCTATCTATCTATCTATCTATCTATCTATCTATCTATCTATCTATCTATCTATCTATCTATCTATAATACAAACGTTAAGAGAGGAAAATAGGTACTGTAGGTCATTTACATACTGATCTCTATTGTAACTTTGGAGTACTGTACACTGTTACATACTACACCTACATGTACTGTAGATGTTTGCTCTGTTGGACTATATGCTGTCTGAAATGCATTGAATTACTGTACCATTTCACATAATAATGCTATGTTCCTATTGTAAAATGTATGGTTTTAAAGTTAGTGCTTGCAGTTTTTTGTTTTCTAGAACTGAGAAATGACCACCTGGTGGAGGCAGCAGAACCCTTTTTTCTGAAGAGCAAGAGAGGGAAATAACCAATACGGGTATAGCCAACAACATGATTCACTTGTGGGAAATACAACAGAGGACCAAGAACTCTGATGCACTCAGCATTTACACAACTGACCACATTCTTTGAAAGAATGTTGATGATGAAACAGGCCAATCATGTTCCTTTTGAAAGGATCTCTGATTGAGTTAAAAACCAACGGCGGGAATATGTGCAAGGATGAATTTTTTCTACTGTGTGAAGCATTTGAGCAAAGTTACAGTATGCATTATAGTACTGTACATCACTATATAGCGTAGAACAAACTGTATTTATTTCATTCTTTTTTGTGTATTATAGCAATGTGTTTCAGAGTAGTCATTTACTGTAGTATGTGTCATCTTTTGTAGAGAATCTGTGAAACAGAAGCAAGACATGCTCCTCATGAGCTCATCTTTGTTGATGAGGTAGGCTTCAAATTCACTAAGAGGAGGAGGGGGACGAGCGTAATTGGCCAAAGAGCCATTGTGAATGTTCCTAAACAGAGAGGTGGAGATGTGACAATGTGTGCCACCATCAGCCACCGAGAAGTCCTCCACCACCACATGCCATTCTTGGTTCATATGAGACCATGCTTCTACTGGCTTCCCTCGATGGTCTCCAGGATCATGTATACCAATTCAACCAGAGAGAGCCAGCACAACCAGAACAGCCATGTTACTTTGTAATTTCAGACAATGCCAATTTCCACCGGGCTGCTGTAGTTTGTGACTCCTTCAGCAGCAACCCCAGATTCACGAAAATCTTTCTGCCTGCATTTTCTCATTTCCTAAACCCTATAAGAGGAGTTTTTTTTTTTAACGGCATGGTGGTGGAAGGTCTACAACCAAGACACCTACATCCGTGTTCAACTCCTCCTCCAGGCCATGGAGGAAGCTTATTTGGATATCACAGTTGAGGCTTGGCAGAAATGGATAAGGCAAGCAAAGGTTTTTTTCCCTCGCTGCCTTGCTACTGCTCATATCGCATGCGTTGTCAATGAGATCCTTTGGCCTGACCCTGACAAAAGAAGGGATGCTGTGGCTGGATCGAATTTTCTTTTTTATGTATTTTGTTGTACATTAATGGATACAGTTTTTAGAAAATTTCTACATTTGTTGTTTTAATAATATTCATTATGGAAAGAAGTATTTGGGGGAGTTTTTACAGTAGTGTTTTGAATTGATCTAAGCATTGTGTAAGGCTATGTTGCAGTATATGTGTTTTTGAGGGATTTTGTATGATGTCTGAAGGCTAAGTTTGGTTTTGATATAAGATTACATGGTTTTGAGTACAGAGTTTGGTTTTGAACTGGAAGTTTGAAGTTTGAGGGGAGTTGAGTGTGCAGTTATGAAATTGTGTTTAGTGTTTTGAGAAATGGAGCTTAATTTCAAGAAATGTGCAATCTTGAAAAGCTGTAATTCATCACCTATGCATAATTACTTTTATGAGTATTCAATATTTAATCAGACTTCACTTATTATATATCCTATTAATGAACATGGATTTTCTGTTTGTAATGCTGAAATAACTAACACTTGCTTTTCTAATCACAATCATATTGTGTTTGATGCCAACCTGTAGTGCACACTTCTTAGTGCAATTGAAGAGCTCAGTTCCAAAATCAGCTAAGTGCAAAAGATAAATTTTGGAGATAAATAGGAAAATCTCGGTCCGTAAGCAGATTTTGAAACTAAATCCCTAAAACTATAGCGCTACACTGTTGCAATTAGCAGGTTTTGAAGCTCAAACATATTTTCGGCGCATGACCAACTGCATGAAAATTCACAATCACATGTTCACTAAATTTTACCAAAAGGTATAATTAGCAGATTTTGGAACTTACATCTTCAGTTGTCCCCATGTACCATACCCATTTTCTCTCCCAATCATTTTCATAAGACCTCTCTGGCTATTCTCCACAATAATTTGGCACATGATTCTGTATATGATTCTAGTTAGTCAGTTTAAATTAAAATTGTTCACATATTCTGAATTCTGCAGGTTCTCTAAAAATGAGAAAACAAAAGAGAAATAAATAACCATGGTTTGATCAGGCAGACTTATATGACAGAGAAAGAAAGTGGAGAAAAGACAGACTTCTGGTATTTTATGGCATTTTGAGAGACTGTCTGAACAAATACAAGGAGGCTGTTAAGACATCAAGAACAAAATTTATTTGACATTATTTCCAATAGGGCGGCATGGTGGCGCAGTGGTAGCGCTGCTGCCTCGCAGTTAGGAGACCCGGGTTTGCTTCCCGGGTCCACCCTGTGTGGATTTTGCATGTTCTCCCCGTGTCTGCATGGGTTTGCTCCGGGCGCTCCGATTTCCTCCCATAGTCCAAAGACATGCAGGTTAGGTGGATTGGTGATTCTAAATTGTCCCTAGTGTGTGCTTGGTGTGTTTGTGTGTGTCCTGTGGTGGGTTAGCACCCTGCCCGGGATTGGTTCCTGCCTTGTGCCCTGTGTTGGCTGGGATTGGCTCCAGCAGACCCTCGTGACTCTGTGTTCAGATTCAGCGGGTTGGAAAATGGATGGATGGATGGATTATTTCCAATAACTGTCCCAGGCCTCAAGTTTAATTCAATATTATACAAAACAATTTATTTTTGTATAGCCCAAAATCACACAAGAAGTGCTGCAATGGGCATTAACATGCCTTACCTTTTGACAGCCCCCCAGCCGAAAACAAGGAAAAACTCCCAAAAAAACCCTAGTAGGGAAAAAATGGAAGAAACCTTGGGAAAGGCAGTTCAAGGAGAGACACCTTTCCAGGTAGGTTGGGCATGCAGTGGGTGTCAAAAAGAAGGGGGTCAGTACAATACAATACACAGAACAAAACACAAGTAATCCTCAATACAATATAATAGTAAAATAAAACTATTACAAGTACACAGCAGAATTTAACAGTAGATGATATTACATAATATGATTTGGATTTGTTTAGAGTCCTGGAGACCTCAGCAATCAAGCTGCCTCTCCCTATTAGCCATTCCACAGCTGAGGCAGCTCTTAGCCAGCCAATCCGATTAAAGGACCCCTCTACCCGATGATTCCTGCAACCTTCCATCAGAGATGACTTTACCTTAAGTAGGCAAATCAACTTGTCAGGTGGGCAGTGGCACCAACTGCCACATTTGACTACCGAGAAGAGAAACAGAATAGGTGAGGGTTAGTAACAAATTAGAACTATCATGCTCCAGCAGACCCCCATGACCCTGTGTTCGGATTCAGCGGGTTGGAAAATGGATGGATGGATATTACTTATGTTTTAGTGCTAATGACTAATAACAGAGATGCAGTCTGTACAGTTAATCAGCAGCTCTAGTCAGGATATGCTAAACTGAAGTAGTGAGTCTTTAGCCAGGATTTGAAAGCTGAGACTGAAGGACCATCTCTTATAGTAACAGGCAGACCATTCCACAATTTAGGGGCCCTGGAACTAAAGCTAGACCTCCCACTGTTATTTTCTTAGTCCTTGGAATCATAAGCAGACTGGCATCTTGAGATCTTAATGTATTGTTAACGCTGCGCTTAATCCATAAGTAAATCTTAGCCATGCTAGGTCTTCTCTGACCTGTGATGATTTCTTTAATTTTTTCATTAATAACCTTGACAATATTAGGTCTAATATTCCGGTTCCGGTTCAGGGTCCATCCACCTCTGTCACATACACTGCTATCTTCAGTCAGTTTCAACCAGTATCCCTTGTGATTTGAGTAGGATTGTTTCTCAGATGAAGCCAACGTCTTGCTCCTTGGATATTATGCCTGCTTACTTTTTTTAAAGAAGTATTTGAAGTAACTGGACAAGGTTTGTTTTCTATTGTAAACAGTTCTTAAATGGCAGGTTCTATTCCGTCGTTTTTTTAAACATGAAATAATTCAAAGTTGGCTCAAAAAGGCTAATCTTCTCCCCTCTGTTCTTAATAATTTCAGTCCTATTTCTAAAATATAATTTCTTTCTAAAATTCTTGCTAAAGTTGTTTTGTCTCAGTTACAGCCCTTTCTAGCTCAGAATGGTTGTCTTGGTAAGTTTCAGTCTGTATTTAGATCATTCATAGCACAGAATCTGCTCTCCTGAGATAGACAAATAATCTGTTTCGAGCGGCACTATGTTAATTCTGCAGGATCTGAGAGCTTCATTCGACGTGGTCAATCATGATATATATTTTTATTGATTTAGTTAAACATTGGATTGCCATTTGGGGCACTCTCCTTGAGTGCTTTGTAGAGTACCCTGAGGCAGGACCTTTAGTGTCAGCTTTGTTAAGTCATCATCATCTTTTACCTGCAAGGTACCACAAAGGTCTGCTCTGGGACCAGTTATTTTAACTTTGTATATGCTGCCTCTTTGCACTGTTCTAAATAAGTATAACATTCCTTATCACTGTTACACAGATGATACCCAAAACTACCTGCCTCTGAAACCCAATGACAGGGATACTCTCACTACTCTCTTTAGCTGCTTTGAGTATATTAAATGTTGGATTGCATCAAACTTTCTTCAGAAACAAAAACAGAGCCTTTTCTTTTTGACCCTTTTTCCTTCTTTAATATTATCAACAACCTTGTAACCTTGGTCCTCAAACTCCACACATCTGGTCCTGCCTCCGATTTCAAATTTGATAAACAAATGCCCTGGTCAAAAGTAGTTTTTTCCAGCTTAGGTTTGGCCATTGTCTGTCTTTTAATGATCCACAAAAGCTGCTTGTTTACTTGTTTTGTATTTCAATAAAACATTGATTTGCCTTGTATTTAAATAAAAACTTGATTACAAAAAAAAAAGCTTCCTGTTTAGATTACTTTAATTCCCTCTATTACCGGCCTCTATATTATCATCTTTGTCTCAACTACATTAATTCAAAATGCTCCTACTGGAGTCCTAGCTGACAATAAAAAAGGGATCATGTTTCACTTGTGTTAGTTTCCTTTCATTGGCTGCATGTGAAATAAAATTGGGATTTTATGATTTTAATGTTTGTTCAAAGCCTTGCATGGATCTAACCCTGCTGCTCTTGCTGATCTCCTTTGTCCCAGATCTCTCAGAATCTCTCTGATAATTGAAGACGTGAGTGCCAAAATCTGCTAATTACACCTTTTGGTAAAATTTAGTGAACACGTGATTGTGACTTTTCATGCAGTTGGTCATACGCCGAAAATATGTTTGAGCTTCAAAACCTGCTAATTGCAACAGTGTAGCGCTATAGTTTTAGGGATTTAGTTTCAAAATCTTCTTACGGACCCAGATTTTCCTATTTATCTCCAAAATGTATCATTTGTACTTAGCTGATTTTGGAACTGAGCTCTTCAATTATTACTGTCTGTTCCACTCATGCTTGAAGCTGAGGGGTGTCCATGCTTTCACAGTAGTGGATACTCCACTCTCGAACAGCTTGCCACTCAAAATAAGATCATTTCCCACAACTGATTATTTTAATTCTCACTTAAAAGCTACATTTTATTCACTTGCTTTTCGGTCGATTAGACAAACTTGTTTAACATGTTTAACTTTAATCTACTTTTATGTGATGTGTCATTTTCTTTCCATGCTGCCTCGCAGTAAGGAGACCTGGGTTCGCTTCCCAGGTCCTCCCTGCGTGGAGTTTGCATGTTTTCCCTGTGCTCCGGTTTCCTCCCACAGTCCAAAGACATGCAAGTTAGGTGCATAGGTGCTTGGTGTGTGTGTGTGTGCGTGTGTGTGCCCTGCGGTGGGCTGGCTCCCTGCCCGGGATTTGTTCCACCCTTGCACCCTGTGCTGGCTGGGATTGGCTCCAGCAGACCCCCGTGACCCTGTGTTAGGATATAGCAGGTTGGATACTGACTGACTGACTGAATGTATGCATTTTAATTGAATTAAATTAATTTTTATGGGCACCCCATGATTTTGTTTTTAGTCACATATGAGTAACAAAATTTTAGCACAGGTATTTTTTACTTTTTAGTACATTTTTTAATAAAATTGTGTCACTTAAAAAAGTTTTTTTTAATTTCTTTTGGTACTCCACCTTTTTTTCCACAACCTAAAGTTAGGACTAATTGGTGATTCTGAATTGGATCTTGCTAGTATGGGTGAAAATGAGCCCTATACTAAGCTAGCATTGTCCATGATTCGACCCAAACTTGCCAGAATAGACTTCCTAAATTAAAGTAAATGAGTGGCAGAATGTTGTTATTTTATGGAAAAGATATTGATTAGATGCAGAGATTATTTCAGCAGTCAGTAAATCTTTTATCAATTTGCTTAACCTTAATACTGCAAATGGAAGGAAACCAAAGCTGACAGAGAGAATCCATGGAGACAAGCAAAGATCAAACAAATTCTACACAGCCAGTGATCAATGTGCAAACTTAAGTCCTGACATTGCAACACACCAATGCTAACCAAAGTCTAAATATATTTAACATATGAAAATATATTTTCTATAAAAGGAGCTAAAGAACCAATATATCTTCTGTTTACTTGTATGAGTAACAAAAACAAGTAAGCAGCTGAGACTTCCACCTATAAATGTTAACTCAAACCTACCCTTTCATGAATTAAAAATAGGATGAAAAAGTTATTACTTCCTCAGGATATATGTCTTGCCTGTCAGCATGGTGGTTTTGTGGTTAGCGCAGCTACCTCACAGATTTACCATCCTGGATTCAAATCCCATCCTCTGTTGTTGTATGGAGTTCTCTCAACTCTCACTCTCTAAAGATGTGCATGTTAAGTTAATTTGAACCCTAAATTAACTGGCTGATGCTCCATCCACAGCTGGGTTCTGCATGTGCCTAATGCTACAAGGGTAGGCTCTGGTCCCCTACAACCATCAAAGGTGGTTTAAGTTTGTTCCTCTTACTCTCTGTCGCTGTCACTTTAAGTTTGTGATGCTCCATTAATCAAAAACCTAAAAAAACACCTGCTTCCTTTATTTTATTTAAAAAGTGAGTCTGTTTTATCAAAATGACTAAATGCTGACTCTGCTGTGCTGTCTGTCAATTCTGTGCTGCCGGTCAAATCCTGCGTACATTCATTTCATCTTGGTTTATATTTTGATTTGATGCCAGGGCATTGCTGGCTTTACCAATCGCATCATATTTCTATTTGATTTTATCTTGGATTTCAATTGTCCAATGCTATTCCTACATTGCTTGTGTTGCTCTATGTTATATTTTTATTTGCTTTACTGAAGCAGATTATGGTTGTGCTCCTTTTGTAACAAGCTATATAAAATAAATTTTATCTAAATGGTGCACATTCTATGTGGCTTATGCTTGTGTTAAAGAGCAGTGGGAAATTGTTAAAAAGGAATACATTTTTGAGGTTATCTATTTCTCCTGTGTTCATTGTAAAAAATAAATTATAGACAACTCATGGCTTACCCACTTGCACAGATGCAGCTGTTGAGAATCTGTAACTGCTATGACTGAATTGTAATCTTATATTTTAACCTTTTATCCTTTCATTTATTCCTTTAGCCAATCAGATCCTCTTGGATTTACAAACTGTATTCTTGCAACGTGCCGGTGTTGAGTGATTTAAAGTCCATGGCAAGTATTTACCATACTTGCATTTTGGTTAGTGACAGGTACCTGAACAGATTAAAAAAAAGCCCTCTTCCCTATAAAGCCAGTAACATTTCCAGATTGCCTGGCACGAATGGGCCTATGACAAAGAAGTTGAAAACAAATCAGAGAAATGTTATGTTTTATTTAGGGCCAAATGGGCAAATGGTTTGACACTTTGTTTGCCTAACACCAAGTAATATGATATCCTCTATTGGAAGGCTTCACCACAAAACCACAAAATTATTAGTGGGAAGACCAGCATTAGAGGCTACTGGTTAAATGTTGTTGGTGATAATATGAATCATGGGCATCAACAGTCTTACAACAGAGATGACAAGTGAAGGAACTCATCATTAGAATCATAATATCCTGTTTTTGTGGATTGTACTTTGAGAAAATTCCTAATTTACGATTTGTACTGGGATGGGGCTTATTCCCAAATCAGGAATGGCTAGCACAGCTACCTTTGTGAATGTGAGTGAGAATGGTGACAATGATAGCTTCCAGTAGTGCTAGATATTTGTATTGCATTTTTTTCATTGTAAATGTTGTATGTTTTTGTCTTTAAATTGGCATTTTCTTTTGCATGCATGATGGAATGTGTAGTCAGCAAGTTCCAAGCAGTGGAAGAGTCGCATCATTTAGTATTCAAAAAGGAAGAAAAGATTCAAATGCCTCAGACCTCATCATAACCTGTAAATGAATGTATGGTGACTGGAGCAACGAGCCCCAATGGAGCAACAACAATTCAGTCTATAGGAATTACAAATACTTTAGTATTTTGTTTTCATCACATTACAAGATTTTACACTTGAGATGATGGCATCATGAAGCTAGCTGACAATGAGCCGAAGTGGATCACAGCGTGAGGATCCATTTACTGTAATAAACTAGTAGGACCTTTCCATTTATTCCTTTGGGGGCTGTTCATTTCATTGCACATCAGTATCATATCCATTTATCACTACAACAACTACATTTATAACTGGTGTTTATTGTTTATTACTTATTTGTTATACATAGCATGCTGGGAATTGTGTTGTAGTTCAGCAGTATTGCAATATGGAGTGTTTGCCTTTTTTGTCATGTAAATCACTTTTCACCTTAATTGTAAAGATCACTGATTTGGGAGACAGAGACTTGCACACAGAGTTAATAGTTGAGACCTTTCTTATTTACAGATATGTTTATTGCCTTATTAAAAATAAAGATGCTCCCCAAACTCTAATTATGTATTCAGGAAACTGTGAAGATCTCCAAACAACAAACACAAAACCACCAGTTGAGGTCTTGTTCTTCTCAGCTCACTAACCCCCATTACCCATTATTACAGCACTCAACAGCACTTTCTTTCACTCTCTCTCTCTCTCCTCACTGTCTCTCTAGGTCACTACACAATGAAACCCCACTCAATTTTTCCTCCAGCATTCCCTTTGATCAATCCCATAGCAGACAGTTTCTTCTCAATCAGTTCTTTTCTCCACCCTCGTTAAGCTTAACTGACCTGCCAGTCTCCTAACCCCCTTGTCAGCTTTCCTGTGGTGTCCCAATTTAAATCATCAGCAGCAACACTGTTTTGTTGTTCAGCTGTTGAAAAGATCATTCTGGAAAACTGACATGATTCTTCTGCAATAGATAATTCTTGAAGACTAACGCAACCTTTCTGGAAAAGACCATATTTAGGTAGCTAAAACTAAACATTCCTTCCAAGTCTGAGTATTATTAGTCTGTCTGTCACTGCTATATTGGTAGGGCATAGCTGACAAGGGTACCTTTCCCATAGTAACTGAATTCAATAGCTAGCTAGCTCCGATTCTACTACAGTCTTTTATGTGAGACCCTCCCACCTGTGTCCTTGACCCAATACCAACAAGTTTTTTCAAAGAAGTATCGGGCGTGATAATTGATAGTATTCTTGACATAGTAAACTCGTCATTAGATACGGGGGTCTTCCCAGACTGTTTTAAGACTGCTGTAGTTAAAACCCTGCTGAATAAAAATAATCTTGACTTCTCTGCTTTGGAAAATTTTATTCATATTTCTAACCTGCCTTTCTTAAGTAAAATTCTAGAGAAGGCAGTCATTATGCAGCTTAATGACTGCCTTCAATAAACATGCTATTCTTGATAAGTTTCAGAACAAATCAAAGTACAGAAACTGCACTCGTTAAAGTAATAAATGACTTGAGGGTAAATGCAGACAGCGGCCATTTATCTGTTCTCATCCTTCTAGATCTGAATGTCGCATTTGATACCATTGATCACAATATTCTTAGAAATCGCCTTAGTCAATTGGTGGGCCTCTCTGGCAGTGACTTAAATTGGGTTGAATCCTACCTGGCAGATAGAAAATTCTTTGTTAGTTGTGGTACTTATACTTCAAAGACACAAGATATTCTATATGGTGTTCCACAAGGCTCTACCCTGGGTCAGCTGCTCTTTTCGATTTACATGCTTCCATTAGGTCAGATTATCTCAAGGCATAACGTGAGCTACCACAGCTATGCTGATGACACACAGCTGTATTTATCAATAGCACCTGATGACCCCAACACTCTTGATTCACTGATAGAATGTCTCACTTGTGTTACTGAATGGATGATTAGTAATTTTCTCAAACGAAATAGAGAGAAAACAGAAATTTTAGTGATTGGCAATAATGGATATAATGAGGAAATAAACTTGAAGCATTAGGATTAAAAGTCAAGACGGAGGTTAAGAATTTAGGGGTAACTATTGACACTGACCTGAATTTTAAATCACATATTAAGGACAGCATTTTTTCACTTAAGAAATATAGCAAAAGTTAGACCTCTTATAACATTGCAAGATGCTGAAAAATTATTTCACGCTTTTGTTTTCAGTCACCTAGATTACTGTAACGCACTCCTCTCAGGACTACCAAAAAAGACATCAATTAATTGCAACTAGTGCAGAATGCAGCTGCTAGAATCTTAACTTGGAAAAGAAAATCCGAACACATCACCTGTTTTGATGTCAGTACATTGGTTACCTGTGCCATTTAGAATTGACTTTAAAATAGTGCTTATGGTTTACAAAGCCTTAAATAATCTCGCTCCATCTTATTATTTCGGAATGTCATACACTCCAAATGGTAACCTTAGATCTTCAAATGAATTTAGAATTCCAAGAGCTAAACTTAAAAGAAGTGGTGAGGCAGCCTTCTGCTGTTATGCACCTAAAATCTGGAATAGCTTGCCAATAGGAATTCGCCAGGCTAATACAGTGGAGCATTTTAAAACACTACTGAAAACATATTACTTTAACATGGCTTTCTCATAGCTTCATCTTAGTTAAATCCTGATACTCTGTATATTCAATTAATTATCATTATTATTCATGGTGGCTCCAAAATCCGTACTAACCCCTACTTTCTCTTCTGTTCTTTTTCCAGTTTTCTGTGGTGGCGATCTGCACCACCACCACCTAATCAAAGCACCGTGATGTCCCTACATTGATGGATTAAATCTCCAGAAGTCCACATGACCATCATCATCAAATTCTCCCTGAATACAATGAGGACTGATTGAGGTCATTTATGTTAGGTAGAATGCCTAGAGGGGGCTGGGCGGTCTCGTGGCCTGGAACCCCTGCAGATTTTATTTTTTTCTCTAGCCGTCTGGAGTTTTTTTTGTTTTTTCTGTCCTCCCTGGCCATCAGACCTTACTTTTATTCTATGTTAATTAGTGTTCCCTAATTTTAATTATTTATTTTGTCTTTTTTCTCTTTCTTCATCATGTAAAGCAGTTTGAGCTATATTTTTTGTATGAAAATGTGCTATAGAAATAAATGTTGTTGTTGTTGACATGATTCATACCAGACGAACTTACTATAGAGTTGTTACTGATTGTTCAGGTTTTCAAGATTCTCAAAGGCATCAATAAAGTGACAGTTACACATACTCACAGATGTGACTGATGTATGTTCTGTGATGCTTAACATATTGTACTTCAATCTGGAATCTTTTTGAATGTTTGCACACTAACATTTTATTTCAAACTTAAAAGGAATGCTGGAATAGCATGTAAAATATAAACAATATAAATTACACAGGAAGGACAAAATAGAACTCAATCATATCTTCCAAAAGGACTCTGTAGTGGCTGCCCTGGTGCATAACCCAATGAGGCCTGAAAGAAAGAGAGATCTGCAGAGAGCAATCTTGAGAGCAAAAAATGGGGCATATATAATACTATAATAAAATCCATTAAATAAATGTATATTTTTAACATAGATTCTAGCAGCTTTTCTGCAGCATGAGGAGGGGACAGCTAAACCACTAGGCCATGTATGTTGCACTGTTTAGGGTTGCATCCTGCTTTGTCCCTGTTTTTACTGGTAAAGGCACCAACTTCCCATCACTCTGTAAGAAGAATCAGGAAATGGATGGATGAATGAATATTCATGGATGGATTCATTCCAAGTGGTAAAATTTGTAGTCCTTTGCTAGAAGAACCTGGCCAGCCACTGTTGCTAATAACACTGCATCAAATATCTAAGGTCAAAGCTTTATATCACAGTAGTTGAACAGCAGCAGGAAAAGCGGCTCCATCTATATTCATAGAGCATCTTAATGCCTAACGAACTTCAGAAGGTTTTACTTCATGAGGAATACAAAAATGTCAAAGGTAAACATATAATGTATGACATTTAAATGACACTTGGATCAGATTAATGACACAAAATAACCTCTACCACCTTTATAAGAAAGAGGATTTAATAATAACTGTGAGTGAAATCATTTTATGCTTTAAAGCTCCTAAATTAAGGTAATGTAATTACATTACAAGAACAACGAAGCATTCAAGGAGAGGTCACGAACACTGTGATGGCTGAGTGATATGAAATATTTTCCAACTCACTTACTGTACGACATCTTAACTTCTCTGCACCCTGTTAATAATTGCCTGCACTATCTGAGAAGAGTTGATGACATTTCAATGGAAATATTTACACAGTTCCATCCAGTTTCCTTTTCTAAATGTAAAAATCTCTGTCCAGACAAGTTTCTCTCTATATACAAAATTTTATGCTTCTCCTGGACTTAACACTGTATAATTTTTCATTTGGTTATAATTATGATTTAGTGAGTTAGTAAGATCCACAGTTAATTGTACTGTAGTATAAATGGGGGCTTTCCTTGTTGCATCTCTTCATGATAGGAATGATGCCCAGAGATATACTGTAAAAAAGATGTGTTTGCTGTTAAAAGAAAAAGAGGTACAGGGTGGGGAAATGAAAAGGCCAGGTATAAATAGTGTAAATAAACTAAACTTTACCTGGGCCACTTAGTCTAACCAGCACAGGTCTTAAACCCCTGTCTACCATATAGGATGTTTGTGCCAACCTTTCCAGTACCACAAAAGCACTTCTCCTTCTTGCCTCTTCTCTCTGTCTCTGTACCAAACCTGCTTCTCCAACAAATGAACCTTGACCCAATTCGTATACTCATTGCATGGTATACTATATGCTGCGTTCCGTGTCTCTGATGTAGCTTTCTTGCTTTTTGCATTAAAAATAAAAATCTACAGAGTGTTTGCAGATTGATGGGCTATTTTGATGCCTGATTTGGAGAGAATGCACGCTGTACATTCCAATACACCACTGTGATAGGGAAGGGTGTGCCAAATAGGATGCGAGATCAGGTTAGAGTCGATTGTTTGAACATAATAATTAGCAAACATTTGAATCTAACCTTATTTCACATCCTACTTGGTACACCCTTCTCTATATAATGTCATTTGTTGTATTCTGTTGTGAAGAAAAAACTTGGTACCCATGGTCTGGACCACCACCGTAATTTTTAAGGCCTATTTTAATTGATGATATTCACCATGCTGTAAAGATAAACATTTCTGTCAAGTGAATATTACTGGAGAAATAGAAACGTATTGATAACTAGATGAAGTCACAGAATCCATACCAACTAAAATAAATAGCAATTGAAAGCATAATTAGACCTAGAATTATATTTAGATCTTCCACTGGGTTACCTGCATCAGTAACAATATTCATAATAAAATTAAAAATGTAATACCAGACATTAAGCATCAGTACAATTCAGAATATTTGCTAAAATTTTGCTCCATTGGAAATATAGCAGTTAGGCTAAACGTATTATACTACTGTACACACACTGTCTTATACCTAATCACTGCCTAATAACTAAATCTTACTTTAGCAACACTGATAGTCTTTCTTTAGTTGAGGCCAGTACAGATGGTTTTATTTTCCTTCACAAGTTTATGAAATACTGAAAAGGAAGTGGCTTTGGCACAGTTTTTGTATGATGAACTGCATATTGCTTTCCAAAATGTGATTTTATACACTTTGAGGAACGCAAGTTAAACATTACAATATAATCAATCACAAATAGGAATAAAAAAAATGGAAGATATTCTAGGCCATATTCATTTTACGATTAAATTCAGCAGCTTCTATCTGATCTTACTAATAATTATGATCCCGTGGTGTTGACAAGTTATTACATATTGCCTGTAAGAATTACTTGAGGACAATAGTCCAAACAGAGCCTTTTGTCAGGATTGTGCAAATAACGTTGTTTTACTGTTTCATAATTTAGTTATTGTATTTACTGTTATTTTGGTACCATTTTGTAAGATTTTTTTTTCACAGGCAATGCTATTTTTAGTACAGTGTTTATATTTTTGCTATTTGTGGCGATTGTAGTTGAGGGATCCATGATATTGTATATGGTGTCCTACAAGGATTCATTCTGGGCCCATTGTTATTTTCAATCCACATTCTCCCATTGCCTTGAGCATGGGAAAGGTGCTATATAAATAAAATGTATTATTATTATTATTATTATTATTATTAGGCCAGATTATCTAAAAACACAAAGTAAACTGTCATAGCTATGCAGATGGCACAGACCTTTGTTTATATTTAGCACCTGATGACCCTTATGCTCTGGACTCTCTGATCCAATGTCTTTCTTGCATTTCAGAACTGTAATTGCCTCAAACTAAATAGGGAAAAAAACTGAAGTCTTAGTCGTTAATAAAAATGAAAATAGTGAGGGTATTACAAATAAACTTGACCCCAGAGCATTAAAATTCAAAGCAGAAGTAAAGAATTTAGGTACAATCTTAGACTCTGATCTAAACTTTAAATTGCATATTAACCGTATTACTAGGAGTTTTTCCATTTAAGGAATATCACAAAAGTTGGGCCTCTTATAAAATTGCAAGATGCTGAAAAATTACTTTATACCTTTATTTTTAGTCAACTAGATTATTGTAATGCACTCCTAACTGGGCTACCTAAGAAAGACATCAGTCAGTTGCAGTTGGCCAAGAATGCAGCAGCAAGAATCCTAACTAGAAAAAGAAATTAGGAGCACATTTCACCAGCATTCGTTTTGTTACATTGATTACCCATATCCTTTAGAATTGACTTTAAATTATTTACTAGTAATGGTATATAAAGTCTGAAATAATCTTGCTCCTTTCTATGTCTTGAAGTGCCTGCCCACCTACTTTCCAGGTAACTTTTGATCTTTTAATGGCAGCTTGCTTATTATTGTAAGAACCAAGCTTAAAAGAAGAGGTGTTTTGCTGCCAATAGTGATACACCAGGCTAATACTGTAGAACACTTTCAGAAACAGCTAAAAACCACTTTTATAATTTTGCTTTTTTGCAGCTTCAATTTAGTTTTACCCTTAATTTCCTACATATGCAAAGAATTATAGTTCTCTTCAGTAAATCTGCAATTATAATTAATGTTTACTTTTCTCTGTTTTCTTTTGTGGTTATTCCATTCTGATCAAAGTCCGTGTGTTGCCGCCAGTGATGTATGAATGAAAGCGCATACCCCAACTTTTCACAAGACCAACTGAATTGAATCCTCTAAGACTGGGGTGTCAAACTCCAGGCCTGGAGGGCCACAGTGGCTGCACATTTTCATACTAACTGTTTTCCTAATCAGTGACCAGTTTTCACTATTAATTAATTTCTTTGCCCTTCAATTTAGTAACCCTGTTTCTAAGGATTCAGTCCTCTGAATTCTTTTCTTCCTTAAATGACAGCTAAACAGAAATGAGATGAGACTAATTTTCACATAGATATGGAAACAGATCTTTTAACAGATGCCCTATAAAATTACCAACCTTTATGGTTTTGTCAAATTACTAAAGTCTGGCTCAATTTCACAATTGTGTATTAGATCTCATTGTCACTCATGGTGTTGATATTAAAAATGTAGTTAGTATTCCAATAACTGAAATTATCTATGATGGTTAATTATTTCTGACTTGTTTTCTGCCCTCGCCCATGCCAATGTAAGTGTTTATTATAGTGTTTTGTAATTAAAACATTAAAACAGCTGATAAGGAAATAGAATGTATAATTACTGCAAAAGTCTCATTGCGAATGGACCAAATTGCAGGTAAAATCTTCTTTGACTTGCCTGGAAAGTTATTGTGAATTTTAATGAAAAATGCTACTATTTGCAGAATTTGAGCATTTCTTAAAGCAAGCGGAATATGACTTTACTGTTTTGCTGCACAAGTTCTATTCATTTGGTAGGACATGTAGTATGAATCTAAACTGGAAATTCAAAACTGGCCAAGACAGTGTGATGACCATGTGACACAGTTCTTACTTAAGTAGTTAAACAACCTGCAAAACTAGAAGGATTTTAATCAAATTTTGGAATTGCATAAGCTGCAGAGTCAAAGTGGTATAGTCTAGCCAGGAAAGACAAAAGCAGTATCATGACCAGTCACATGAAGTGCTGTTCATACATTTAGGACCCATGTGTGTGCATGAACAGGCCCACTCCCTTGGAAAATGGTAGCAATAGATGGACAAGTAATATGACCTAATCAGGAATAGATTATCTTTTTTTGTAATGGAAAGACTGATCACTGGTTTGAGAAAACGACTGACATAGATGGTGTTTGTGTGTCGTGTCTCCAGTTTATTGCCTCAGAACCATGGGAGGTACTTTGTTAACCTGTCAATGTTGAGATAAGACTGGGCAGCATGTTTTAAAGACTGTGTTAATATAAGGGCAAAATAATGCCATAGCATATCATCTAGGAAGAACAGTCAAACCCATAAGATAATAAAAGTAGATATATTAAGCACTTTGTTTATGCATCACTAAGGTTAAAATAAACCTAATGTATGTGCCAAGAGTGGTGATGATGTTATAATAGAAAAGACTCATAATTTGTTCTCTACATGCATTACTAAAGCATTTGTAATGGTGAGATTGCTGAGGTACTGTATGTTTTGGTCCTATAAATTTAGTATACCATTACTCGACTGGGAGTTTGGAAGAACAGCATTGATCCCTCAGTGTTAGAATTCTGAAATGCATGCAAGAAAACAAGATAAATAAAATGTTACTTTGTACTTGAACATAAATCTGTGATTGTGAATATTCCTAAGCAAGAGCAGAATGTAATGTGAATGATGTTTGACACATTAGGCATATTTTTTACATTTAATGTGGTATAAATGCTAAATCCATGTCTTTGCAATTATGAGAACTAAGTCAATTCTGATAAGAATTTTACATGAAATGTATTTGAAGTATGAATATTCTCATCTGCGATGGGCTGGCGCCCAGCCCGGGGTTTGTTTCCTGCCTGGCTGGGATTGGCTCCAGCAGACCCCCGTGACCCTGTAGTTAGGATATAGCGGGTTGGATAATGGATGGATAGATGGATATTCTCATCTGCTTAATGTAATTCAATGTCTTGGGAGACTCTAGGAAAACAAAAACAATTATTAAAATCAAGAAATAGTCTGAGAGAACAATATAAAACAAACTCATGGGCAGTTCCAACAAGAATAGGTTATGCTAAAGTAATGAGTCTTCAGCCTTGATTTAGATGCCGAGTCTTATCTGTGATTGGTAGGTAGGTTATTCTAGAGTTTGGGTGCCCTATTGCTAAAGCATGTCATTCTTACAATAGTTTTATTTTTTATTGGAATTTTAAGGAGGCTACATCTTGAGGTTGTGATATACAGTATGGAGATTTTTTTATAGGCCCTGCTAAGTTCTGTAAGGTAAATTGGCAGGGGCTAAAACATTCACAACTTTATATGTCAAAATAAGGAATGTAGAATCAACTCTAAACTTTATTGGAAGCCAGTGAAATGTTTAAGCACTGGAATTATGAAGTGATACTTCTTAGATTTAATTATAATTCACCCTGCCATGTGTGATGTGATTTAAAAAGCCTAACCATAAAGTATTTACAATAGTTTATTCTGCTTGGCATAAACAAATAAATTGGCTTTTCAAGGTCCTGCAGCTTAAGAAACATCTTCATGCAATATTTTTGATGTGACGAACTAGGTTATTGAAAATGTGATAACTAAAAGCTAATTTAGTGTAAAAGATAACAGATACATTTTGGATGGAGTCACCTATTAAAGCTTTTTAAGCTTAGAAAATGTAGTATTGTTTTACTATTCAGAGTTACATTTCATTAATTAACTATTTTTCAGAATTTAAACACAAAAATAATAATTCTTTCATTGTTTAGCAACAATAAAATAAATATTTGTTGGTGTTATTATTTGGTGCTGTTTCCTGGGCATTTCTTCAATTTCTGACTGATATAGCTTAATACGAGTAAGAATAGGCATTACTATTGTGAGATCTTAACGCTGCACTTGTTCAAATCTTTTTCTTATCATCACTATAGTTTCACACACTTTACTTGTCTGTCTATTGCTATTACATCTATTGAACTTTTATTTTCTGTAAGCAACTACATGATCATGACTTTTAAATTGGGAGCACATGTACCATTTACTGTTGTAATTAGTATTGAGACCATAGTTGTTTTATGTTGTTTGTTTTTATAAAGGACAAAATACAGAGCAGAATTCTTAACCTAACAATTTAGTGAATATAGTCTGATTGAATGTGTATAAGCAGAAAACAGGAATGGCTCTTTAAGAGTTTGGTGATAAATGCAGAAAGTGTGTGAGTCAGCATCACTGCTTGATGGTAACAAGGGCACTTAGGAATTGCTGGGTTCAAAAACTGAGACATTCTGTTGTTTTCTGCTATTTTGTAAATCAACATTCTGGACAAAGGTCATGAAGCCCTTGACAATATGTTGCAACGTTTGAATAAGTTTTATTGTAAGTATTGACTGATAGCTTTTAAATTTTCTTGTCTGTTCAGCACTATAATTTGAAGAGCTATTAAAAAAGTGTCTCTATATGATTTTTACATATATTTATGTCAAAATCACTTTTACATGTGTTCTAGTAATGTATGCTTAAACTACGAGTACCATACAAGTCTTTTTTTCCTTTGCTTGTGGACATTTTGGTACATTTCCACTTAATGTAGATTATGTTTTTCCTTCTGTGTTCAAAGGTTAAGTAAACACTAATTTTATTTTAGCCAGTATGAATTAACTTAATACTAAAGGACCGAGAAAAAGAAAGTGATTATTTTATCAAGTTAAAATGATTTAGCATCCCCTTCTGTTCACCTAATATTGAAATGATACTTACTGTGCCTCTTACTATTACTCATTTTATAATGATAATCAAAAATGTTTTGCATCTAACATCATTTTCACTGTAGACCTTTTATTTTTCAGATTTCAAAGCCACTGATTCAGTATTATGGTTGCTTAGTAACCAAATATTTCATTCTGCAGTCTATTGATAATACATGAAGTAAAGTTAGCTGTAGAAAACTAAATATTGCAAAATATGTAAGAAAAGAAAAATTCAGCTCAGTTCAATGTTATTCCTAAAGTACAGGTACATATTTTTAATTAACCGTGTTCCTGACTATAAAACCTTATTTATTGTTGTTCTTTAAATTGCTATGTATGTGCAATATTATCAAGGATGGGTGTATGAAGGAAGAGAAAGCAAAACATTATGCAGACACAGGGTATGTAATATCAAAATTTATTGGGAATATTTGGAAAATTATTGAAAGACATCATTTAATTCAAGATAATAGAGCAGTTCATAAAGTCATGCACTGATCATAATGTCTACAGCTAAATCTAATTAAAGATTTACTTTCAGTTTTATCTGATGGTCTGATATTTTTTACCAATTATATAAGTTGCCCTATGAGAGACAATTCATACTGGTACTTCAGTTCTATAGTTTGCAGTAGGCCCTGATGTGTGTGTATGGGTGTGTGTGTGAGTATATGTACTGTATGTCCACCCTGCAATCAGCTTGCACCCTCCAGGGTTTGCTCCTGCCTTGTGGCCTATACTGGCTGGGTTAGGCTCCAGCCCCCTACCGAAACCCACAACTATGGTCTGGATTAAGCAGATTACAAAATGGCATGACACAAAATTCTTTAGTTTTAAAATGGTAAAATTAGAATATTTGAGCAATGGCATAGTGTTATATGTTTCAAGTAATGCCACTTAAAAATAAGGATTGTGTGTTTGGATGACAATATATAGTCAGGTCTATAAGTATTTGGACAGTGATACAATTTTCATAAATTTTGTCTCTGTGATTTGAAACATAGCAATCAAGATGTGACTGAAGTGTAGACTTGCAGTTTTAATTCAAGGTGTTAAACAAAAATATTGTATGTGCCATTTAGAAAAGACAAGTTTTTATACATTGTCTCTCTATTTTCAGGGGCTCAAAAGTATTTGGACAATTGACTGATAAGCTGTTCTATAGTCAGGTGGGAGCAGTTCCGTCATCATTTAATTAACTATTAACACTAGAATCCCTGAAGCCTACGAAAAACTTTTAATCCCAGCCGCAGCTTAAATCCCTTCACACCTCTCCATCAGCATCTTTTGTTTTGTAAATATGTAGATCAGCACAAGCAGCAAGCAGCCTGCTATCCTACCCCCACTTGACGGAGCTCAACTCGGGCAGAAAGTTGTGCATGGGGTGCCTGGAGTTGTTTAGGGTAAATAATACAGTACATCATTATCTGGAATACATGCATTTCATGTGTGTTCTGCGTCTACAAAGATCTGGGTAAGTATAGGATGAAAGGAAATTCGAGGCAAGAAAAGCTGAACACATACCTAAAGCAGAAACTTTTTCCATGTTATACTAATAATGACGTGAAGTGTATAATGTGTGAAGACTATAGTCCAAATATCAAATAAACACGTGAGCTTTCATTTAAGAATATAACCAAAGAAAATAAGGCATTTTATTTTCATGTTGCTGTCAATGAGTTAAAAACCCAAGCTCAAATGTCAATCGACAGGGAGTTTATATGTGTTTTTGAATGGTGCAGAAGTAAGAACCACTGTCTTGTAACCCAAAGGTCCCAGGTTCGAGACCGTGTGCTTCATGTTTTGAGTAGTGAGCTGCTATTATTATTATTATTACTATTTATAATAAAAACATACATTTGATTTGAGTCTGTAACACCTGGTGTAAATTTTGGTTACTTGTAAAAGTTAGTGCTTGTTTTTTTATTATTCTCTCAGTGACGTTGACATGGTACAACTCTCCTCTGTGAGTTGATGGCATTTATCTCAGAATGGAGATAAATGCCACGAACACAGAGAGGGAGAGGCAAGTTCGTTGTACAATGTGAACGTCACTGAGAGAATAAAACTGAATAATAAAGAAAAAAGTGGTGACTTTTACAAGTAGCCAATATTTACACCAGGTGTTACAGACTCAGATCAAATGTATGTTTTTACTATATAATAATAATAATAATAATAATAATAGCAGCTCACTACTCAAAATGCAGAGCGCCTGGTCTCGAAGCTAGGACCTTTGAGTTATAAGGCAGCGGTTCTTACCTCTGCACCATTCAAGAACACTTAAAAACTCCCTGTTAATTGACATTTGAGCTTGGATTTTTAACACACTGACATCCATCCATCCATCCATCCATCCATCCATTGTCTCCCGCTTATCCGAGGTCGGGTCGCAGGGGCAGCAGCTTGAGCAGAGATGCCCAGACTTCCCTCTCCCCGGCCACTTCTTCTAGCTCTTCCGGGAGAATCCCAAGGCGTTCCCAGGCCAGTCGAGAGACATAGTCCCTCCAACGTGTCCTGGGTCTTCCCCAGGGCCTCCTCCCG